>NC_058133.1:184955763-185097820 GCF_016433145.1 Gracilinanus agilis
TTCGGTGTATTGTCTCATAGGTGGAAGATTGGTAAGGGTGGGCAATGGGGGTCAAGTGACTTGCCCAGGGTCACATAGCTGGGAAGTGGCTGAGGCCAGGTTTGAACCTAGGACCTCCTGTCTCTAGGCCCGACTCTCACTCCACTGAGCTACCCAGCTGCCCCAACTCTCTCTTTTTATAGATGAGGAACTGAGGCTGAAAGAGATTAAGTGACTTACCCAAGGTCCCACTGCTCCTAAATCTTCAAGAGGGAATTTGAACCCAGGTCTTCCTAAATTTAAGGTCAGAACTCTACTCGCTACTCACATTGTAATTTATTTAAAACCAGACATGAGCAGAGCAATAGTCATAGTGTTGCTACAATTCTGAAGTGGTTTTAATCATTGTTTTGTTTTGCATTTGATTCAGATTTTCATCCTTGGTTTGTACCATATTGATATATATATATATTTTCTGATATATTTTTTAAATCACATTTAAGTTCATTTTATATTTGTGGGTTCTCTCCCTTGTGTACAATATATATTCCTTGAAAGGAGATATTGTTTTTTATCTCCTTTGGGATCTCCCTCCATAGCCTTGTAGCCTCTTGGTTTATATTGTTGGCTGACTCATCACCTTCAAATGATTAAATTAGTCATCTGCAAATGTTTTAAATAATATACTCCCCAATCTGGCATTTATTGTTAGATAGACTTATTGTTACATATATTCCATATTCTGGAGATCTGGGGATTTTGTCAAGTGGTGACTTAACAATTTTCCTGCCATTTTCCCCCCTCTCTCTTCAACTAACAAGATCTCCTAAAGCAAACACTAAGGAAATGAAATAGTCTTATTAAAATATAAAATGTTTTTTAGCATAGAAGATATTCAACATCATTATGGTAGAGAAGGAGCACTGGCCTAGGAGACAGAAGACCAAGTTCCAGTTTTACCCCTAATTAGATGTGTGATGCTATACAAATAATGAAACCTTTCTGGTTCCACTTTGTTCATCTACAAAACAAATGAAGGGTTTAGATTAGATGATTGTGAAGGTCTCTTCCAGTTTGAATATTTGATGATATTTTTACTTCTTATCCTAATATTATAGGATATTGATCTTATAACTACATCATCAGAGAATTAGCCAAGAGTAATTGATTTAGCCATAGCATCTCATTAAGTTGTCTACCAAGGTAGAGAGAATTATACTATAATATATTCTAGCTCTAGACAAATCTGACTTATCTCAAAGATGCAAGACATTCCAGTATATGAAAAGAGTAAGTTGTGAATATACCCTTGTAAGATATGTGTGTGTGTGTATATATATATATATATATATATATATATACATATATATATATCTCCAAGAGGGTTATAAAAATGTATAGATGCAGCTAGTGAGAAGGTATGGATAGATATGAGATAAAGTCTACTCTATGCCTCATGGAGGTCAAAATGTTTAACTTAAAGTCAAGACCCAATTTCAAATCAGATCTTAAACACTTGATAACTATGTAACCCTGGGCAAGTCATATGACTTCTGTCTATCTCAGTTTCTTCATCTATAATTATAGAAAATAATAGCATCTAGTTCCCAGGGATGTTGTGAGGATTAAGTGAGATAATATTTATAAAGTGCTTAGCACAGTGCCTTGTTCCTTATAGACACTTAAATGTTTGTTTCCTTATCTTCCATCCTTTCCAAGGGAAATCTGTGATTTCTACTTAGAGGGGAACAGAAGGATGGTCAAAATTGGACATTTGTTTCTCCACACTCTAAGAGTAGACATATAACAATTTATGCCACAGAATATTTCTGGACTAGATAATAGATTAGTCTAGTAGCCTAGACTAATAGTCTAGAAAATAGAGTCAGAAGAAAAACCACTTCCCTTATTGCTAATCTTTAGTTTAAATGTTATAGGAAGGAAGAAGAGCAGCCCCAGGCTTGCATTTACCAGCTTGTCTCCTTTCCATCAATTTCTAATTGGAGTCTAATTGCCCCTCTTGGTTTGAGCTGATATATTTAAGAAAATATACTGGAGTAGAGTATATGGCCTCACTAACTGGAAGTGAAATATCTCAAAACAAGAGAAGATCATAATCTTATCCAAAGTCTTTAAGGAGAAAAGCCAGTAATCAGTCACACTGGGAATCTTACAGATGAACAATGTTATTATGATCATTGAGGGACTTGATTGAAATGATGTAATGGTTAGGAAAAGTAAAGCAAAAAGCCCTAGAGCAATGATTCCCAAAGTGGACACCACCGCCCCCTGGTGGGTGCTGCAGCCATCCAGGGGAGTAGTGATGGCCACAGGTGCATTTATCTTTCCTATTAATTGCTATTAAAATTTTTTAAAAAATTAATTTCCAGGGGGCTAAGTAATTTTTTCTGGAAAGGGGGCGGTAGGCCAAAAAAGTTTGGGAATCTGTGTAAATGGAATTAGCTCATCCTCATCGTTTAGACTCTAGCCATCAAAACTAATGTCACCCCACACAACTTAGAATTAAGTGTGGAGGGGAAGGTCTGTTACCCCCACATGACAATAAGTAACAAATCAAAAACAAGGGACTGCCCTTTGGGCAGTCCAAAACAGTGTTGAGGCTGCCATTTGTCCACTTGAAATTGGAGGTGGATGCAGGGAGTGATGAAAGATGCTATCTTTTAAATATGATGGTAACTTCCTGTGGAGGAAGTTGGAGCTTAGAACTTGGTGTAGAAGGATCTCTGCTGAGACCTCAGACTGCTTCCCTCTGAATTGTCACGTAGGTAAGTCCCGGCTGACTCTCTTTCTCCTCCCTTGGCGTTTCTGGAGGCTCTAGCCTCAGGGAGGCCTCTCTTGACTCTATAATTGTAAAAGTCCTTGTGGCTAGAAGCCTTGTTTAATTAACCTCTGTGCTTCTCTGCTGGACCTCTAAATTCTTACCTGGTCTGGACCTCTGGTCCGGGCCAGAGTTTCTCTCTCTCAATTTCCCTACCTTCAACCTTCCTAATTGTAAATAAACTTCCAAAAAAGTAATCCTAGCTTGGGTCTTTTTTTAATTTGAAATCAAGTTAATCCAATTTCTGGCACCCATACCTTAAATATCTAGTTTTAACTCTTACAAACCACTGCCCTAGATGGTACAGGAGCTTTAAACCTTCCTTATGTATAAACAGGAAATCAGATAACACAACTAAACTTCCTGTAGAATCCCTTCAACCAATCACAATATGTTTCTTCAGGAAGCCTCCTGGTATCTATTGATGTTTAACTACTGTTAACTAAATCAATATTATTAGAATAACAATGATGATCAATAACGCATCTGACTATTAATAGTAATGATGGTAATTAAACTCAACTTCAGGGAGTAAGGCTGGATCCTACTCTGTCTCTTCAAAGTCCCCTAGAACTTCCTGTTGTCCAGTCAACCAACTAAAGGTCAGTAACTGGTTTGAATTTTATAAACAAAAATCTTATTTGAGGTAATTAAACAACAAGGGAAACTGATAGAAGGGAAGAGGGTTTTAGGAATCCCTACATGAAGTTTAATTTCAGCTCAAAGTACCCAATCTAACAGCCACTGGTCCATCTGGCCTGCCTTAATGGATGCTGCTTGCCTATAGACAAATTAGATAGCAGTTCGATTGAAGATAAATAGATGGATAGATCTTCTGTAGCAATTTGTTAAATAGTATTAATTGAAACTAAAGCTGAGTAGTAATTCTGTAACTTTCAGGTATGCTGGTTGATATTTGGCTAGGCCAATAAAATGGGGAGAGAAAGGTTTGACCCCCACCACACTGGATCCCTGGCTCCAGAATGAGTCCCAGGGTCCAGTCTCTCCCTCCCTTATATAGGGCACAGCCCAACTGATGATTGGTCTCATACCTCAGGATATCATCAGGAATCTCCCAAGATTCCAAGTATCCAACTGGAAACCCTGCCCAAAGACATGGCTTCTTGCAAATCCTTGCAAAACTTAGCTTACAACAATCTACAACGTTTTTCTTCTCTATCCCAAAAAAGATTGGGAACCATATGTCTATTTTCTTAGCACCTAAGGTACTACTGTACTTTCACCCTCATACAGGTCCACAGTGTCAGAGTCCCATGCAGCAGGACATAAAATACAGTATACTTGGTTTGAAAGGCAGTGAGTAATGAACAAAAAGTCCTGAGTAAAGATGAACCTGTTTACTGTACTTATGGAATACTTAAGACTGGTTTAGAAATAAGCTCAGAGGAGTTCAGAATTAAATTAGAAATTCAGTCTGTGAACAAACTTTGGCAGCTTTGGTTTGTTTGAGCTTTTGACCCTTTTTATGGAGGAGTCATTAAGAGTCTAGCCAAAGTTATGAACAAGCCTTTCAGCTTTATAAAAACAACTCCAGAGTAAGCCGTGGGGAGAGTCAGCTTTTTTTCCAATTTTCCTTTCTTCTTTGTATGCCCAGCTCATTCAAATGCTCAAAGATCCAGAAACACAGATCTGGTAGAAGATCACAGAGAGGACCTGGCTTCTTTACCAAATGCTGATGCTCTTGAGCACCTGGTAAGCAAGGAAAACAGAACAGCACATATCAGAGACAAGAAAACTAGGAAGCACTCCCTCAATGCCCCCCCACTCTCTCTCTGTCCCTCTGTCTCTGTGTCTGTCTGTCTGTCTGTCTGTCTGTCTGTCTGTCTGTCTGTCTGTCTCTCTCTCTCTCTCTCTCTCTCTCTCTCTCTCTCTCTCTCTTTCTCTCTCCCCCTCTCTCCCTCTCTCTCTGTCACCCAACTGGGTCTCCAGCTCAAGTTGGACCTACCTCTGACTCCATCCTAAATACATTGTTCAGTCCTACTAAAACCTGTTCCTCCTTTCCCTACTCCCCTCATACATATCTCTTGCTCTTGATTTAGTTAAAGTAAGCAAAACAAAATCTATACTGTATTGCTAATGGAAAAAAAGTGAGATATAGCACTGTCTTATAATGCCATTTCAAATCTTTATAACTCTCCAGAACGAAGCTTTCTTTTCTTTTCTTGCACTCTCCTATGTGTTAATTTTCTTCAAAATATAATCCCTTTGAGGATAGAGATAGACTTTTTTCTATTTGTATTCCCGGCACCTCTTACAGTACTGATATCGTGGGAGAGCTTTGAGGCAAAACTCCAGGTTCAGGACAGATTCCCCTTTGCAAGAATGCAAGACTCCAAAACTTAGCTTGAAAATAAAAAAAAGAAATTTATTAATTTGGGAGCGATGCTAAACAGCCAGGAGACAGACACAAGGGTAGTCACTGACTGCCCAAGGAAATGATATTTGGGTTTTTATACCTTTTTGACAATAAGGGTTACAGGATAAGGAAGGGGATTTAGAATGAATCAGGAATGAGGCAATTCATTGAATCTGAGGGTATAAGGGATGATTTGTGGAATTCAACGGATGTTAGGCACCTCCCAATGCTTATCAGAGTGGAACTGGAAGGTTCATATTTAAGTTAATTGAAGATCTAGGGGAAAGTCCAAGGGTGGGGGTGCTCCTTTCAGGAAGCAGAAAGGAATTTCTTATGTCCTCTCTGACTTAAAATACTTCTGGAATTTGGGATGTCCAGAGAGAAACTCTGGGTCCCTTGTCAATAGGAAATAATAGATATTTAAATACTTATTTATTCACTTGTTCATGTATTCATTTCATGTTCAAAATATACTCTTCAATAAATCTTATTTGAATGTTTTTCATTTAAGTATTCCACATATGTTATGGGGTAACAACTGGGTGTTGTGAGGTACAATGGTGAACCCCTAGGTTTGGGAAGGATACCTTTTGCAAGAATGCAAGACTGAAACCTAGCTTAAAAGTAAAAAGAAAGATTTATTAGTAAGATAGGATTAATGGCCAGCAAGAAGGTATGAGTGGAACAACCCTGGGGGTTGCTCCCAGAATGCCTCAGTTCAGGGGTTTTTATATTCTTTACAACAGTGAGTACTTGAGGTTAAGTCATGGTGTGGACTTGACTCTAGAGTTGGAGGCACTTAGGTATTCAGTGGGGTGAGGGGTCTGCCTGAGACCCTCAGGGCTTAGGCTATCACAGTGTGGTCTGGAGGTGTATCTCTTTGTCTATCTCAACCTAAAGGACAATCCAAGGATAATAGTAATCTCCAGGTCTTATTGTAGCTATCAAATATTCTTGGGTGAGTCACAGGGACAGAAGGGAGAAAGGGAATTTCCCTGTCTGCAGTTTGCCTGTGTTTAAGGGGTACAGTGTCCATGCCATCTCCCTTCCATGCCCATGTCACATAGGCTGCCTCTTTATTTCCCTAAGACTCATGTCAGAAAATCATACATTGGGAGAGACATTTGTTGTCAAATATAGTAATTAATTTGGGTGGGAGAAATTGATCAATAATTTTCATTTTAAGAAAAATACTTTGAGTTGAAAAAATAGCAATTATCCAAATAGGTACCAGGAGTAGGACTAGAGATCTTTGATGAATGCTGGTAAAGGGATGGCAATAATGGAATCAGAAAGCCATTAATCACACACACACACACACACACACACACACACACACACACACATACATTCCCTTAGCAAAATATACAAGTATATATGATAGAGATCTTGTCTTCAAGGAACTTATGGGAATTGAAATAATTATGAAAAATGGAGCATCTGAGGGAAAGGAGGGTCTTGCCAAATGTGGGGTTATGAGAAGGCTTGATAGAAGATACTATTTGAATTGTCCTTGATGGGATAAAGATTGAATTAGTGATTATTAGAATAGAGAATATCCAGAAAAGGAAATTCAGTTTTCCAGGTCAGTTGGAACATTCTTTATAGTCTTCAAGAATTGTGTAAAGCACTGAGAAGTTGTGAATTGCCCAGAATCACAGAGTCTGCTTATATCAGAAGTAAGAATTCTTTCGTTGAAGGTCTGTAGCTACTATACCATGCTGAAAGATAGGTAGATAATATCCCTCAGTATATCATATCTTTAGTCTCATATAATTGATTGAAAGATATTGAGAATACAGGATTACACTGTTTATTCTTTATTGATCATAAGAGAAAAACTAGAATATTGGACTAAGCAGAGGAAAAACTACTCAACAAAATATCTCTGATACATTTATTAAAGTTATTCAAAATTTCTTGAGAGGTAAAATAAAAATAAATAATTTTGCTCTCTGACCCTCTCCTCATAATATCAGACATAAAACAGGGAGACAATAAACTTAATAAAAACATTGCCCACAGTAATAGAGATCCAACTAAGAATATAAATTGAAGAAGGATTCCCTGAGCCAGATAGTCCTGTTTGTGGATGACTTCTTGTTGGTTGCACCAAAATGTATAGCACAGAGGGATCTTCTAAAAGAGATTCATAACCACTAGAAGACTTTGCTTTAACTCTCCATGCAAGAAAAAGTATATGGATGAAAAATACTTGTCCAGATTATGACGTGTTGATTTCATACATACATATAAAAATATATACACATATGTGGGTATGTGCATTATATATATATGTGTAGATATTATGTGTGTATATATTTTATGTAATTTTATATAATATGTATATATATTGTTATAATGATACTCCTTTCTATTAGATGTATGTAGATGAAGTATAGAGAGAGGATGGGATGACACCTCTCTCCTTTATAACAGTTTCCCAGGCAGGATCCTTTAGGTCAATGGATGATATCCCTTCAGGACCCACCTGAGGTTAATTGATATTATTTAATGGGCTCTTTAGCTTGGTAACCCAAAGAAGCTTTGAATAACCATGTCAGAAAGGTACTTTAAACTTTGATTGTATTTAACAAAGAAGGATAATGGGATTGGATAGAGGTATTGGGAGACCCCAATTAAAATGATAATGATGAATCTCTAAACTGTAGGCAAGTAAATGAATTAAGATGGTTAGCTTCTCTCTGGTACAGCTTGGCTACAGCCACACCAGAGTAGACAATCTGCTGTAAGATCTTTCAGCTTCTTCTTCACTAGATGATAAGCCTAACTAGTTTGAGATATCCACCCCTTTCCACCCTCTTCTTCTTCTACTGCCCACTTCCCGGATCCCTCCCCGGCCCTGGGAAACCTAGATAGCTAAGATGATTGACTTCCTAATTTCTAGGGGCAGTAGAATTAGAGATCATGGTCTGGGTACAGGTTGTTGATGGTACAGGAACAAACAGGAGGAGCTTGCAAGGTTGAGTCTGCAAGTCTCAATCCCACAAAAGACCAGGATCCCCTGATCTCAGGTCTCAGGGAAAGAAAAGAACCCCTGCCAGGGCTGCCAGGGTGGTTTTATACCCTCCCCCCCCCCCCCCGTGCCAACTGCCCTCTCCTGTGTCCGCATGCCTCTCTGGGAACATTCCAACATCCAATGGATCCACCTGTCAATCACAGTGTGAACTCCTGGCTCCCAGAGATTCAATATAACAATATATACATGTACATACACCTGGCAATAATAGTTCAAATAAAAATTAGTTTGGTCCCAGAAATAAAAAAAAAAAAAACATGACTGAAGCTGGAATTTCCTTCAGGAAATAGCAAAGTTCCTTCAATGACTTACAATTTTCTCAGAAACTTATCTTTTTTAACCAAATATTCAAGGATATACTGATAAATGTTTAAGAACTAGTTCTATTTTTAAAGATATACACATGTCACATATTTAAGTTTAATCTGCATTATACCATTGCCTCTGTCATCTTAAGTCTAGACAATCAACAAAACAATAAAACAAGACCCAATTTGTCATGTCTGAAAATTTCAGAGTTATAAATATTTACACTGAAAATTAAGCAATTGGCTTAGGGTTCAAGCTGATTCCTACATATCCCTGCCAATATTCTATAATTATTTTAATGTGCCTGTGAGTCCTAGAATATCATAGTTACTGAGGAGTTGAAAAAAATGTGTGCCACATAGAGGACATTAGAAAAGCAAATAGTAGATATAAAAATGCTACCCTTTTTAAAACATAGGGATGAATGAGTTATCATTATGAATTGAGGCAATATTCAAATCATTGAAATCACAGGTCCTTTTAAGTCTTGCTTTTGATGCTCTCAGTCTTTTCTCATTTTATTCTGTGAAGCTCACCTTTTAATTACTACTAGCAATGAATGCCTATAGATAGATATTTGCAAACTTTAAAGTGCTACATAAATAAGTACTAATCTAATATGAAACAAAGAACCCTGGTGAGACTTCAGAATAAGGTAAAATTCAGGAAGAGCCCAAAGAAAGAGACATCAAAATATAGAGGAAACCCTTCAACAGGGAAATAATCATTCTTCCCATTAGAAAGAAACTTATTCTTAAGTAGATCATTTGCATAAGAAAAGGCCAACAAGACTGTGACCTTGCTTCTAGGGCATGAATTACAGTCATAACATTTCCCTTATCCATTCATCTACATAAGAACTCAGAAAGGATTCTGGGAAATATTAACAGACTAAATTGGATCTGATCATCTTAATGCAAGAAAAAATGCCTTACTGAAGAAACATTTCCTCTAAAACAAATCTTCCTTCCTCTTTTTTTCATTCCCTCCCTTCTTTTATCTCCCTTTCCTTCCTCTTTCCTTCCTTTTCTTAATAGCAACTGACCCTGAGGGGAAAAGCAGGGGTCAGCTTTTGTCATGAAAGTCAAACTACTTCCAACACCTCAATAAGCATCTCTCCTCAGACCTAAACAGGGGTCTTTGAGCTCAAGAACCTAACAATATCAGTACCTCCTCATACCATTGCTCAACCTTGGAAGCAGTCAAAGTAGGAGCATCAATTTCTGTAGAGAAGAGTCCTCCATTCTGCCACCAACAAAACTCACAAAATTCCACAATGGGCATTTTAGTCCAATTTCTCTAGAAATAGTACTTCATTGGACCCTTCTCCCCATACACATGCATCAACTGTACTTCTAGGCAAGCCTCACAGTCATGTAGAGATACAGCTGTTGGGGAAATACCATCTGACAATTGTCCCTTTAGCTACTACAACACCTTACTCCTCAGTAATCAAGGTAAAGGAAACTCTTGCCACCAAATCCATTGATACAGAATGGTTCAACACCATAAATATATATAATTTTATCTGTGGATGTAACATTAAAGATTGTATGTTAACTAATTTTTTCACTGCACCCTAAAGAACATGGAGACTTTTTTGTTTGACTTGCTAATGAAAATTCCTATATTTGTTTTTTCCCCTGTTAGAATATGATCTCCTTGAGAGCAAAGAATTTTGTCTTTCCATTTCTATCTCCAGTACTTAGCACAGTGCGTTACACATATTAACCAATAAATCCTTACACTTTCTCCCTCCCCCTTCATCTCATCCTCATTCTCTCTCCTTTCCTAATTTCATTCCTTCCTTCCCTCTCTCAAAATATAATAGTTTTCTTGGTAGTTTCCTAATTATCCTATATGTATATTTTTATCAACCAATTGTGTGTTCAAGTTATGTTTCTATAAATGATGTTTAGCCACCTACCCGCCACCTTGCCCTGTCACCTCAATTTCTTTCTCTTCTCTCCACTCTGTCCATAGAGTAAATATTGTGTATTATCATCTTGTGTGCTAAAACTTTGCAATTTAGCATCACAGTTTCCAAGGATTTTTTTTAAACCCTTACCTTCCGTCTTGGAGTAAATACTGTGTATTGGGTCCAAGGCAGAAGAGTGGTAAGGGTAGGCAAGGGGGGTCAAGTGATTTGCCCAGGGTCACACAGTTGGGAAGTGGCTGAGGCCAGATTTGAACCCAGGACCTCCCATCTCTAGGTCTGGCTCTCAATCCAATGAGCTACCCAGCTTCCCCTGCAAGGATTTTTTAACTAGTAAGCAAAGGTCAAAGTAATTTTGCTCTTGTTTTAGTAATGTATAGCCAGATACAGAGGCAAATCTATAAAAATAATCCTATTTTTTTTTCATTTCTGTGAAATCTCAGAATGTGCTAGAGTATCTTTTCTAAGGCCTTGGTAGCTACTTTGAAGATTCCTTAGTTCTTTTTGGGTCCTGTGAGGTTTTCCTGACTCTTTGCTTTCACAATTCTGACCAATCCTCCTAAATAAGACAAAGTATTTCATTATTGTCAAATTCTTATTTCCTGAAACTTGGCTTTGTCTTCTAAAAGAATTTAAATAGGAAATTTCATTAATTATTTCAATGTCATAGAAGTTGGTATAGATCTCATTTCTAAGAGATGAAGGGTGGCTCCAAATATAGTTGTAACATGTAAAATACAAAGAAATGAAAGGATATAGGCCTAAAATGTAATATTAATACAGTTAAAGGCAATTTTCCTTTCTTAGTCTCTACTTAGATCCCAATTAAAACAAATAATGCATTTAGTGTAATGGTCATATTCCTCTTTTATGTTCAAGACATGAGGAATTGGGTGTTTTATTAGTCATGCCATTTAGCAAACTTGGCTCTCATCCATTGGCCTTAAAGGAGAAGAGGCTTCACTCCCAAAGGGTAAACAGGGATTGGGGTTTGGATGGTTCTGCACTAGGTTGGTGGTATAATGATGAAAAGGGTGTTAGATGATTTCTAGGTTCTTGATTGACTTTGGGCTAGTAACAAGGTAACAACAGGTTTTATTATTTAACTGGGACAGGGAAGGGAAGGGAATGGGATGAATTATCTAGAGAAGAACTCAATTTCCTCCCACCAAGTTCCAACAGATTTCTACGCTGAACTCTACCTAAATTTACCCAGCTACCTATATACTTTATCCTATCCAGAATCCCACCCCAACCCACATTTGATAGTATTTAAGAATAAGGGGTAGGGAGATCTCATGGCTGTTGTCCTTCAGGGTCTGTCAGGAATACAGTAAGGTGTCAGCAACATAAATCCAAAGGAGAGAGAGTAAGGGTCTTGACAACACAGTCCACATGTCTGTCTCACCAAAACTCAACCTCTTCCTGGCCAGTGAAAGCTTGATTGATGATCCACTCAGACAGGGTATCCAGAGAGAGAGACTCTCCTATTAATGAACTGTGTGACTGGACTGGGTCCATAAAAAAACATTTATATTTCCTTATTCGTAGGATTTTAAAGTAGAAAGGTCTTTAGAATAGAAGGAATTCAGATCTCTTCATTTTATAGATAAGAAATTCCTTTTCTATAATCTGGTATAAAATTTCCAGCCTACCTTCCTCATTAAGATATTATAAGGAATAAATGCAATAATGTAGGTAACTGCTTTGAATAACAAAGCATTATATAACAACATGTAATATTTATATTTCACTTTAATATTTACAAAATGTTTTACATTTACAAATATGCTCTCATTTCATCCTCACAACAATCCTGAGGAATAAGTAAGGTTATTTATTCCTATTTTACAAATGAGGAAACTCAGGAAGACAGATATTAAGATACTTCTGCTAGATCACACAGTAGTAACTATCAAGTTTTATTCAACCAATGAACAAACATTTTAAGCACATATTGCATGTAAGACACTATTCCAAATGGCAAGGATACAAAGACAAAAGGAAAAAAAAATAGGACAGCTCTCTTATATTGTTGGAATGTACATAACTGTAGGGAATGTGCTATGACAGGAGGACAAACTTTGAGGAGTTGTGCTTATGTTCTGAATGACATCACCAAATGGAGGACAATAGAATTTCCCCCCTATTCTCAGATGACTGAACAAAAATTACCCTAAGACAAATCTAAAGAAATGAGTTAGAGTTATCTTCCTGGGCAAGATCAAGTGAGATTCAAATTCTAAGATCAGGATCTATGATGACTTCAGCAAAAGCACATGGATATGGTCACCAATAATGTCACCATTGAAAAAGAATTTAATTAGTACTTACACTGGGCTTGTTTCACCCAACAATTAACCATAAAGCTTGGAATCAGGTGTTTAATTATACCCTGTTTTGTTGCTATCAGGCTGAAGTTCCACCACAACTCTGAATAAGGTAGTCAAAAATGCCCAGATAATTAGATCAATAATAAATCAAGTATAAACTTGATATGAATGAGTACTTGATCAATTTGAGAACATTATAAGGTTTTATCCTTGTATAAAAAAAACAAATGAAGCTATACAGGGATCATTTGTGGTTAGTTGAAAAGATCTTGGTCTCCTTATAAAGATAAGAAACCTTCATTAAATCAAGCTGGAAAATAGTTGAAGGATGAGAGAGTTCCATTTAAAAGGATTTTAACCTAAAAATCAAAGCCAAGCCCCTGAGAGGGCATCACTCTTGGGTTTATTGGAAGAAGGAGAGATTTTTCTTTACCTCTTTTCACCACCTCTAATAGCTATGTCATCAGTAGCAAATGGTACATACAACTGGGATCAGAGCCTGATCCAGTAAGAGACAACACTGTCTAGCATGAGGAAAGATATATCCAAGGAACATAATGACTCCCTCTGGAGAAAAATACTAGTTATGGACTCTATAAAAACTTTCACTTTCAAAAAACCCAGGAAAAAGCCATCCTTGAGAAGAATTTCATGAAAACTCCATATAGGGAGGAAAGGACTTCCAGTAACTAGGAGTTGTGAGTTGCCCTCTTTGTCAGAAGAATTCTCTCTCTCTACATATGTCCATCACTACATTTTGCCCACTTTCTCTATGGAGTCTGTGTATTTGTGTGTGACTATGCCCCAGACTTGGGGAGGGATGTAACTATTCTTCTTGATATATCATCTAATAAATACCTAAGTTTAAAGTTAATTTTACAACATGAATCAGGGGTGGGGCAAAGATGGCAGAGAAGGTACACATAGACTCACAGATCTTTATCAAATTATCCTCAAATAGCTATGATATAAAAATAAGAGTTTTCTTTCTTTCCCCTATGTTTCTTATTTACCTTTTCATGTTTCTCTTGATTTTTGTGGTTGGATATCGAACTTTCCATTAAGTCCTAGTCTTTTCTGTGCAAACACTTGGAAATCTTCTATCTTGTTGAATGCCCATACTTTCCCCTGGAAGTATATAGTCAGTTTTGATGGGTAGGTGATCCTTGCTTGTAGAACCAGTTCTCTTGTCTTTCTGAATATCATATTCCAAGCCTTGTGATTTTGTAGTGTGAAGGCTGCCAGATCCTGTGTGATCCTGATTGGTGCTCCTTAATATCTGAATTATCTCTTTCTGGCTTCTTGTAAATTTTTTTCTTTTACTTGGAAGCTCTTGAATTTGGCTATTATATTCCTGGGGATTGTCTTTTCAGTGTTTAGTGTAGAGGATGAGCTATGGATCCTTTCAATGCCTATAATGCCCTCTTGTTGTAGAACTTCAGGGCAGTTTTGCTGAATAGTTTCTTTTAGTATGGAGTCCAAATTTCTATATAATTTCTGCTTTTTCAGGAAGACCAATGATTCTCAAATTATCTTTTCTATACCTGTTTTCTTGATCTGTCAATTTCTCAGTGAGATATTTCATGTTTCCTTCTATTTTATCAGTCTTTTGACTTTGCTTTATTTGTTCTTGTTGTCTTGAGAGATCATTGGCTTCTACTTACCCAATTCTGGTCTTTAGAGACTGGTTTTCTGTTATAATCTTATGATTTTCCCTTTCAGTTAGGTCTATCCTGTTTTCCAGCTGTTTAATTTTGGTTTCCAATTGGGAGTTTCTGTCTTTTAACCTGTTAATTTCCTTTTGAGCTATTTTCCACTTCTCTTGCCAAATCTCTTCCACATTTCTCTTGATCTCAGATTTGAACTCTTCACAAGCTTGTGACCAATTTTCATTTTTTGGGGAAGGTTTGGATGTGATTACTCATTTCTTCTCCTCTGCTGTTTGTTCTGTTGTCTGGATGTTTTTCTGTGTAAAAGTTGTCAAGTGTTAAAGATTTCTTCTTGATCTTTCTCTTTTGGGGTTCTTGTGACTGGCTTGCCATTGTGAGCCATGCTCCCTCTCAGCTTTATCCTCACACCCAGGGTCTGTCTATACTCTTTAGGCTCCTGAGGTCTCAGGTTTAGTTGTTCTAAGGGTCAAGCCTCCTGGTGGTACCCTTGCTTGTTCCTCTGGCCAAAGCTCCTTTTACAGTGTCAGGATGCTGCTTCCATAGTCATGCACCCCTCTGCACTGGGTCCCCACCCAAGGTCCGTGCCTGGGCTCAAGGTCTGCATCCACACCTGCTTCCATGCTTGCGTCCGAGCTTGCATCCGTGCCTGCATCTGTGCCTGCACTCAAGGTGTGTGTTCAAAGTCCAGTTATTTAGCCTCTTGGGGTCTTAAGTCTTGCTGCTCTCAGGAGCAGGCCCTGGTCATCCTAGGTAGCTGCCAAGAACTTAATGGATGCCCCAAACTTGCTCTAACTCTTGTGTGCTGGCTTTGGCCCTGTAGGTGGTGTGTGTGGGGTGAGGGGGTTGCTCAGCTCGTGTTTTAGTGAGAGCTGTTTCACCCCCTTATATCATGGAAATGCCCCAATCCCATGTGCCTTCAATGCTGCACCCTGTTGTGGGGTCCCTTCGTTCATCTGGATTTGTTTTTATGTCCTCTTAAGGAGTCCTAATATGTGTGGGTTAGGAGAGGTTAAGCACCTGTTTTTTTACTCTGCCAACATCTTAACCTGGAAGTCTGCCTCTCTGTGGCAGTCTCTGGGAGTGGCTCTCTCTCAGAGGGCTGGGGTCAGGTGACATCTTTTTTTTTAAACCCTTAACTTCTGTGTATTGGCTCTTTGGTAGAAGAGTGGTAAGGGTGGGCAACGGGGGTCAAGTGACTTGCCCAGGGTCACACAGCTGGGAAGTGTCTGAGGCCAGATTTGAACCCAGGACCTCCCATATCTAGGCCTGACTCTTAATCCACTGAGCTACCCAGCTGCCCCCCAGGTGACATCTTCTTTTCTCTCTCTCCTCACTGTCTGAAGGTAGAAGGAAAAGAGGGGGAAAGCCTGAAGGAGTTAAGTGGTTTCCTTTTCCAACTTGGGAAACATTAGTGACTGTCTATTGCTGTTTCATAGATTGTTTTATCTCTGAGAAGACCAAAGAAAGACCGGGTCTTTGGTTTGGACTCTGAGTCTGTCATGGCTCAGAATTCTAACTTGGTTCTTGCTGAGGCTCAGCCAGATGGCTTTTGTTATTTTTATAACTTGGAGACAAAGTCAAGAATTATATACTTCTATAAGGATAATAGCATTAATTTATTATATAATAGGGAAATTTGGGTTAGTCAGATCAGGAAGGATCAGTGTAGACAGTAGAAACAGGAGAAGCAGTTCCTTGTGGAACCAGAGAGTTTTATTTGGGTGGAGTTAAAATACCTTAGAGTTACAAATCCTTCTATATTCTTTTATATCTTTATATTATCAATAAATAGTTTATTTTTGTATAACAAGAGTGTCCTTAGAGTTCCTTATGCCTGGCCCTGAAGAGAAGTTCACTTATGAGCTTCACTTCACTTATATAAACTGAATGTACTTTGTAAGCACAGCAAGCAGAGTATCTAATCAGTTTATATCCATAATCAATTCATTGGCATATTATTTTTACAGCTGGCTCTGGGAGCAAGATTCTTGTCATACTGCTCATATACAAATCCAGGTCAAAGTATTGAGTCATGCATAGTCTTCAGAGTGAGGAGGAATAATAGCACACAACACTTGTAGCTGTGGAGGAGCAGAGGATTTTGGTCACATTCCCAAAGCAGAAAAGAGTGCTTTTGGTTGTTCACAGGCACAGAACAAGGAGAGTGTTAAACATACTTCTCCTTACAACATACCACTTTGTATGAATTGAAAACTTGTGGATCTCCAAAGCTAGTTCTGAAAGCAGCCACAAAAAGAAATTGAAGTTTGAAATAGTGCTCTCTTTACCCCAGGAATGGAGCCCAACTTTAATAATATTTTTTATGTTAAGAGGGAAAAAAAGCTGAAAAATGAGCAAAAAATGAAAGAAAGAAATTCAAAATAGAAAGTTATTTTGGTGACAGGGAAGACAAAAACACAAACTTAGGAGACAACAAAGTCAATACAGTTACATCCAAGAAATATCCCAGAATCTAAGACTGACTCTAATTGGTTTTAAATCAAAAAATGAATTAATTCAGGATCTCAAAAAGGATTTTAAAAGCCAAATAAGAGAAGTAGAAGAAAAACTGGGAAAAGAAATTAGAGATACAGGAAAATCAAGAGAAAAGAGTTAACAGTTCAATAAAGGAGGCACAAGAATATTGAAGAAAATAATACATTAAAAACCAGAATAGTACAACTGGTAAAGGTGACACACAAATCTATAGAAGGGAAGAATTTTTTTAAAAGGCAGAAATGGCCACATAGAAAAAAAGAGCCACAAAAAATCAGTAAGGAAGTAGAACTGGTCAAGTGGAAAAAGAGATACAACAGCTCACTGAAGAAAATCATGTCTTAAAAATTAGAATTGGACAAGTAGAAGCTAATGACTCCCTAATATACCAAGAAGCAATCAGTCAAAAGAATTTAACAAAAATAGAAAATAATGTGAAATATCTCACTGCAAAAACAACTGACTTGGATAATCAGTCAGAATAATACAAGATTCATCATCTTCTAAATTAAAGGATTAAAGGCCTAGAAAATGATATTCCAGAGAACAAAGGAGCAAGAACTTCAACCAAGAATCACTTACCCAGCAAAATTATGCATAATCTATTAGGGGAAAGAATAGATATTCAATGAAAAAGAGGATTTTCAAGCTTTCCTGATGAAAAGGACAAAGCTAAGTGAACAGGAGACTTAAATGCAAAACTAAAGAGAAGCACAAAAAAGTAAGCAGGAAAGAGAAATCAAAAGAACATCCAATGAGGTTAAAATTTTGCAGAACTACATGGGAAGACGATTCTGATAACTACTAAGAAGTTTATCATTATTAGGGCATAGAAGTTGTATAATAGATGGAGAGCAAGGTGTGAGTTGAATATGACAAGATGATATCTAAAAATAAAATAAAATTAGGGAATGAGAAAAGGAATGTTTTGGAAGAAGAGGGGAAGAGAGAAATAGAATGAGGTAAATTATTTAATATAAACAACCTGAAAGAGAGGGAAAGATGAGGGAATTTGGGTGCAGAGCAGATGAACCTTGCGTTCATTGGAATTGGCTCAAAGAGATAAGAATATACATAACTAATTGGATATAGAAATCTATCTTACCCTACAGGAATATAGTGGGGGAAATGAATAAGAGAATGAGCATCGATAGAAAGAGGATAATTTGGAATATGTGGTGGTCAGAAGCTAAACACTTTTCAGGATGGACAGAGTGAAAGAATAGAGGAATGAATAAATGGCAAGGAATAATATGGAGAGTAATACACATTAATCATAATGGTGAAAAAATTTTAGTCTCTCTAATAAAGACATCACTTCTCAAATACATAGAGAAATGAGTTGAATATATAAAAGTACAAGTCACTCCTCAATTGATAAATTGTCAAATATATGAACAAACCTCCTCAGACAAAGTAATTAAAGTTCTCTATAGTCATAAAAAGTGCTCAAAATCACTATTTATAATAGAAGTACAACTTGAAACAACTCTGAGGTACCACCCCACACCCATCAGATTGACTAGTATGACTGGAAAAAAAATGAAAAAACTTAGAGGGAATGTGGGAAAACTGTGACATTGACTTGGAATTATGAACTGATTTAACCATCCTGGAGAGCAACTTGGACCTATGCCCCAAGGGCTATAAAAGAGGATATATCCTTTGACCCAGCAGTACTAAGTTTATATCCCAAAGAGATAAATAATAAAAAGGGGAAGGAACTACATGTACAAAAATATTTAAAGCAGCTCTTTTTTGGGAGGTAAAGAATTGGAAAGCCAGGGAATACCCATCAATTGTGGTATGGCTAGGTCATATTATGTGATTGTAAAGGAATACTTTGATGCTATAAGAAATGATGAGCAGGTGGAACTCAGAAAAACCCAGGAAGACTTACATGTTCTGAAGCAGAGTGAAGTAAGCAGAACCAAGAGAACATTGTACACAGTGACAGCAGTATTGCAAGATGATCCACTGTGAATGATTTAGCTATTTTCAGTAATACAATGATCCAAAACAACCTGAAAGGACTCATGCTAATTTTTTTTAAAAAGACCATCTGCTTCCAGAGAAAGAACTGATGGAGTCTGAGTCAAAACCAAAGCAAACGTTTTTTCATTTTCTTTCTTAATTTTTTATTCATTTCCTTCCATAAAAGCATTAATATGTTTTACATGATTGAACATATAAAATATGTATTAGATTGCTTACCATCTCAGTGGGGGAAGTGGTAGCAAAGGAGGGGAGGATAGAGTTGAAGACTCAAAATTCTTTTTAAAATGTTGTAAAGTTTTTTTTTACATATAATGGAGGGGAAATAAAATAGTTTCAAAAACATTTAAAAATAAATAAAGCTAATTATATTTAATATAATGCAAAACATATCATCAGGAGCTTTTGATGGTATAGCACCAGAAACTCAGATTCTTCAGATTACTCTAAAACCCTGAGCATAGTAGTCACCTGTCCTCTGGGGGCCAGCCTCATCAACAAAAATGTGAGTTAAGGAAGTAGCCCCTGAGAAGGTGCTACACAGAATTTTCCAATTATGTTTTATATGTTCAATTTGGTTCTCCACCTTGATAATAAACCAACCCCTCACTCACAGGTTCTAGGTATTTTTTTTACTTCTTTGTACTACATACATAATTGGACAAAGCACTGAGCATGAAGTCTGGTTTTGTATAATTATCAACTTGTTTCATCTGTAATGAAAAGAAATAAGGAATAAAGTACATGGACTAGAATATACAACATTACAATAAGAAGGGACCTCAGGGCTCATTGATTTTGACCCCTTCACTTTGCAAATGAGGAATCAGCTAGTACAGTTTGAACAAGTATTAGATTTGGAGTCAGATAACTTTGAACTATAGTTCTGTCTATACATTACTATAATCAGGGGTATACTGAAACCTACTTAGATTGGCTCCAGAGAAATCTTTTGGTTAAAATTTCACTGTGAGCATTCTCCCCCTGCCAGAAAATTTAGAAATATTATATATTCGTCTGATTGTTTTGTTGGTTCATTGTCTAACTTTAAGAAAGTGATAGAGAAAATGTCAATAATTCAGATTAAACTTAAGTTTGGTGAGAATACTTTTTTCTGGAGAAGTAGTTGAGAACTTCTTGGGAACAGAAACTACTTGTTACCTCCTTATATCTCCCCAGCACCTTAATATAGTACCTAACATGTGGTTGTTCAATCATGCCTCACTCTTCATGTTTCCATGGACTCATTCATGGGTTTGTTTGTTTTTTTGAAAAAGATGCCAGAGTGGTTTGTCATTTCCTTCTCCAGTTTCATAAAAGCCGGGGTTCTGACTTGCTCAGGGTCACAGAGATGGTAAGTGTCTGGGGTTGCCTGACACATAGTAGGTGCTTAATAAATGTTTTTTGATTAAATATTTACTAGAACATCATTGTCTATGATGAACATGAAGAAAACTATGCAAGACTCAGAGCAAGCCTGATTCCTCTGAAAGACATCATAATACAGCTGTAAAGGCACCTTACACCTTCAGAGAGATGTTTATAATTATCGCCTCTGTCACTTGCTCCATGTGACCTTGCACAAGTCATTTAAATTCTTTCGGCACCAATTCCTTCATCTATAAAATGAGAGGTTTGGATTAGCTACTCTTTAAGATCTCTTCCAGTTCTCATTCTAAGATACCATGAATAGTGCTTTCCCAGTCTCATTTCTACTTAATTTCTGATCAAATTCAATTCCCTCTGCTATCTCTCTTTTAGTTTCCCCAGCAGAGTGGTTTTCTAATGTTTTGGTCTTCAGATAACATTGCCTGGACCAGAGACTCCATCTGCTCCCATCTGTTGCAAGTGTTTTAGTGGAGGAGGAAATGATAGCTCCACATTTATATAGTATACCTAGAAATAATTCAGACCAAAAAGAAAAAACTTCTATATCTAGGATTAAAAATAACTCAAATTTATATAATGGCCAAAGCTCACAACATCATTGATCTAGGGCTTAGAGAAACATCAGAGATTATTTAGTACAATTTCCTAATTTTATGGATGGAGAAACTGAGACTTATGAAGGTTAAGGACTTGCCCAATGTCACATGAATAGTAAGTGGCAGCACTGAGGTTTGAACCCAGATCCTCCCAGATTTTCTAATTCCACTGTCAGTGTTCATTCTCCCATTTTTCAGCAAGATAATAGCTTGGAGCAAAAAGTGTTTTGTTTTATTTTTTGTATTTTTCCAAGATTATATGTAGATACAATTTCAATAATTGATTTCTGATATTTTGTAATTAATGTTTTCTCTCCCTCTTCTCCTTCCCTTTTGTCTCTGTCTTTCTACTCTCTCTTCTCCCTCTCTTTTTTTCTACCTTCTTCTCTCTCTTCCTCCTCTCTCTCCCTCTTCTTTCTCTCCCACTTCTCCCTTCTCCCCAAGATGATACATAATGTGATATAGGTTGTACATGTGCTATCATGTAATACATAATTCCATGTTTTTCATGTTGTAAAAGAAGATTCATATCACTCATACTAGAGAAAAATTCATGGAGGAAAGAAAGTGAAGAATGGTATGCCTTAATCCGCATTCAAACTCCATCAGTTTCTTCTTTGGCAATGGATAGACTTTTTCATTAGTCTTTTAGAGTTGTTCTGGATCTTTGTATTGCTGATAATAGTTAAGTCATTCATAGTTTATCATCATACATTATTGCTGTCATTGTGTACAGTGTTCTCCTGGTTCTGCTCATTTCATTTTGCTTTACTTCATGTAAGTCTTTCAATTTTTTTTAGAGGGGGAGGATCATCATCTTGTTACTTCTTATGGCACAGTAACATTCCATTATAATTACTTTGTTTTTAAACCCTTACCTTCTGTCTTAGAATTGATTACACATACTGATTTTATTTTAGAATTAGAATACACATACTCATTCCACAGAAGAAGAACTGTAAGGGTTAGGCAGTTGGAGTTAGGTAACTTGCCCAGGGTCACACAGCTAGGAATTAACCACTATAATTCTAAAACACAAATAGTTCAGGGATTCTTCAGTTGACTGATATCTTTTCTGTTTCCAGTTCTTTACCACCACAAAAGGAATTGCTATAAATATTTTGATATACAAGAAGGTTCTTTTCCCTAGCTTTGATCTCTTTGTGATATAGAACTACTAGTGGTATTTCTGGATCAAAGGGCATGCACAATTTCATCATCTTTTGGGCATGGTTCCAAATTGCTCTCCAAAATGATTGAACCAGTTCATAGCTCTACCAACAATGAATCAGTGTTCCAATTTTCCCACATCCTGTCCAACATTTATTCTTTTCCATTTTTTGTCCTAGTAGCCAGTCTTAAAGATATGAGGAGGTACTTCAGAGTTGTTTTAATTTGTATTTATCCAATTTAAATGATTTGGAGAATTTTTATATGACTAAAAATGACTTCAATTTTTTCACCTGAGAATTGCTGGTTCACATCCTTTGACCATGTATTAATGAAAGAATGCTTTGTATTCCTATAAATTTGACTCAGTTCTCTAAATATTTGAGAAATGAGGCCTTTGTCAGAGATACTTGCTATACAAATTCTTAGAATGTAATGTGTTAAGCACAATGAACTGGCAGGTTGTTTGGGCAGAGGGATGAGCCATTATGTCAGGTTACAGAGTCAGAATACAGACACATAGTCCAAGGGTTCACATGGTATCTGAGAATACATAAAGAAGCACTATTGATGAAAATCTAAAGTAGGAGATCTCTCTGGGGCTTGGATTGAGGAGAGGTCAGTCAGCCTTAGTAGTTGTTCTGATAGCTAGCACAGCATCTCTACTGTGTAAGATAGAGTTGCTCAAGTCTCCCTGCTCAGGCATTAGCTTCCTCTGTGGGTGAGCCCCTTAAGACTTAGGGCTAGTCCTTGAACAGAGACTCTGGCAGTGTCTTTTGGTAGAGACATATCCAAATACGCAGAGAATCTCAATGCCCCAAAAGGCTCAATCCCTAAACTTCCAGGCTCTTTCCCTCCCCACCACCGTCACCCTCAGAGAATTCATCCCTAGGACCCCCTGACAGCATATGGGCAGCAAGATGAACATCAGACCCTAGAGAAGGCAAAGCTTGCCTGTTGACTTGACAAAAACAAACTTGGTTGTTCTTATTAAGGAGATGAACGATTCCTGAGCTCATCTATCTGATAAAGTATTGGACAAAAGATTCAATTACAAATTGGATTTCATAGAACAAATGGTAAAATAGCAGCATGGACTGGAGAAAGAGAGAAGAGTAAGCAAATTCTGGGGAGTCTAGAGCTGGGCTTCAGCCAAAGGGAAGATTTTGATAAATAAGAAAGAGAAGATGTTAACAGGGACTGAGGGAGTGTCATTTGAAGTTCTCTGAGTTTACAAAGCTCAGCAGCCTCCATCTAACTTCATTAAAATTAGTGTATTAAAAATTAAATGCCTGCAGTTTTAAGGTTAAAATGTGTTTTATAAAACTGATTCTCCCTAAATATGATGAAGATAGCAGAGTACTGTGGAACAATCATTAAAATTGGAGTCAAAGTTTATGGGTTCAAATCCTGACTATCACTAATGAACTCAATGATCTTCCTTCAAATTATTTCTCTGCTTCTGTTTCCTCTTATTAAAATGGGAAGATTTAGCCAAATAGCTTCATTTTAGTGGTTCTAGTAGTGGGATAGCTAATCAAAGAGGATAATCCATTCCACAACTTAAATACATGTAACACTATTTTCAAAAGCCTCTCCCGTAGAGGCTGTATTTACTGTAGCTTTAAAAGTCAGATTGAATCTTGACTGCTGACAGTTAACTTGTCTTTCTATAAGGAGTGAATCTAAAGAGAGACTGTTAAGAATGATGGTCTGATAGGAAATGGAAAAGACAGAGAAGAAAGAAGATGAGACAGGAGAAGAACATTTTAAGCTTTATCTTGGAAGAAAAATGAAAAGACTTCTTTAGAAGAGATTACTTGCTTTTTTGAGTGAAATAAAAGAAGGGACTGTGTGTCTAGATTTGAGAAATTATCTGCAGGAGCCATGATGGTTAGAGTTGTTCTTTCCACAACTAAAATATTATAAATAATTATTTAGCTTGATTTGCTAGATTATGAATAAAATATAAAGTCAGTAACTTTGATGTTTAATTTAATCCAGTAATTTAATGGTTATATCTACATCTGCCTGTATATCTATAGCATAGTATAGACCTCTCTAAACTATTTGTATGTGTGTATATATATATATATTTATATACATGCATATATTATATATTTGTAGGTGAACATCTACATATGTATGGAGAGGGGGAGGGAGGCAGAAATTCTAATGAGGAAAAAAGATTTCTATAACTTATTAAACATTTAATAAACTGAAAAGAGGTCTTTGAGCCAATAGGTTAATGAGAAAGAATTTTATAATTTTGTAATTAATGATGAAATAACCAAACACACCTTCTCAATACTCTAGAATCCAAGATGCTGAGAATGAATATGGTAATAAGTAATAAGTTGAAAGCTGACTACCTATGTGGGCAAAGGATGAGTATGTGTGGCCCTAAAAGTCTGTCCTGCAATTCTTGCCATATTATCCTTTGAGTGTTCCCCAACTGAAAATATCACAATAGAGAAATCAAGGCAGTATAATAGAAAGGGTTATGGTTTTGAAATCAGAGGATCTGGGTTCAAATCCTGGCTTTTCTAATGCTTCTTTTGTTTTCTCAAACAAGTAAAATATCTCTGGGTTTCAGTTTCATTATTTGTAAATGAAGAGATTTATTTTATGACTATAAGGTCTCATACTTTTTAATTTAAGTTCCCATCATCTCCTTATAATCTGTTTCAAAGAACTCAGTCTAAACTATTGCAATTCCTTTCTAATTACCTCCTTTCATCAAACCTATGCCCCCTCTCATACATCATCGACACAGTTGACAAAATTATTTCCCTAAAGCATAAATCTGACTATTTCATTCCCCTAGTCAATAAACTCCAGAGATTCCCCATTACTTGTAGGATTTAATATGAAAGCATCTGTTTTTTTTTTCATTTAGAGCCCTTTAAAACTCCAATCTACCTCTCTATCCTTATTAGACATTACTCCTCTTCCTGCACACGATATGCTAGTCAAACCTAATGCTTTAATATTACTTATATATGACACTGATCCCGTCTTTTTGCCTTCAAAACAACAGTTCATCATGCCTAAGATGTATTACCTTTTAATCTCCATCTCCCAGAGTAACTAGTTTTATTCAAAATACAGTTCAAATGCCACCTTCTAATTGAAAACTTTCCTGATCCCCAACTTTCTCTGCTTCTCTGGTAGTTTTTTTAACCTTAATTTTATTTTTCAATTACCTGTAGAAACAATTTTTGAAAAAAATTTTCTCTCATTTTGTGATTCAGATTCTCTCCTTCCCATACCCTCCCTGAGGCAGTAAATAGCCTGATATAGGTTATACACTGGTAGTTTTTGAGTGAGAAAAGAGAAATAGCAAGCCTGTGGGCTAAGGGAAAATTATTAATAATAAAATTTGTCCCAGCCTGAAGCCTGCCAACAGCTTCTATATCTCTCCATCTGACTTTGAAGAAGTAATGTCACCTCCATTTCTTTCTTTGTTGTGCATATACTCTCCTAATTGTATTTTTCCCAACTGCATACAGAAACATTTAACATTTTTTTCTGACATTTTGCCATCCATGTTCTCTCCCTTCCTCTCTCTCACTTCCTCCCCAAGGCAAGCAAAAGGATACGTTATACATGTTCTATCATGCTATATGTTTCCATATTTGTCATATTGGGAAAAAGGCACATTTAGAAAAACCATGAAGGAAATAAAGTGAAAAATAGAATGCCTCTACCTATATTCAGACTCCACTGGTTCTTTCTATGGCAATGGATAGTCTTTTTCATCATAAGTCTCTTGGGGCTGTTTTATTCTTGCATTGTTGATAATGGTTAAGTCATTCATAGTTGATCATCATACAATTTTGATGTTACTCTGAATAAAAATCTCCTACCTCTTGCTCACTTTACTTTGCGTCACTTGATTACAGTTTTTCCAAGTTTTTCTGAAATTATTCTGTTTGTCATTTCTTATAGCATAATAGTATTCCATTACAATAATATACTATAACTTGTTCAGCCATTCCCCAATTAATGGACATCCCCTTAGTTTCTAATTCTTTGCCACCACAAAAAGAGCTACTATAAATATATATACATATATATTTATATAAGTAGGTCCCTTTCTCTTTATGTTTATCTCTTTTGGATACAGATCAAGTAATAGTATTGCTGGATATGCATAGTTTTATGACCCTTTAGGTGCAGTTCCAAATAGCTCTCCAGAATGGTTGTATCAATTCACACCTCGACCAAAAGTATATTAGTGTCCAGATGCTCCCACGTCCCCTGCAACATTTTTCCCTTTTTTAATGATATTAGCCAATCTGATAGGTATAAGATGATATCTCAGAGTTGTTTTAATTTGCATTTCTCTAATTAATAGTGTTTTAGAGTATTTTTATGACAAAAATAGTTTTAATTTCATCTGAGAACTGCCTGTTCATATCCGTTGATCTCTTGTCAATTGGGGAATGACTTGTATTTTTATAAATTTGACTCAGTTCTTTTACTTTCCTAATTTAAAATGAATTATCAGAGATAGATAAGTCAGGCTACAATATCTAGCACTCTGAAGGAATGGAAAAGCCATCTGTCCAATAACAGGTGTTCACATCTAAGTCTGTGTCAAATTTGCCAAAATTTACCAAAAAGTCCCCCAAATTTACCCCTTGTTAATGTCTCTCATTTTCCACAGTTATCATGTTCCCCAGGCTCAAACTTAACTTCTGAGCATCTCACCCAAACAAGATGTGCTGTAAGGCTGGCATAACAGTCCTTTGTGTACATAGACTCAGAGTGAACTCTGTTGCTTTCAATCTCTTACTGTCACGACCACGGACCAGAACCATGGGTCAACTCAGACCCACCACATCAGCTATTAGTAATACAAAAACACCTACAGGAATCACATCCCAGGCGACATATCACAACTATGTATATTATGGCTACACCTTGGCTTTTTGGGTTAGATTTGGCTAAAAGTTTTTCCCTGTCATGCCATGAATTGTCCTTACTCTTCAATAGAATAAAATAAAAAAATAAATAAAAAATTAAAACCCTTGATAGATACTTTGGATTATTCTCATGTCTCATCTGAGTAAGTGGTAGATATAATTGTCATCATCTGGTGTTTTCAGTCATGTATGATTCTTCATTATACCTTTTGGTGTTTTCTTGGCAAAGATACTAGAGCTGCTTGCCATTTCCTTCTCTAGCTCATTTTCTACAGATGAGGAACTAAAGCAAACAGGGTTAAGTGACTTGCCCAGGGAAGCACAGTAAAGAAGTGTCTAAGGCCGTATTTGATTCACATAGAAGAATCTTCCTGATTACACCCAGTGAAGCCTCAGCTTTAGATCTCCACCAACTTGTTCCTATACGTGTGCTTTTTAAACAAAGAAAGAAAAAATCATCCAACCATTCTGACAAGATCCACTAAAAATTTATGGTATACAAGCTCAACTTCTGCCCTCACTGCTGCTAGGCAATCTTTCTATACCTGCCTTATCAACTTACTAACCTTTTCTCCAAAGCTGCTCTTCCAAACCTTTTTCATTTTCCCTAACCTCCCATTGCTCCTCCTTCACCCACTGTCTCTCCTGAGAACTTTGCCTCATATTTTACAGGAAAAATTAAGGCCATTCACTCTGAGCTTCCTCTTCTCTCCTCTTGTCTTCTGTCACTCAGATGAGTTCTGTCACTATCTCCTCCTTCACCCCTTCCTTATATGATGAAGTAACCTTATTCCTCACCAAGGTTTATTTCATTACTTGTTCAAGTGATCCCATTCCATTTTGTCTCCAACCACAAATTTCATGTTTTCACTTATTGTATTTTTTCTTTTTTAAACCCTTTCTGTCATAGAATCAATATTAAGTATTGGTTCCAAGGCAGAAGAGTGATAAGGGGTAGATAATTGGGGTTAAGTAACTTGTCCAGGGTCACACAGCTAGGAAATGTCTGAGGTAAGATTTGAATCCAAGACTTCCCATCTCTAATCCTTGCTCTCAATCCACTGAGTCAGCTAACTGACCAACTTTCCACTTTCTTCTTAACCCCTTACAATCTGTCTTTCTACATTATCCTTCTACCAAAATGCTCTTTCCAAAATTACTAATGATATCTTATTTTCCAAATTCAGTTCTCAATTTCCATGACCTCCCTACAGTCTTTGACACAAATGATCATCTTTTAAATACACCAATCTCTCCTGATTCTTATTTTACCAATCTGACCTCTCCTTTTCAGTTTCCATTGCTGGCTCCTCCTCCTCACGGAGATCATGCTCACTAGTAAGAGATGTCGCCCTCTCTCCTTGCTCTTCTCTTCTAACTCTAGACTCCTTCTTTGGATGTAATTACCAGCTTTCTGCTAATGCCTCTGCTAATGCCTCTCTATCCTGACTCAAACTTTCTTCTGACTTCCAATCTCATATCTCAATCTGCTTTTTAGGTATCTCAAAATGGATATCCAATAAACATAATAAATTCGACATTTCCTAAGCAGAACTAATTTTCTTTCCCTCTAAACCCTTCCCCTCCTAATTTCCCTCTTACTCTCAAGGGCAACATCCTCCTCTTAGGTCCTCAGGCTCATCCTCTGCTTCTCTCAGCATGACTCCTGCCCCTGTTTAATCTGTTGCCAAAGACTGCTGATTTCACCTTTCAAATTCTCTACAGTATGTCCCATTCTTTCATCACCACCTCATCACTTCACCCTGGAGTACTGTCAACATGCACTGGTGGTTCTGCCTGCCCCAAGTCTCTCTTCACTCCAAACTATTCTCCATTTAGTAACTACAGTGATGTTCATAAAGCACAGATCCAGCCATGTCACACATATGACCCTCAACACTCAATAAACCCCAGTGGCTTCTCAATGCCTCCAGCATCAAATACCCAATGCTTTGTCTGGCTCTTCATGAACGGGTACCCCTCAATTATCCATTCTTCTAACTACTCACTCCCTGATCCAGTAACATTGGCCTCCTGGTTGTTCTGTGAACAAGACACTGAATATTTTGGCTCTGGGTATTTTCTCTGGCTGTCCCTCATCCCTGGAATGTTCTGGCTCTTCTGCTTCAACTACTGACCTACCTGGCTGCCTTTACTAAAATTCCACCTTCAATAGGAAGTCTCCCTAATCATTTAATTCTGGGGGCTTCTTTCTGTTACTTCCTATTTATCCTGTTTTATATTATTTGTCTGCATACTGTCTCGTCTCTTAGACTGTAAGATCCTTGAAGGTGAAGACTAACTTTTACCTTTTTTTTTTTTGATCCCCAACACTTAATACAGTGCCTAACACCTAGTAGACACTTAATAAATGCTTATTGTTTGATTGAAACTGATGGGCTCAGTCTTCCAAATATACTTTTATATGTTTTATCTCTTAACTCTAAGGTGGATACTGTCAGTAAAATAGGATTTACATTCTCATATAATAGAATGTAAGTTCCTTGAGACCAGGAACTATTTCCTTTTGATCTTTACATCCATTCCAAGTACCTAACACTATACCTGGGGCATCCTAGACCTTTGATAAGTAATTGATGATTGGATGATATATTTAAATATATATAATGAAATATATATAAAGATTAAAATAATATAAAGATTGAAACATTTCAATCTTTATATATAATCTCTATATGATCAAGTTTTTTTCAATATATCATCTTTATATTTCAAAATGTGATCTTTATATACCTTTCAATATATCATCTTTATATATAATTCAATGTGTAATCTATATATTTCTATGTATAATCTTTATATATATATATTTCAGTATATGGTCTTTTGTATATATTTGTATATATTTGTATATATGGTTTCAGTATATATTTAAATAGATCATCCTCATATATCAATATATGATCTTTATGTATATATTTCAAAATGTGTTTCTTTATATGATTTTATATATATTTTAATATATGACCTTTATGTGAATATATATATATAGATATGTCACATTACATATATATTTCAATATATTATCTTTATATATATTTCAATATATGATCTTTATTGAATACCAAAATACTAAGATTTTTTATTTTAGAATCTTGGAGTAAATGGCAACCAGCAACAAAATCCCTTACCTATCCACTTAATACCAAACAAAGATCAGGGATATAAGCCAAGGATATAAATGAAAAATAGCGCTGAGATTCTGAAAGGAATTAATTTTGCCACAATAAAAGAAATGGGCAAACCTGAAGAGAAAAAAAAATTGCTGTCTTCCCTTAATATCTTTATATGCTTGAGCTAGCAGAGATCCATGTTCATCTTGGAGCACAATCTTGTTCTCCAGGTTGCTTTAAACCAGAGCACCACTAACCCTCCTTGTGATCCAGCACAACCTGTTTCGTTCAAAATCCACTGTGACTGTAAAGACACACACCATCACTTAAGCTCCCTCCAGCACTTATGCAAACGTGCTATTTGGGAGGTGGTTTGTTTGGGGACAGGAGTGCAGAAAGCATGCGGGAGGCAAGGAGCTACAAACATTTGCTAGCTGCACTACGGTGCTCTCTCAGCAGGAAGACGCTTTGCCTATGGCATCTCTGATACTAAGAAAGGGAGTTGGCAATTGCCAGAGACAGAGATTTCTCTTTCATTATGCTGTAAACAAAGCCCTGTCATTTCTTGCAGGGCTATCTTTTCTGATTTGATGTATTTGCTCTGGAGCCAGTCTATGGGATGGTATGAGAGAGATGGGGGAGGCTGGAAAAGAGAATAAAGGGAAAAAAAAAGGAGGGAGAGAGAGAGGGAGGGAAAATATGTGCTAATCTCACCTCTGACAGTTACTTAAGTGGTCTTGGGTAAGTCACCTAAACTCCTTGGGATTCTGTTTCTTTCCTTTAAAGTGAATTGGGACTAGATGGACTAGATTTCCTCTGATATTCTTTCCAGTTCAAAATCTATAATCCTATGCCCCAGGGGTTTTTACAGAGATTCTGTTGGTCATTGTTCAGTCATTTCGATTGTGTCCAACTCTCTGTGGCCCATTTTAGGGTCTCCTTAGCTGGAGTGGTTGGTCATTTCCATCCCCCAATCATTTCAGATGAGGAACTGAGAGTGACTTTCTCAGGGTCACATAGCTAGTAAGTATCTGAGGCCAGATTTGAACTCACAAAGATGAGTCTTTCTGACATCAGAAAGACTTCTTTAATTTAATTTAATTTAATTTCTTTAAGATAGCTCCAGCGAGCTGCCCACAACAGAGTTACTAACACCAGGCAAATAGAAGTCAACAACTCTGTCTATTCCCTTCCCCAATGAACAATAGCATGTATAAGACGTGGCTCCCATGGGAACAACATTCTGTTATATATTTTGGTTCGTATGCCAAAGGCAACTAGTCATGCAATGGATAGAGAGCTGAGCCTGGATGCTGGAAGATCTAAGTTCAGATTTGACCCAGACACTAAATTTATGATCCTGGACAAGTCAGTTAACCTTTGTCTGCCTCAGTTATCTCAATTGTAAAATGGGATTCATAGTAGCTACTTTATGAGGATCAAATGTAATATTTGTAAAAAGCTCTTGACACAGAGGCTGGCACATAATAGCCCTATATAAATGATATTTCCTCGTTTGTGCCCTCTAACAAATAAAGTCTTGGCTGAGAGAGTCCAGTATTCTGCTGTCCCTTTTCTAGGCTACAGGATCCCATTCTTATCAGCAGAATCCTACTGAAGGGATTGGGAAATCCAGGAGAAACCATGAGCAGTAAGCCAATCTCATTTGAATTACAATGATTTTACTTTCAGCAGACTAGAAAGATATAGTGGAAACTCCCTGGACAGCAGGAGGAGGAAGAAGATGTGCTGAGTGAGTATTTTTGCTATAATATTCTATATTTGGCTAAACTACTAACAACAGGTGAATGAATCCTTGACAAGAGTCCCAGGAACCCAAAAGTAAATTCTTTTTACCAAATATAACCTAAACTTACCCCAATTGATGAATCATCCTATCATCCCATACTCTTGATGGTGATTGGTGTACACTCCGGAGGAGTTGGCAGAGTATAAATGGCATGTGTTGACTGCTCATTCCTTTTACCTTCTCTCCTGCCAACCAATTAAAAATCCATCTATCTTTCTTGTTGTCCTTCCACATTCATTTACAAAAAAAGTACTGCTTCTATTTGTTCTTATTATATGATTAGAGACTAGACCATTCTTGAGGCACTCTGAAATACAATCATTTTTCAATCACTATGTTATTGACCTGGTTTTTGAAACATTGAGCCCAGGATAACAGAAAGTAACCTATGTTGGAATCCAAAAAATAAGCACAGATCCAAACATTGCTCCATGTGTAGCCATGGGGTCTTAGGATACCACCTAAAACAGGATTCCTTAACCATTTTGTATCATTGAACCTTGTTGTAAAGCCTATGGACTGCTCAGGAATTTTTTTGTTTTAATAATTCAAAATTCTAAATTTAACTTAGATATTAGAGAAAACAATGATACTTTTTTTTTTCCATCCAAGATCATAGTCTTCCTGTTATTCATCAATGTTATCGTTTGGGGTATATGAACACTTGGTTAAGAACTCTTGAACTCTTTGAATTCTAAGGTTCTAACCCTAAATCTATGACTTAATGATCCTCTGCTTACTATCTGTGTGACTTAGAACTTAAGTGCTGCATCAACATTTTGGCACCTGGCAGTTTCTAAGCTAGCCCAAATGAATTTATTTTATCAAATAGATGTTTTAAAGTTCAGTCTTAACATGATTTTGTTAGTATAGAGAGCTCCCTGGTATGAAACTTGTCTGAAACCCAAGAATACTAGAAGTTAAATGAGAAATTTTGTAACTTGATCATGTTAAGAAAATTAATATGTTTCCAAAGCAGAATTGAAATATAGCCCATTTTCAACTCAGGACTGAACCCCCCCCCCATCCTCTGGATCAGGCTGCTGCTTATCAAACATGAGAATGATAGAAAACAATGTGCTTCAAGAATACCACTCAAAAGAATGAATAAATTCTGCAAAATTAATAATGTAAATAGTTGGAAAAAATTCTGATAAGTGCTACACAAAATGTGTTGACTCCTACATATATCTAATTTATATATATATATATATATATATATATACATATATATTTTTCCCAAATCTAAAAAGCTATGTTATGTATACATTGTTGTAGTGTGTTATTTTAAAAAAGCCGTTTGGTATTTTCAGTTAAGCAGATGCCTGAAAAGATATTTGGAAAGCCCTACTCCTCTGAAAAATGCCCCAGTAAAAAATGAAAGGGCATCAGATGAAGCAATGATTAATAAAATCAAAGGAAAACACCATTAAGCTCCTCCATTCAGTCTACCATAATTAAAAAAGATGGCCAGAAGCCTGAAGCTAAGGATACAACCCTATCTCCCTTCGTCCTAATGTCAGTAGGATCTTAGTTCTGGATTTTCTGAGTTTCAGCAAGGGACAGACAGGGTTCTCAATATGTTACTGGGCAAAGAAATCAGAGGACTCCAGCCCTAGGCAGTTCATGCATACATCAGAGCTCTCTAAGAGTCTTGAAAACTAGACTCTAATATAAAAAGGGGCTTGTCAGGGCCTCAGCAAAAGACAAAGCCTGTTCTTGGCAAGGGATTGCCATGGGAAACTGAGAACATGGCACCCAGATAGATATGCCAAGATTCCTCTGTAAGGATTGAAACCAACATGATCTCTGACATATGGTCAAGCCTTATGCTATCAAGGCCACAGCAAATGTCAAAGCCAACTCTAGGATAGCAAATGTGCCAAGTGAAGGAGGAAGAGATAGGACTGAGGCCAACATTTGTATTGGGCCACCAGAAGATGGAAGTAGAATACCAGGATTGTGGCAGAGGGTGAATAAAGATCCTAGCCACACACCCCAGGACTTCATCAGAGAAGCAGTATCTAGACTCTAAAAGAAATAGCACCAGGCTTGGTTTGATCACACAATTGAAAATTTCAGAAGTGGATAGAATCTTACCCTAACAAAATTCCAATCTAGGAACTGACTAGAGACAAAATAGAATAAAACTTTGAAAACACAGAAATTTTGGTTCAGATAAGCTCAAAAGGTAAATACAAAACAAGATAGTAATTCTGTAATAAATACAGTGATGGGGTCGGGGTGGGAAGTATGACTTGACTATAAGGGCTTCAAGAATAGGTGTAATAATGGAAGCAAGAAATAAAAATATTAAAAGACCTTGACAGGGAGAGTTGGGGAAGAGGAGAATAAATAGCATAGAACAGAAGGTAGAAAATATATCTCAGGTAGTAGACACTTTGAAAAATAGTACAACCAAACTCAATCATTCAATAAGACAAAATATTATGAAAAATAAGTCCCAAAGCCCATTGCTATGGGACTCTCTCCTCATTAATAAAGATCAATTCCCACATAACTGCACAAGGGAGAGGGCAGAAATGTTGAAAAATGGTAGTTCTGCTCTTTTTTTAAAGCTACTTTGTGTTTCTTTGAGCCTCTTGGAGCTCTGCAATCATTTCAGATGCTTGTGGCTTCCAGCTTTGAAAGAAAGGGAGGGAGGGAGGAAGGAAGAGAGGGAGGAAATGAGGTAGGAAAGAAAGGGGGAGGGAGGAAGGAAGGAAGGAAATAAGGAAAGAAGGAAGAGTCAAGATCTAATACTTTGAGGTCAAAGAAAAAAAATACTGTCATTAGAACAAGGGATCAAGTACCACCTGATATTTGTCTATCCTTTCATCCTTATCTCTGCACCACAGAAACAATTTTCACATCCCAGCCATTCCTGTTTTCTTCTACAAATCCTTTTTTTTTTCAAAGATAAGACAACTTTGGCTTACCTCACCAGTAGCAGTGCATATCTCCTCCTAAATCTCTTGAATTACTGACTTCTCTGGGAATAATCAAAAGGCAAACCTCTCTACAAATACAAGTAACCCCATTTCACTCTCTCTTCTCCATCAGATTTCCCTCTCTATCATCCCCACTCTCCCACTTATCTCCAATCTCTTCCTTTCTTACTAGATACATTCCTGCTTCCTATAAACATGATTTCTGCATTCTCAAAAAAACCTCACTTGATGCATCCATTCCTGCTAGCTATCATCCCCTATGTCTCCTTCCTTTTTTGGATTCACTCTTTGAGGTCATCTAAATAGATGCTTCCACATTTCTTCCTCTCACTTTCTTCTCAACTCTTTGCAGTTTTGCTTCTAATTCATTCGAGTGAAACCTTGGTTCCAAAATTACTATAATCTCCTAATTATCTAATCTAATGGCCTTCTCTTAATCCTCCATCCTTTTTGACCTTTACAAAGTCTTTCACATTCTAGGTCAACTTCATCTCCTTGATACTCTTTTCTCTCTAGATGTCCATGAAACTAATCTCTCCTGGTTCTCTTCTTACCTGCTATTCACTCCTTCTTTCTCAGTCTCCTTTGCTGAATCTCCCTGTAGGTCACACCTGTTATTAATGTTCCCCAGAACTCTGCCCTAGACCCTCTTCTCCCTCTCTACTATACTATTTAACTTGATCTCATCAACTTCCATGAGTTCAACTCTAATTTTGATACCCATGATTCTCAAATCCACTTATTCAGTCACATCTTCTCTGTTAGTCTCCAGACTTCCTCCTGAATTCCTTATTTTCATTGAGGATACCATCATCCTCTCTGGCTCCTAGGTTCACAGAGCAACAATTAAAAGAGCCAGCAACCAATGTTTCATAGAAGGGGAGATAGTGAGAGTCTATGTGGTGAGTTTCTCTTCCAGCACTCCCCTGGGGCCAAATATACACTGGGAGACTTTAAGGGGATGCCATCCTTTTATTTCTATTTTTCTATTTCTATCCTTTTCCATAATTATAAGTTTTGACTGAAAGGGGTCTCTCAGCAAGGTTAGGTAATGGGTGAAGGAGACTAAGAGAATTGCTCCCAAAATGGAGTCAAAAAACTTAGCTGACTCCATGATTGAAGTCTTGATGGGTGAGATGCAATGGAATGGCTTTCATCAAGGAATCATGGTTTCTATTTCCAAGAGAAAGATCCTCAGGAAGCCCTCCGGACTGGATCTGAGCTGGGATGTCCTCCTCCTCTCTCCTCCCAGTCCCTCGCCCAAAGACCTCTCTTTCTCCTCCTCCTCCAGGAAAATTTCCAGAATCCTCCCTGCTCTCAACTGTCAGCAACTGTCAGCAACTGCCTTCTCTGGCTCCTTTTGGTTCTCTCTCCTCTGCACCATAACCTATCCTTACAACAGGTAAGTGTAATCCTTGTCTCCTCAATCTCTATCATTTCTACTAATATACAATCAGTTGTCAAGCACTTTTGTTTTACCTTCAAAATACCTTTCCCACATGCCTCCTTCTCTCCTTCTATACTGCCACCACTCAGCAACAGTCCTTGTTACCTCGTTGCTAGCCTATTTTAATAGCCTATCTTTTTACCTCAAGTCTCATGGACTTCTTTACTAGCAGCAATGCAATGACCCAGGACAATTCTGAGGGACTTATGGTAAAGAACGCTACCCACATTCAGAGGAAAAACTACAGGAGTGGAAACACAGAAGAAAAACAACTGCTTGAACACATGGGTTGATGCTGACACGATTAGGATGTAGACTCTTAATGACCACCCTAGAACAATTATCAATAATATGGAAATAGGTCTTGATCAATGACACAGGAAGGCTTTTTCATAGCTCTCTTAGAAAAGAAGTCAATCTAACCGTGGATAAGTAACATGGCCCTAGGTAAAAACAACTTTCTTCCCTTTTTTCCCTTATAGAATTTCCTGATTTGATCTCTAATTCTAGTTACTAAGAGTATTATCTTCAGAATAAGATTTCCAGCAAGAGGAAACAAGCTCATTAAAAAAATAGATACAGCCCTTCCTAAATAATGCTCTTAAGCTAATCTTGCTTATTTTTCCACTAAACATCCATTAGCCTGTAAGCTCTGCTATTAGATTGCAAGCACCTTGAGGACAGGGACTGTTTTTTGCTTCTTTTTATAATCCTAGCACATAGTGCCTGGCATATAATAAGTTCTTAAAGCTGTTTGTCTTTCATTTTTGAAGAGGACTAATGACATCACAGAGGGATGTCTTGATTTCAGCATGAATTGTATTTAAGTGAGGCATATTTATAGTAAGTTGTAAGATATCTTCTAGAGTCATCAAAATTTAGCAGTGAGACAAAAGTCAAAATGACTCTTCATGTCTGATGAAGCTCTATGCTCCACAATGCCTCCTTCTTCTGGGGCCTTCATGGCCACTGGAACAAATTGTTCTCATCCATTATATTAGAGGAACTCTTCACATGCTTGGGGTAGATATCCTGCTAACTCACTGGTATGCAGCCTTTTGCTTAGAGGAGGTGTTTGGTAAATTTTTATTAAATGAAATGAATGAGGTCCTAGTCTTTCAGTAACAGAAGGAACCAAGGAAAAGGAGTATCTTTCTCCTCAGACTCTCATAGTTGCTTGAAATTGTCTTTCCTTTGAAGATTTAGAGCAGTGATTCCCAAAGTGGGAGCCATCGCCCCCTGGTGGGTGCTGCAGCGATCCAGGAGAGCGGTGATGGCCACAGGTGCATTTGGGGGTGGTGAATAACTGTAAGGGGGTGGTGATAGTATGTGACAGGGGGCACTAAGTAATTTTTTTTCTGGAAAGTGGGTGGCAGGCCAAAAAAGTTTGGGAACCACTGATTTAGAGGAATCTAGGTGGCACAGTGGATCCAATGACAGATCTGGAGTCAGGAAGATTCATTTTCCTGAGTTTATATCTGGCCTCAGATACTTACTAGATGTGTGAACCTAAGACACTTAATCCTATCTCCTCCATTTCCTTTTTTTGTAAAATGAGCTAGAGAAGGATATGGCAAACCATTCTGATATCAAAAATATTTGCTAAGATGGATGAAAAAAAATAGTCACAAATCATTCACCCCATAAATGAGGGTCCCACTTTCCCACAAATACCCACAATATCCATGAGAAGAATGGCTCAAATTTAGAAGATAGTGGCAGTCAAGAATATAAGTAGGTTGCTATCCTTCTTATACAATTTCTTACAAAGCTACTTATTGAATGTGATGTCTGTACTAGAAGAATTGCTCAACTTGGTTTTCTCCACAGCAATTTTACTATGCAAGTCCTTCCACTGTTAAGAATGGGCTTTCTTCTCAGGGGATACAGCACCTCTTTTGGGAAAGTGACTCAGACTTTCTAGACTTATTCCCTGATCAGTAGGTATGCTCTCTGCCTCCTTCAGCTTCAGGACTAGTCTTCAACCCCTGCTATATTCTTTCAGAAGGAACAGAGGCTTTTCACTTAGAACTGTCAGAAACCTCAACAGTTCTGTTTTCTTAGGGCTTCAGATATGTGCCTTGCCAACTCTCAGGCAGGAAGTAGGAAAACAAGGTCCTCCTGGCATTAGCACTTCCTTTTGACAAATGTTTTTCTGCTTCTGGTCTTAGTTTCCTTTGTGAAAGACCTCAGGGTAATTTTTTGACACTACCCATTATAAGTTAACAGATGTTTATTAAGGATATACTACATGTCAGACAAAGTGGTAAGTACTGGGGATGCAATGAAAGGTTATAAAATTATATAAAAGTACCTCTTCTCAAAGAGCTGATTGTCTCCCTGTTGTTTTCTCACATTAGGGGAAACAACTTGCAAACAAATACATAAAAACAAGATAAACAATAAGATAAATTGGAAGAAATCTATGGGGTAGCCACTAAAATTAAGGATTGACAAAAGCGTCTTAAGGATGGTAAGATTTTGTTGTTGTTTATCCTTCATTTTTGAAGAGGACCAATGACATAGCATGGTAATGACCTGACTTGTGGATGAATTGAATTTAAGTGAAGTAGAGTTCATCAAGTTCCCAGCCTCCCTCTCTCTTCCAGAGCCATCAAAGTGCAGTGGAGAGACAAAAGTCAAGAGGACTGGTGATGACCAGGGATGTAGTGTATGACCCTGGCATGTTTGATGTCTGACCAAGCTCTAATCCCTCCAAAGTGGCTCTCATCAGCCTTAATGGCCATAGGAACAAATTGTTCTCATCTACTCATTCTTATGGAAGACTCTATTATTATCCTAATTCTAAAAACAAGGACACTGAGACAGACAGAAATTAAGTGACTTTCCCAGAGCCATAGGGCTAGTACTTGACTAAGGCTAGATTTGAACTGAGGTCTTCCTGACTCAAGGTCAAGGATTCCATTTATTGCACCATCTGGTTGCCTACATGATCATACAGAGGTGTATGGAGTGTTCAGGGAGGGCTAGCACCTGTGGTCAGAGGATTGGCTTAGCCTTTTTTTCAAGGTTGTTCATCCACCTTTGGTATCCACACCTGTGGCTCCAAGAAACTGTAGTATGTGCAGCAGCCACAACCAGATGAAACCATCTCTGTGGACAAACTAAAGAAAGTTGAGGGTTGCTGAGAGGCATTGAACATATTAATGATCTAAGGCAGTGATGGGCAAACTTTTTAAAGAGGGGGCCAAAGGAAAGGAAATGCTCATCTGTCAGTCTGTTTCTAAGGCAACTCTTTCCAAGTATCATTGTATTGTATCCTACTCATTGTATTCATCAGATTAGGAATAATGTTGTGGGGCCAGATAGAACATTTCAGGGGGCCCCATCTGGCCCGCAGGCTGTAGTTTGCCCATCACTGATCTAGGGGGATATTAATTCCAAGCTTGTGAAGAATGAGACTTTAGATATGACTTGAAGGAAAGCAAAGGAGACAAAGGTGAAGAGGGAGAAAGTGTGGGAAAATAGTAAAAATTCCAAAAGTTAGGAAATGGACTGCATAGTCCATTTCCCAAATCTTCAGGATGAGCTATAATGAGGCAATTGTTGGACATTGGACTTTTGTCCAATAATTTCCAAATAGCACTGGAGGGTCAAGGTTGCATAATTTTGTTTTAAAGTCTAAGGTTCTCCCATTGGTTTGTATAAATGATTGCTGGGGAAAGGTAAAGACAATTTATATCCTGACTATATCCATAGTCAGTAACTATGCTAGTCTTTGCATATAGAAATTTAACATTCCCATCTGTCCCTTGGAGAGAAATGATTTACTCTCCTATGAATAGTGGCTCACCCCATCCTGAGCACAAAGCAATCTGAATCTTTACAACTTTGTCTCTATAATTGTCCTTTGTTATTCAGTTTTTTGGGTCCTATTTATTAGACTCATTAGTCCAAAACCCCATTTTGGATTTTCTTGGCAGAGATATTGGAGTGGTTTGACATTTCCTTCTCCAGTTCTTTTTATAGATGAGGAAACTGAGGCAAACTGGGTTAAATGACTTGCTTAAAGTCATACAGCTAGTAAGTGTCAAAGACCAAATTTGAACTCAGAAAGACGAGACAGGTGCTCTATCTATCTAGGCACCATCTTGCTACAATTGCCCTATAGAACCTGAAAATGTATTCAAGTGTGAATGAGTGAATGGATGAATGAAATTGGAACAAGCTCCTCCATTTCATTGCTCACATATTCATTCAAATTTATACCATATGTATGCTTTTCTTGTTCAGTGGCAAGTCTGTCTTCAAAAAGATGATTTATTTCACATGAATAAATTCCAAACTGATTTTTGCAGTGAGCACCTGCCTCACTGTCAGATAGCTGGTTGAAGTAATATAGTCTCTTAAGAAAATGTGGGACTAAGTATTTTGTATGCCAGTTAGTGGATAAAAGAGAAGAATCTATTAACCAGACAGAAAGGCTTGCAAAATCATTAAATATCTTCACAAACCTCCAGAAATTAGAAAAAGGAAAGATTTAAGATGGGTCCTTATCAATAATGTTAGATGTGAACCTAATGAAGATGATGATAAAGTGCGGGGTGGGGGGGGTAGGGAGGGAAATAGTGCTTCCCCCAGAGCAACCCAGTAAGAAAAGAGAAGCATTGATTGGCTCTCAGATTTGAAGGCTAGACTATCCAAGTTTAGACTTCACAAAGAAATTAGAAACTCTCCTAAAAATGGTACTATTTGAAAGGGTAACAGTTTGATGGGTGTTGACATTGTAAGCAGGGTATGAAATTTTTGCCCTAATGATAAAAATGAAGAACAAATATTGCCAGGTCACCCACCACCATACCCTCCTGTTATTAAGTGACTCCTGGAGGCATATGAAAGCTTCATGGTAATTTATATGGCCAAGAAGTTAGTTTCTGATGGTATAATGGAAGCTGAAAAGGCCAACAAAAATATGGCATGTTTATTTGTATAGTGTACATCATGGAGAATTTAATTTTTATATCCTGTATTCATCCTATTCCAGGGTCCTAAATTAGAGGGGCTTCAACAGAACAATTGACTTTTGCATTTTCTTTGTTCTTAGGAACTTCTAGGAATGTTTCCCTGCCCCCTACAAAATCTGATAAAAGCTCTTCTTGCCTATATGGCTCCATTACCTATGCGGTACGGAGGGGTTGAAAGTCTTAATGGACAACTCTTAATTAATTTTATCAATTACAGATGTCTTAGGGAGGGACTGAATAATGAGCTTCCAAACCATATTTATAGATCTGCCTGAAAGATCTTTGGGGTAACTGACCTATTAATTTATTGGTTATGTGCTATCCTAAAGAATAAATTGATATTCTGACCCCAAAACCAGTCTCTCTAATATTTTATTTGAATAAAAGTGATATACACAGCTTGAATTCTAGGGGAACGAAGAGGTGAAAGCCACTATATTCCTTTGACTCAGCAAGGAATATTATAAGAATTAGTAACTTTTCTGTGAGGGGGGTATAAATAAGCAACACAAATATAATGGCTGCCACTGAAGGTTTGACTAACAAAGGAGGGAAAAATGTGTTGATTAGTCTCAAAACATATTTGCCTCCTATCACAAAGGATAATAATAACCTCTTAAGAAAGAAGAAGCATCTATAACAGGATATGATAGCTTTAGCAAAGGATAGTACAGAAAAAGCAGCAAGAGATTTTGAAAGTGGCAACAGCAGATAGAACTTCATCAAATAAAATAATATGAGTAGAGCAACAGCACCAAGGGGAGCTTCCCGATGATAACAAGGGATCTACAACTGACAGAAATGAGAAACACAGCTAGCTGCCTGGAGGGAGAGCTTTGGCAAGCATTCTAGTCCCACTACAACCCTCCCTGATGGCACGGAGCATGAGTTCCCAAAAACATTGCTTCCTCCTTTCCCATCCTTAGGTGTCTGTGGAAGATTATATCCCTTTGTGTATTAGAACAAGATTACACTCTAGAAGTAATTCTATTACTTGATATTTGGGGTTATTCGTTTTTATGACTCAATTGTTTTGCCATTTGATTTATATTTCCAGCTTCATCTATAGGTAGAGAATTGCCAGATGAGGGCTTGACCTATAGTTTTTTAGTCTTATTAACTCAGACAATGCACTCTGAAGCAAGTGTAGTAAGGGGTTCCAGAGTTGAGGACATATGTTAGTCATCTTTAGCTTTGCATCAAAAATGGACAAGGAAAAAGAAAGAGAAAATGAACAGAATGCTTGAAGGGTTAATGTAAGAAAATGGGAGAAAGAAAAATTTAAAGTAGCCGAAGCCCTGCTACCAACTCACATTGTAAACTTGAGCAAGTTCCTTCACTTCTCCATGCCTCAGTTTCCTCGTCTATAAAATGAGATCATATAAGGTGATTTCAAAATTTCCTCCAAGTCCTAATCCTTTGATTCTAGAAAGTAAAACAATTTGCATTCACAACTATAATGCTGTACATTATCACCTCACAAAGCAGTAGCAGAATTTTGACTGCTATTCAATTTTCTTTAAAACCAGTCTGGTTTGATTTTCTGGCTCTTGCCTTCCTGACATCCCATTGTGTTATTTTTCTCATTAAACTGGTCAGGATCATGGTTCTTATTAAACACAATAGATGTTGATAAGTGTTTCTGGGTTTTTTCCTGGAGTTGTATTATCCAATCTTTGATTTTTCTAACCCTTTTTTAAAAAGTTGCATAAGAATTTTTTATTTTAAAAATTAAAATGAATTTAAAATAATTTGAGAATTCTGTAATATTAACAATTTTATAGGTAGAACTTGTGCTATTGTACATTGGCATATGGTGTCTGCTCCAAAAAAAATGTTTTTAATGAATTTATTTGGGATGTTCCAAAAAGTTAAAATGTTTTCTTTACTAGTTTGCTATGTCAGGTCTTAATCTCCACTTAAGATTATGGACTCTCACAATCACCCCCTTCATATATACATATATATATATATATATATATATATATATATATATATATATACATGGGTAGGGTTCATTTTCCCCAAAACAAACCTTCTGGTATTTCATAGCCCATGATAACACCAGGAGAACAAATGTAAGGAATGTGCAAGAGTTATTACCATATCTTACAAAAGTAATAATAATAGCTAACATCTGCATAGCACTTTAAGGTTTAGAAGTCACTGTGCCTATATTATCCAATTTTTTTTTATCTTTGCAACACCTTTAATTTTAATTACTGTCTATTTTATACATGAGAAAACAAAACCTGAGTCTGGGAGAGGATGAATGACTTACTGTAGGATCACAGCCTTAGAAAGTATGTGTGGTCAGATTCAAGTTTGGCTTGACTCTGAGAACAGCCATATCTTTACTATACCACCTAGCTCCCCCAGAATAAAGATCAAAGTTTCTAAAGATGTTTATTAAAATCCAATATTAGAGGGGCAGCTGGGTAGCTCAGTGGATTGAGAGCCAGGCCTAGAGATGGGAGGTCCTAGGTTCAAACACTCAGCCACTTCCCAGCTGTGTGACCCTGGGCAAGTCACTTGACCCCCATTGCCTACCCTTACCACTCTTCCACCTATAAGCCAATACACAGAAGTTAAGGGTTTAAAAAACAAATAAAAAACAAACAAAAAAAAAACAAAAAAAATCCAGTATTAGAGAGAAAAACAGAAGCAAGTCTTGGGTGTTGCAGACAACCATGAAGTTAGCAGCACATTATCAATAAGTAGAGAGAGGTTGGGTGTTCAGTTTAGATACTACAAGTGATGAGACAGGAAAGCAGATGGAAAAGTAAAAGGAAGAGAAGGGTGCCAAAGGCAAACTAGGCATTTCACAATTTTATTTTTATAATTTGTCTTATTTGAGTATATGAGTGAGGTGAGGAGGTCATCCCATCAGGGTTCAATTATAAGCTTCTTACCACTTTGTGTTGACAAATTAGACTTGTGAGAGCCTGGGAAGGGAACAAATAGCATATGCCTCAGGATAAGAAATTACCATTCCAGCTCATTATTGCCTACTTATCTCATCTTTACTGAGCTCCCTGGACAGCACCCCTTTCCATGTCTATGCAATAATTCCTAATGGCTCCACCCACAGGGAAGATAAATAGCCAAGACCAAGAGAATGTCTGCTTAATAGAGTGGTCAAAAGTGGGAAATCCATAAAGGATTACAGAGTGAATGGTAGGTTAGGGAATGATTTTCCCTCCAATATCTCTAGATAAGTAAAAAAACTTTCACTCCTAGACAATTTGGATCATATAACTTTGGAAAACCTATGTGGAAATTTGTTATTATATGTAAATGGTTAAAAAATAAGTAAAATAAAATAAACAACAACCCCCCCCAACACACACACACACACAATACTTCCACTACTGTTTGAATGGAACAAATATAACAATAACAAGAGAGGCAAATCAAAAGAAACCATCATGAGATAAATACTTAAAAGGAAAAAAAAACATTGAAAACCAGGTTACCAGTTCATTGCTCCTGGAACTTCCACCCCTGTCATATCCTCCTTTTACTTCTTTAAGCTAATCTCTCACTATCGCCACAATTATAAGTACCTTCTCTGGGAGTTAACCCAGTACTACAAAAGACTTGTTTAACTGATGTAAACTAAAGTGAGAAGAAACAAGAGAACAACTTATACACTAAAAAAATCGTAAAGCAACGAACTTGAAAGTATTAAGAATTCTGATCAATTCAACGATTTTATATGATTAATTATGCTCACTCTTTCTTAACAATAAATATTCCTTAGATATCTGATATGAATTAAATAAGATCAAGATGATTTTTTCTAGATAGATTTATGTAGTTCTCTTTCAATAATGACCTTAAAATTTCTAGATATTATTAATGAAAATTAATGAAAATTATATTATATTTTATATGCTTTGTCTTTCCCTGATTTGAGTTTTTAAATTATATTGGTTTTTATAAACAGTACTAATATAACTTCTGTCTATTAATTCATGTAGCATAAGTATTTATTGTTCTTAAAAAGAATGATAGTCTTCACTTACCCATCAGAGATCCTGAAATTTAATAAATGTTTATTGACTGATTGAACAAATGTGGTTCATTCAGTATAGCAACCAATTAAATAATACAATTAGCATGAAGGAGAGATTTATAAGATTTCCAAAGAAAGAGAGCATGTAGAGGAAATGTCTTGGACTTTATTAATACCAAAAATACAAAAACAATCCACTTCAGAAAATATTTTTAAAAGCTGTTAATAAAGTACAGCACTCATTCATGTTAAAAACCTTAAAATGAATAGATATGGAAGAGACATTCTTTAGAACAAACAAAAGCACATATTAAAACTAAGAGCTAGTAATATTTGCAATGGAGAAAGACTAGAAACAGTCCCAGTACAAATATATGTAAAGGAAGGAAGGAAAGAAGGAAGGAAAGAAGGAAGGAAGGAAGGAAGGAAGGAAGGGAGGAAAGAAGGAAGGAAGGAAGGAAGGAAGGAAGGAAGGAAGGAAGGAAGGGAGGGAGGGAGGGAGGAAGGGAGGGAAGGAGGAAGGAAGGGAGGAAGGAAGGGAGGAAAGAAATTAAATTTTAATTTGCACTCAAAGTTCATAGGTTTTCTCTCTCTCTGGAGGTGGATAGCATTTTTTCATTGTATATCCTTTGAAATTTTCTTGGATTGATCACAGTATTGTGTATTGATCACAGTAGTCAAGTCTTTCACAGCTAATCATCATTTCAAAAATTGCTGTTACTGTGCACAATGATCTCATGATTTTTCTCACAACAATCACAGTGGTTCTTCTCATTTCACTTTTCATACGGATCTTGCTATGTTTTATTTTTCTGATTTAATCCTTCTCATATTTCTTATAGCACAATAGTACTCCATTATAATCATATGCCATTTGTTCAGCCATTCCCCAATTGATGGGTATCTTCTCCAATTCTTTATTACCATACAAAGAGCTACTATAAATATTTTGGTCATATGTGTATTTTCCTTTTCCTTTAATTTATTTAGGGTTCGAACATAATAGTGACATTTCTCAGTCAAAATGTATGCCCAGTTTGTTCCAAATTATTCACAAGAATGGTTGGATCTGTTTAGTACTGCACCAATAGGTCAATAATGTACCTATCAGCATTTCTCATTTTTTTTATAGATATGAGTTGTTTTAATTTACATTTCCCTTATCAATAGTGTTTTAGAACATTTTTTCACAAGACTATTTAAAAACTGAAAACTGTTTATATTCTTGCACCATTTATCAATTGGAGAATGATTTGTACTTTTATAAATTTAACTCAGCTCCCTATATATTGGGGAAATAAAGTGTTTTTAGAGAAACGTGCTATAAAATGTGTTGATATTATTTCATTATATATTATACATTTAGCAAAATAAAAGTTTCCTTGATATTTATTTCAATTAGGTCTATTTTTGTTTTTCCTTTGTTTGAGTTCATGATTGCTGCCCCTGCTCTCTTTTCTTCAGCAGAAACATAATGGACTTTGCTCCAGGTCTTCAATTCATTTTTTGGATATCTTTCTATCCTTAGTGTGTCTCTTGTATACTACATATTTTTGGATTCTAGTTTCCAATCCATTCTGCTGTCTACTTCTGTTCCGAAGTTAGCTCATTCTATTCACATTCATGGTTATGATCACTAACTGTATTTTCCCTCTATCCTTCTATTCATTCTTCTCTCTCTTTTTATCTTGTTCCTCCTCAAAAAATTTTTTTTTGCTTCTGACCAGAACCTTTTCTAATCTGCCCTCCCCTTTATAATTCCCAACCCCTAAATCTCTCATCTCCTTTACCATCTATCCTCCTATTGGGTGAGATGGATTATCCATTATCCATCATATCCAAATCTTCCCAAAATAATGAAAACTGGTCACAAGCTATTGAAGAGTTTAAATCTGAGATGATGAGAAAGATGGAAGAGATCTGGCAAGAAAATAGCAGTTTAAAAGGCAGAATTTTTCAATTGGAAAGTGAGGCTCAGAAATCAAATGAACTGATAAGCAAATTGAACACCAGAAATGACCAGTTTGAAAAGGAAAACCAAAAAATTATAGCCGAAAACCAGTTCCTAAAGGCTAGAATTGAGCAATTAGAAGCTAATGATCTCTCAAGACAGTAAGAACAAATAAAACAAAGTCAAAAGACTGATAAAATAGAAGGAAACATGAAATATCTCAATGAGAAAGTGACAGACCAAGAAAACAGGTCTAGAATAGACAATCTGAGAATCATTGGTCTTTCTGAAAAAGCAGAAATTAATAGAAATTTGGACTCCATACTAAAATAAATTATTCAGCAAAATTGCCCTGAAGTTCTACAACAAGAGGGAAATATAGACATTGAAAGGACCCATAGATCACCCTCTACACTAGACCCAGAAAAGACAACACCCAGGAATATAATAGCCAAATTCAAGAGCTTCCAAGTAAAAGAAAAAACTCTTACAAGAAGGCAGAAAGAGACAATTCAAATATCAAGGAGCACCAATCAGGATCACACAGGATCTGGCAGCATCTACATTAAAAGACCCCAAGGCCTGGAATATGATATTCAGAAAGGCAAGAGAACTGGGTTTTCAGCCACGGATCATCTACCCATCCAAACTAACTATATACTTCCAGGGGAAAGTTTCGGCATTCAATAAGATAGAAAATTTCCAAGTATTTGCACAGAAAAGACTAGGACTAAATGGAAAGTTCAATATCCAACCACAAAAAATCAAGAGAAACATGAAAATGTAAATAAGAAACAGAGGGGAAAGAAAGAAAACATATATTTTTTTAAATTTGCCTTTTTAAGGGCTTCAATAAGATCTAATTATCTGTATTCTTATGTGGAGAAATGCTATGTATAACTCTCTGTAGTGAACTCTATTCATTATTAGAGTATCCACTATTATAGTAATTAGAAGAATAATTCATAGGGAGAGGTTGGAATACTAAATGGTCTAAGATGATATGGGGGTGGCAAAGAAGAGGGTGAATAGTAGGGGACACCAAGAGAAACTTGAGTGAATAAGAAAAATAGTACATTCTATTACACACAAAGAGGGCATGGGAAGGCGAGGGGATGAATACTATTATGAGAAGGAGAATAAGAGAGCATTAAGAGGTAATATTTAAACCTTACTCTCAGTGTAATTAACCCTGAGAGGGAAGAGTAGCTATATCCATTGGGATATAAAACTCTATCTAACTCTACTGAGAAAGTCAGAAGGGATAAACCAAGGGGAACAGGGGAGTGGGGATGTCAAAAAAAAGGGAAAGGAGAAGAAGGGGGGAGGGAATTCATTAGGCCTTTAAAAATAAAAATAGGGGAATAATAAAGGAGTGGGTAGAAAGGGAAGTTAGTCCAGGGAGGGGATAAGGGTTACTGACATAAAGCAAACCACTAGTTTAAAAGGAAAGAGTGTAAGAAGAAGGGGTAGAACTAGGAGAGGATACCAAAATGTCAGCAAATGCACAACTGATAATTATAACTCTGAATGTAAATGGGATGAACTCGCTCATAAAATGGAAGCAAATAGCAGAGTGGATTAGAAACCAAAATCCTACTATATGTTGTCTACAAGAAACACATACGAGGCCGGTGGACATAGACAAGTTTAAGGTTAAGGGCTTGAGCAAAATCTTTTGGGCATCAAATGAGAAAAAGAAGGTAAAATACTGGAAAAGGAGAGTATGTCCTTCAATTGGGGAATGGCTGAACAAATTGTGTATATGCTGGTGATGGAATACTATTGTGCTCAAAGGAATAATAAACTGGAGGAATTCCATGTGAACTTGAAAGACCTCCAGGAATTGATGCAGAGTGAAAGGAGCAGAGCCAGAAGAACATTGTACACAGAGACTGATATACTATGGTAAAATCGAATGTAATGGACTTCTGTACCAGCAGCAATGTAATGATACAGTACAGTTCTGAGGAACTTATTGTAAAGAAAGCTACCCACATTCAGAGGAAGAACTGTAGGAGAGGAAACATAGAAGAAAAAGAACTGCTTTAACACATGGGTTGAGGAGGACGTGATTGGGGAGGTAGACTTGAAACTACCACACCAATGCAACTAACAACAATTTGGAAATAGGTCTTGATGAATGACACATGTTAAAACCAGTGGAAATGTGCTTTGGCCATGGGTGGGGTGAGTGTAGGGGTGAAGGGCAAAGTAGGAGCATGAATCATGTAACCATGTTAAAAATGAATATTAATAAATGTTAAAAAAAAAAACAACTCCAAGGTACCACCTAACACCTAGCAGATTCACTCAAATGACAGCAAAGGAAAGTCATAAATGTTGGAGAGGCAGTGGGAAATTTCGGACATTAATGCATTGCTGGTGGAGTTGTCAATTGATCCCACCATTCTGGATGGTAATTTGGAACTATGCTCAAAGAGCGTCAAAAGACTGCCTACTTTTTAAAAAAAAGTTAAAGAAATTGGGGCAGCTGGGTAGCTTAGTGGATTGAGAGTCAGGCCTAGAGATGGGAGGTCCTAGGTTCAAAGCCGGCCTCATACACTTCCCAGCTGTGTGACCCTGGGCAAGTCACTTGACCCCCCCCCCATTGCCCACCCTTACCACTCTAGACCTATGAGCCAAATCACAGAAGTTTAGGGTTTAAAAAAAATTTTAAAAAGACTGCCTGCTCTTTGAGCCATATCAGTGCTGTGTTTATACCCCAAAGAGATCATAGGGGAAAAGACTTGTACAAAAATATTTATAGTCACACTTTTCATGGTAGCCAAAAATTGGAAAACCAGGGAATGGCTTTCAATTTGGGAATGGCTGAACAAATTATGGTATCTGTTGGTGATGGAATACTATTGTGCTCAAAGGAATAATAAACTGGAGGAATTCCACATGAACTGGAATGACTTCCAGGAATTGATGTAGAATGAAAGGAACAGAACCAGGAGAACATTAAACACAGAGGCAGATACACTGTGTTGAAATCCAATGTAATGGACTTCTTTAGTAGCAACAGTGCAATGATCCAGGATAACTATGAGGGACTTATGAGAAAGAATGCTATTTACATTCAGAGGAAGAACTGTGGAAGTAGAAACACAAAAGAAAAACAACTGCCTGATCACATGGGAGGATGGGGATATAATTAAGGATATTGACTCAAAACGAGTACTCTAGTGCAAACATCAATAATATGGAAATAGGCCTTGATCAATGATACATGTAAAACCCAGTGGAATTGTGCATTGGCTATGGGAGAATGTGGGAGGAGGGGAGGGATAGAACATGAATCATATAAGCATGGGAAATGTTCTAAATTAATTAATTAAACAAAAATCTTAAAATAAAAATAAAAATTAAAAAAAGAAGGTACTTGGTTGATTCTTTCCATTTCTATTTTTCTCCTTGGAACTATGATATCAGGATAGTTTTCTTTGATAAATTTTTATTTTTGAAATATGATCTTTAGACTCTTCATCTAATCATGGCTTTAAGGTAATCCAATAATTCTAAATTATTTTTCCCTAATCTATTTTCAAGGTCATTAGTTTTACAAATAAGATATTTCACATTTCATATTCTCTTTTTTTCATATTTTACTTTGTTTCTTAATATCTCATTGAGTTATAGCTTCCACATGCACAATTATAATTTTTAAAGAATTATTTTTCAGTGATTTTTTCTCATACCATTAGACCAAATCACTTCTTTAAGATGTGATTTTCTTCAGTACTTTTTTATGCCACTTTGATGAAGCCACCTGAGGAGGTCCTGCATGACAAACAGGTCCTGAAGAAGCTTTTGAAAAGATTGGTAGATCATAAGGTAACATGGCCTGAGATAGTATAATCAGAAAAAAAGCCAGAAACAAAAGATGCAGACTTTATGGGCAGCAGTCCACAACAAACTTTAGGATCGTAATTGAGCTACCAAATTGAACATGAATTCAAATCATGGAAAGAATTATGTGGGTATTTTTGCACTTCCCTATCACATATTAGGCACTTAATAAATGTTTTTGATGGATTATCATCTGGCACTTTTGCATTTGTGGGTGTTGTAGTTCACCAAGAACATTTCAGTGCAAGCTATGGTCATCAGAAATAGGAAAGGACTTTCCATATAGCCCAATTAGAAGAGTTGACAACAGTCACACAAATGATGATGGGATGAATACAAAAGAACACCGTGATTTCACTATGTTTCTAATAAACACACTGTGCTGAAGAAGTCATCACATTTTTAGAATATTGATATGTTCATTATGAAACTGAAATTGGAAATGACATAGCTAGAGACCCAATTTGCAGATGTGGTGGACATGATTTAATACTTAGGACTTCTGGAAGAACAGTTTGTTCCTCTCTTAATTTCCATTTAACTCCAAAAAGTAATGACGAGGTTTATAAATTTTTAAAAATTATATTTCTTGGAGATTAGAGTGGGTTTTGAATTCAGAGGAGCTAGACAAAATAATCAAGAATCCAAAGTTCCATCCAGAAGATGTCTTCAAATTCCGTCTAAAGTGTATCCTGAGGGCTTTATAAAATCTATTCACCAAATATGACAACAGGTAATTCTAGAAGCTGCTGAAACATTCATCCTAAAAATCTTCCTAAAGGAAAACCATTGCTGTATCTATCTTTGTGCCTAAGACTTATCTGCCTTCTATGGAGCTACAAATTTAACGGCTTCCTTTTTTTCATTATCCCTTCTGTGCTTTAGGCCAAAGCCCACTTGAAATGCTGCATGCTTCTGGGGCCTGGGAATTCTAATGGTGAAGGCAGGTGTTCACCTCTGACTCAATATGCTGTCATCCTCATGCTTTGCTGTTTGAACAAGGAAGATAGAAACCTGTTCTCACTAAAGTGAACAGCCTTGAATTCTCTTTGATGGAGCCATCAGTGATTAGAGGAATTTACAAACGTACTCTGCTATTGTTAGCTTCTATACTCTAGGCTCCAACATCTCAAGGGATAGAAATTATAGTAAAATCAGCCATTTCCATCAAAATGGGCTTTGCATTTTCATTCTATTTTTTCCTTTTTAAAGATAACAAAAAACTATTCATAAGATACTCAGTATTTTTTCTTTTCACATAAACTTTTGACTATCCAATATTATTTCTATGTTATTTTTACAGTAAATAAAACCCCACATTGATAATTTTCTTTTTTATGTGATTTTAAAAGTTTTATTTAATTAACTAATTTAGAATATTTGTCCAGGGGATTCTGGGAAGATGGGGGTTTAGACAGTTACATGATTCATGTTCTTTCCTTCCCCTCCTCCCAACACCCTTCCATAGCCAATGAGCAATTCTGCTGAGTTTTACATGTGTCATTGTCCAAGACCTATTTCTATATTAATAATATTTGAATCAGGGTGGTCATTTAAAGTCTACATCCTCAATCATATCCCCAAACATTCCCTCCCCCTCTCTTTCTCTCACTTTTTGTACTCCCTATCCCATCCCCCTCCTTGTTTTTCCCCCTCTACTTTTCTGTAGAGTAAGATAGATTTCGATACCCCAATGTATGTAGATTTTCTTCCCTCTCAGAATTGATTCCACTGAGAGTAAGGTTTAAGTATTACTTATTACCACTCTCTTCCTCTCATTATAATAGTATTTTTCCCTCCCTCCTCCCATGTGCCTCTTTATATAGTATAGATTATCCTATTTTTTTATTCTTTCAAGTTTCTCTTGGTACCATCTTCTATCCCCACCCCTTTCTTTTTTTTTTACATATCATTCTAAACCAATTAGTACCCCAACCACTACCTATGAACAATTCTTCAAACTGCTATAATAGTGAATACACATTTTGAGAGTTATAAATAACATTTTCCATACAGAAATATATGCAATCTGACCTTATTGAAGCCTTTAAGGAAAAAAAAAATCCCTCTCTCTTTCTTATTTACTTTTTCATGTTTCTCTTGATTTTTGTTTTTGGACATCAAATTGTCTGTTTAATAATGGTCTTTTCATTATAAATAGTTGGAAATATTCTATTTTGTTGAATGCTCATACTTTTCCCTGGAAGTATATAGTCAGTTTTGATGGGTAGGTGATCCTTGGTTGTAGACCCAATTCTCTTGCATTTCTGAATTTCATATTCCAAACCTTAAGGTCCTTTAGTGTAGAGGCTACCATATCCTGTGTAATCATGATTGGTACTCCTTGATATCTAAATTGTCTCTTTCTGGCTTCTTGTAATATTTTCTCCTTAGCTTGGAAGCTCTTGAATTTGGCAATTACATTACTGGGCATTGTATTTTTGAGGATTTAAAGTAGAGAGTGATCTATGGACTCTTTCAATGTCTATTTTGCCCTCTTGTTGAAGAACATTAGGGCAGTTTTCTTGGATAATTTCTTGTAGTAAGATGCACAGTTTCTGTATATTTCAAGGTTCTTAGGTAGGAGTATGATTCTCAAATTGTCTCTCCTAAATCTATTTTCAAAGTCAACCATCTTCTTGATGCAATATTTCATGTTTCCTTCTAATATGTCATTCTTTTGATTTTTATTTATTAATTCTTGCTGTCTTGTGAAATCATTGGCTTCTACTTGACCAATTCTAGTTTTTAATGACTGGTTTTTCGGCTAAAATCTTTTGCTTTTCCTTTTCAATTTGAGCTATCCTGCTTTTTATGGCTTCCAGCTTCAATTTCTTATGATTTCATTTGATTTCTGGGCTTCTTTTTACAAGTGGGAGATTCTGTCTTTTAAATTGTTATTTTCTTTTTGAATTATTTCCCACTTTTCTTGCCAAGTCACTTCTATTTTTCTCATAATCTCAGATTTGAGCTCCTCAAGAGTTTGTGACCAATTATCAATTTTTGGGGAAGGTTTGGATGCGTTTACTTGTTTATCATCTTCAACTGTCTCCTCTTTATTATGGAGTTTTTCTGCAAAAAAAATTATCTAGGGTTAAGGTTTTTTTCATGGTTTTTTGGTGCTTGTGGATTGTAGTTGTTGGGAGTTGTTGGCCATTGCTTTGTTCCTTCCAGTCAGAAGTCTGAGTGAGGAAGGTGGGAGATCTTTGTATTGAGCTCTCCAGAGGTTTTTGCCCTGAGGCTATTTTTTGAGTCTCCTCAGCATTGTCTGCTGTGTGCATCCCTGTGCTATCTCTTCACCCAATTTCCACATTCCCCACCCTCCTGGGACCCCAAGTCTTGCTGCTCTTAGGTGTAAGTCTGTTGTATCCTCAATTGGCCCCCAGAACCCAGAGGTTGCCCCAGGCTTACTCCAACTCTGGTGCCGTAGCTGGAGTTGGGGAGGGGTGATGAATTTGCCCCTTGGTTGGAGTAATTTTGCCCCCTTTTAGCATGGAAATGCCCATACTGTTCCTACCTTCCATGCTGAGCCCTACAGTGGAGCCCATTCACTCATCTGATTTTGTTTTTTTTTTTTTTCCTTTTCAGGCACTTTATCTTGGTTGGTGGAGAGGAGAGAAAGAGCCTTGCCTCTACTCTGGGGCCATCTTAATCTGGAAGTCTACATCACAGTCATTGTGAGGATGAAATGAGATCACCTATGTATAATGCTCTTTAAAACTAAAATCCCTATATGAAATCCTTTAAAATGTGGATCCTATGGTGATGATGATGATATAGTTTAAAATGTTTTCTTCTGTGTTTTTTCTACCGTTAATGGACTTTTGTATAGTCTTTGTTACAGTGAAATACATAGCTATAAGAAAACCTTCTACAGGAATTTAGTTAAAGAATATTTGAAACTGGAATTTGAATAATTTCTAACAGTGCTATTCCTTTCAAGTATATGATACCCTATTCTCTTCTCTCCATAACTTAGCTACTTCCTTTGGAAAGAAGGAGAATGCACAGGATTCAGATTAAAGTTGAAATTAGATATTTACAATTCTAAATCTTTATCTTTTAAGATGCTCAGTCTACATGGAGGTCACGGGCATATTCAGTAGCCACTATATGTGTTATATAAAATTATTTTTTATCTATTACAAAAGATATTATGTAAGGGCAGGGACTATCTTTGCTTCATTTTATTTCTGCAGTGCTTAGTACATTGTCTGTTACAAAGTAGGCACCTAGTAAATTTTTATTGATTGATTGATTACAAATTTGGCACTAATCTTGGCAGAAAATTAATTCTTGGTATGTCTGAAATTCTTGATCGAAATTTTGGGAACTCTAAGAGCTTCTGTCAGAGTATGTAAACATAAACAGATAGAAATATAACATCTCCCCAAAGCCCTAATGCCTAGATAGAAGATTCTTAGTTGATCAGGACAGATGTTCTTCATCTTCCTTTAAATTTTCTTTTGATGTTCTGCCAAAATTTCATACTATTACTCTCTTTTTGGTTTGGCACTGAGATGCATCAAACTTGTTGTCACAATACTAATTCCCACAATACAGGTAACCAGAAGTTGGACTTTAGGGCTTAATTAATTAAGTTCAATCTTGATTAAAATCTAACTTCCCGTGGGATTTTACTATAAAATTAATTTCTTATATTTCAAATCTTGTTACTTAATTTCAAAGTTGAAGTTCTTACTGAAGCAGCATCAGGTAATGAAAAGGCCATAATATTGAAGGTCAGAGGGAAGAGTGAAATATACTATGCATTTCTATGCTAAGTGTCTTACAAATATTATTTCATTTGATCATCAAAACAATAGCATAGAATATAAAGAGTTAATGAAAAAAATTAAAGAAGGTAGATTAACTGTACTGGGTCTCAAAGTAAATTACACTATGGCAATCACCAAAACAATTTGGTACTGGCTAAGAAATAGAGTGGAGGACCAGTGGAATAAACTAGGCACTCAACATTCAATAGTAAATGACCATAGTATCCTAGTGTTTGACAAACCTAAAGAAACAAGAAAAGAAATCCCTGAATAGATTTCAGGGACTCTGTGACTAGGGATGGGGAAAATACATCTTTATTTCAACATAACTAGTTCCTTTTTATTTTATTTTATGCAATTAAAACATAATTCTGAGAAAGGGTGTATAAGCCTCACTAGACTACACAAGGGGTCCAGGACACCAAAAAAATTAAGAACCCCTGAAGTCAATAAATTCCTTGAAGGTAAAAAAAAAGATCCAGAGAATATCGTGAGATGTCAAATATATAACTATTATTACATTAAAAAAATTCTGCACAAACAAAAGCAAGGCAACCAAAATTGAAAAGCAGACAACAAACTGGGAGAAAATCTTCATAGCAAGTCTTTTTGAGAGAGGTTTAGTTTCTCAAAAATAGAGAACTGAGTTAAATCTATAAGAATACAGAATATTTCACAGTTGACAAATGGTCAAAGTATATGAACAGGCAGTTCTCAGATTAAAAAATAAAAATTACCTTTAGTCACATGAAAAAATGCTCCAAATCACTATCAATTAGAGGAATGCAAATTTAAACAATCACTGAGGTACCACCTAATACCCATCAGACTGGGTAACATGGGTAAAAAAAAGGAAAATGATAAATGTTGGAGGAGATGTGGAAAAATTGGGAAATTAATATGTTGTTGATGTTAGTTCAAACTGATACAAGCATTCTAGAATGCAATCTGGATCCATATCTAAAGGGTCATAAAACTACAGATACCCTCTGACTCAGCAATATTGTTACTAGGTTTCTATGTCAAAGAGATTAAAGATAGAAGAGAAGAACTTACCTGTACAAAAATATTTATAGCAGTTCTTTGTGTGATGGTAAAGAACTGGAAACTGAAGGGATACCCATCAATAGGGAAATGGATGAACATGTGGTATGTGCTTGTAATGAAATAATATTGTACCATAAAGAATGACTAATAATTATGATCATAAAAACCTGGAAAAACCTGGAAAAACTGAGGCAAAATGAAGTGAGTAGAACTAGAACACACAGAATAACAACAATAATGTATGACGATTAACTGTCAATGACTTAACTATTATCAACAAGGCAAAGATCTAAGATATCTCCAAAAGACTCATGACAAAAAAAGGTTATCCACCTCCATAGAAGGAACAGATGGAGTCTCAATGCAATTGAAATATACCATTCTTTATTTCTTCCATGTATTTTTCTTTAGTATGAGCAATATGTGTCTTTTATCACAACATGATGAATATGGAAATATGTATTATGTGATAATATATGCACAACATCCTATATCACATCATTTGCCTTCTTAGGGAGAGGCAGGAGTAGGAAAGAGAGAGAACATGGATTGCAAAATATTAGAAAACAAATATTTAAAAATTATATTAACATGTAATCTGAAAAAAAATTATAAAATGAAAAAGGAAACTCTTGGCAGGTAAGTGCACTTAGGATCCTCATTTTACAGGTGGGGAAATTGAGGCAAACAAAGATTAAGAGACTTTTCCAAGGTGACACAGTTCTGAAAGTTGATATGTCCCTTACTTATTGGACATCCTCCTCTCAGATTTTAACAGGTTTTTCTAATGCTTTCTATTCCCCATCCCACCCTCAAATCCAGCCTAAAGAAATGCATTGCTTCTACAGTATTTACTGAACATTTCCTACAAAGAGTACTAGGCAAATTAACAAAACGGAATGGTGATATATAGTCCATTCCTTTCAGCAATCCTCATGGATGGAATGTCCTTCCTTTCACCTGTATTTCAGAATCCCCACTTTCTTCCAAAGCCTAGGCCAGTTATCAATTTATACACCAGGCCTTTCCTGATCTTACTCCTTATCTGCTCCTGACTCCTCTGAAGATTCTTATTTTTTAATCTGTGTACATATTTCTTCTCTTCCTTCTCCTCAGTCCTTAAGGTCAGGGATTGTATCATTTTTGTCTTTGAATCCTCAGCTTAGAACAATGCCTTTCACATAGTAGATAATGTGTCTGAAAATGTGGTGGTGGTGTTTTTTAAGTTGTTTTTACTTACATAAAGTTAAATTCAATTGAATATTCAATAAAGTCCAGTGACTGCCTATTGTCTTTATCTGGTTTGTATGTAAGTCCTTAAAAATAGAGCTATTTATCACTTTCTAGTCTTACATTTTATTCTCTCCTAGGAACTGAAATTCAGTATCACTCGCCTTCTTGCTTTCCTTAAAAAATAAAAATCCCTCCATCTCCTGATTCTTGACATTTTTGATTGGTCCTCTCTTATGTCTGAAATGATCTTCCTTCTCATCTCCACCTCCCTGCTTCCTTGGCTTCCTCTAAGGCTCAACTAAAATCCTACATTCTTCAAAAGGACCTCATCAGACCTGTTTAATCTTAGTGCTGGACCTCTGATGTTGCCTCCAATTTATCCTGTGTATATCTTGTTTGTATACAAAATATTGTCTCCTTCATTAGAAGATGAGCTCACTTAGAGTCGGGACTGTCTTTTGTCTTTCTTTGCATCCTTAGCACTTAGCAGAGTGCATGGCGCATGGTGCTTAATAAATGCTACTTAATCGACTGATGGAATACTGGCTTTTCTCAAATCCATTCTGTTGTTGTGCCTATAAGATGCAAATGTTCAGGTTATCCATTAAGGGAATTGTATCCAAGAATCTTCCTCTTTATAATAATAAGCAAGTAGTATTTGTTCCACACTTTCAAATAAAACATAAAATGTCAGAATTGGAAAAGAAGTAAGGAATCCTTTTGCCTGATCCCCTTATCCAGCAAAGAAAAAAACAAGATCAGAAATGGGAAGTGACTCGCCAAGGTCACACTGATGGCTGGTTACAGAATCTGGATTAGAACTGACCTTTTCTGACTCTTAGCTCAATACATTTTTCACTAAATCTTGCTTTCAGGTCCACTGTATACAACTGTGACCTTTAAATGCATTTATGCTCTTGAATGCCTTTCACAGGGAAAAAAATAAAGAAAACATTTCTTTATACACAAACTAATTTCTTTACAGTCATGAGGAGAAATGGATAGAATGCTAGGCTTGAAGTTAAGAACATGAGTTCAAATTCTACCTCAAATACTTAGTCACTCTGTGACCCTTGACAAACCACTTAACCTGTGCCTGCCCAAGTTTTCTTTATTTACAAAATGGCACAATAGAACCTACCTGAAATTATTGTTAGGTGGATCAAATGGTGTAACAGGTGAAACACTTTGCAAACTTGAAGGCCCTATAGATGCTAGCTATCAGTAAACTCCTCAGTGCTTTGTCACTTGTCAAATCCACTTTATTTCTCAAGGCCTCTCTTTTCCCATCGATAAAACAGTGATAGAATCCTTAGCCTGCCCTTGCCCAGAAAGGCTACTGAAGACAAGTGAAATAAAGTCATCAGCCACTTCCCCCTCCCCATGGCACCACAGAGCCATGAAGTATTATGGCTCTTCTATTATTACAAATAATCTCATTCTCCTGTGCTGTCCATTGCCTACTTAAATAGCACAAAAAAAGAAAAATGTGACTTCTTTAAAATTCAATTTCAGTATGAGATTCATTTTGATAGATCTGTGTCATAAAGGTAACAATGGGAAATCCTGCCCGTCTGGATAATTGCAACATGCAGCAGAGGTTGTTTTCATTCTCCTGGCAGGGAATTTGTTGGAGCGGGTCACAGAGCGGGAGCAAGGAAAAGGCCCCATTAGATCAAAATAATAACACTTGGCTGGAATCACTTCCTCGCCACATGATAAATTCTCCCAAGAGGCCCCTCTGTACCTCCAATCCCCATCAACTCCAGTCTGAGTCACAATTAAAAAACAAGGTCTCTTTCATTTGGAAGTCAATGACAATGTTCCCCAATCATGTCAGGATCAGAATTTATTCACCATTGGAGCTACTTCAGGGTCACAATAGAAACAGTAAAGTGAATTCCCTTTCTTTGGAGATGAATCCAATAATTTGGTCATCCCCCAACTCCTTTAGCTGATGGAAAGCTGGCTTCCTTTCACAAATGAAATGTCAGCAGGAAAGAAGCAATACCTTTCTCCCATTTACTTGTAGGCAGGCCAGTGCATTGGCCACTGAAATCAAATATATTCTCATCAGCTGAGAACAGAATGGCATCAAAAAGTCATTTCAAGGCACCTGACTCAATCACATCAGTTGTGTCTCACCTGGCTCCTTCAATAGTGCTAAACAGGCACGGGGCCCAAGGCATAGGTTTTAAAGGATTCAAAATCCAAGATGAAGGTGTAGCCAAAACAATACCAAATTAAGGAATTTGGCATCAAAAGTCCTGCATTATATATATATATATATATATATATATATATATATATATATTTCTAGTTCACTTTCTTAATAGTATGATCTCAGGCATAATACTTTACCTTTCTCTGTTCCTAACATCTGAAACAGGTTAATTATATAAATAATATGTAATATGATAATATACATACATAAATATTTATATTACTTATTAAATCATCTATAAAATATATATTCATTATATAAATTTACATATTTAATTAGGTATAAATATAATTTATGTAAATATAGAATAGAATAATAATAATAATTAATTGGGTATGTATCTGTGTATATGTGTATATATATATATATATATATATATATATATATATAAAAATTCCCAACCTTATGGGTATATTATAGGGGGAAAATGTTTCCATGAAAAAATAGTATACCATGAAGCTATATATATATATATATATGTATATATATATATATACATATATATGAAATTATTATTCTTCAAAGATGAAAGAAAAAGAACTCAGATGTCCAGGATAAAATGAAATACAAAAAGTCATTCATAGAAATAAAAAATAAATATTTTGTATCATATTGCCTCCATTGAAAGGCAGCACTGGACTGCTAATTAGTAAATAAGAATAAGACCCAGATACTAGCTCTCAATGCCATCTGGAGCAAGTCATTTCTCTGACCCTCCATCTTTTTAACTCTAAATGGAACATTGGGAGCAGATGATCATTCAAACCCTTTAGGAAGCTGACATTCTATGAATATTTGACCCTAAAGATTTTCCTGATTTCTCAGAACTGCCAATTACTATAAAGTAAAATGTTAGATGCTCTTATTAGCCTAATAGGCAAATTGAGTCCTTCTGGGGTTTAAATTATGGGATATAGAGAATAATCATCATGACTGAAATGAAACAGATACACATCCCAGCAAGGTTTATTGAGACAATACAGTTGTCCCTTGCTATACTGGGGTTCACTTATCAGGGCTTCACTGTAATGCAGGTTTAAAAAAAAATCTAATTCTTTATTGCAGAGTTACACTTATCCTGGTCCACTACTGGCTGATGGAATGAACCACAGCACTGTGTTCTGTATCCTGGGTCTGAATGGTTCGGTGACTGTAGATTAATAAGAGTGTGGAAAACGTGTATGTAAGAGTGGGAAGGATTTTAAAGAGCTTTAAAATATATATAAATAATAAAATAAATAGAAAGCTGCTTCTTCATGCATTTTCATCTATTGAGCGTAACTCCCACAATAGGTGAACACAGCAACACAAGAGGTAGAAATCTGGGATCTGACAGCCAGCCACATGGCTCATCTTGGGCCCGAGCTTCTTGAAAAGGAGTACATAATCGTCTTTGTTGGTTCAGTAATCCAAGACAAAAGTCATGACACGTTAATTAATTGTTGGATGCAACAATTATTTATCCAGGGACTACTGTGTGCCAAGCATATGCTAGGTAGTCCTATAGGATTTGGCTGCTTAGAAGCTTCTCTTTCCACTAACCCTGATTTCTCTCTGCTCATAGCTTCTATAAGATCCTGGCAGTATGTTTTTTCTTTCAGTCCTAGATAGACACATTTATAGCTCATTCTCTTTGGTTTTCTTTATCATTGTTCCTTCTGGTGCATTTGTAGAATTTTACTCAGGTGTTTGTGAGGGATCTGAGCTCCCTGAGGTTCATATACACCATTTCCCCACAATTGCAGTTGGGCCTTTTTCTTTGAGAAATCTTTCCTTAGGATGGTCAAATAAAGTGGAGCCTGTGACCCTAAGGTATGGTATTTATCAGTATTCCAAAATAAAATCTTCCTTAGCTGGCCTTGTACAAAGTATACACAAAAGCCGTTTGGAAGTAGGGTGAGATTAGTGGGAGGGTTTTTTTTCAGGTTTATCAGGGTTTTTTCTTATTCTCTTATTTTTCTTTTCTTTTTTCTTTTTAACATACTTATAAAATTTTGAGTTTTAAAATCTGTCCCTCCCTCCCACACCTATTGAGAAAGCAAGCAGTATAGTATCAATTAACATGCAAAATGTATTTCTGTTAGCCATATATTTTTTTACAAGGAAAAAAATTAAATCACTTCTTTCTTTGGATGTAGATAGAATTTTTTTTTTGCATAAGCCCTTTGGAATTGCCTTGGATCAGAAGGCAACTTGGATATAAAATATCCACAAGTACAGTGGTTAGAGTATCTTTGCCCTGAAGTTAGGGGAACCCAAGTTTAAATACAGCCTCTGAGACTAGCTGTGTGTCCTTGGGCAAGTCACCTAATCCTGTTTGCCTCAGTTTCCTCAGCTGTTAAATGAGCTGGAGAAGGAAACAGCAAACCACTCCAATATCTTTGTCAAGAAAATGGGGTGATGAAGAGTCAGACACAACCAATTTACAAAACAATTGATCAGTATAGCCAAGGCTTTCACAGTTGATCACCATTTTAATATTCTTGATACTCTACAGTGATCTCCCATTTCTGTTTGCTTCACTTTATATGAGTTTATATAGCTGTGGCTATGTTTTTCTGAAGCCACTCTCCTTATTCTTATAGCACAATAGTACTCTATCATAATCATATACCATAACTTGTTCAGCCATTCCCCATTTGAGAAGCATCCCCTCATTTTCCAATAATTTGCTACCACAAAAAGAACTGCTATAAATATTTTTGTATACAAAAGTACTTTTCATTTTTCTTTGTTCTCCTTGGAATACAGACATAACAGTGGCGTCACTGTATCAAAGGGGAGTTCTATGTCCTCTGGGAAAAGTTGTAAATTGTTTTCCAGAATGATTAAAATAGTTCAGTACTTCACCAGAAGTTCATTAGTATACCTATTTTCCCCACATTCCCTCCAATATGTCACTTTTTTGTTTGTACAAAAACCTTTTTAATTTAACATAATCAAAATCCTCTTTCATTTTTCATAATGTTCTCTATAACATATTTTGTCTTGCATTCTTCCCTTATCCCATAGGTTTAATAGGTAAACTTTTCCAAGTTCTCCTAATTTGTTTTTTGGTATCCCCCTTTAGATCAAGTATTCATTTTGACTTTATCTTGGTGATTTCTTGTTCTATGCCTAGTTTCTGTCATATAATTTTCCAGTTTTCCCAGAAGTTTTTGTCAAATAGTGAGTTGTTCCCCCTTTCAACCTTGAAAAACACAGAACCACCAAGGTAGTTAGAAAAAAATAAGTCTTTAATCAGGACAAAGAAGACAATGCTCTAACAGTCACCACACAGATATGCGCAAAATACCACACAAAAATTTTTTCTCAAAATTTCTTCCCCAAATTCTCAAATTTTCCTTTACCACTCTTATCTGTTTTATTTTTATTCTTCTAGGAATTCTTGCTGACCTTTGGTCCAATTAACATTTTCCTTTGAGACTGTAAAAAAATGGCTTTTTAAAAAAATCATTACCTCCTTTCTTGGAATTAATACTGTGTATTGGTTTCAAAGAGTGGTAAGGGCTAGGCAGTTGAGGTTAAGTGACTTGCCCAGGGTCACATAGCTAAGAATTGAGGCCAGATTTGAACCCAAGACCTCCCATCTCTTAATCCTGGCTCTCTGTCCACTGAACTATATATTTGTCCCTTTTATGGCTGTTTCCCTAGTGTTGTCTTCTTCTGGGTTTATGTCTTGGTCTTCTCTGCCATCTTCGTAGTCTTTTAAGGTCCAATTCTTTTCTTTTGTTATTTGTTCATTCCCCCCCCCCCCCAGTCTTTCCTTGACTATAAATTTTATGTTAATGTTGGGCCTTGTTCACATCGGGGTGGGAAGACACTGTCCCCAGTTTAGCTTTTTTTTGGTGCTGCTTTTATTAGCTCTACTTCTGGGGATCTACAAGGTATTTGTGCTTTCACAGTGATGTGATCCTGGGATATGTATGAACACAAATCTCCTGGGTAATTCTAGTATTTATCCAGTAAGAATTATCCTTCCCAGGGCTAGTGTTTCTCTTTGCTTTGAAACTGTGATAATGGTCCCTGCTCCCTTGTGGCAGACTACCATCACACGTCTCCACCCTGTTACTGCCGTGGATAGTGTCTCTGGGCTAAGAACTTTGGAAGCTCCTGGTACTGCAGTCACTGACTGCCACCTTATGTGTGGGTTCCACCCAGCGTCACAGATTTCTCCAGGCAACCTCTTAAGTTTTCTTAGGCCAGAATAACTGTCTTTTCCTGAATTATTTTGCCTCTGTCACTTCAAAATTTGATATGAGGTATGGTTTTTAAATTGTTTTAGAGGGAACATTGGGAGAGTTGAGCTAAAGTGACTGCCCTAATTTGTCATCTTGGCTCCATCTAAGATATCTAGTGAGAGGTTTTGAGAAGCTAGAGAAGGCTGATTCTCTGGAAAGTAAGCAGAAAAGCAATGATTAAGTTACAAGGTATATTTCTACAGCACTGAAGACAAATTGAGGCAGTATGGCAAGGTGGCAGAGTAAATAGAGGGCTGGTCCTGGAATGGAGAAGATCCGAATTCAAATCTAACCTCAGACACTTGGTACTGTGTAATCTTGGACAAGTAATTTAATCTTGATTGCCCAGTTTCCTCACTTATAAAATGATCTGGAGAAGGAAGTGGCAAATCACTCCATTATCTTTGCCAGGAAAAATCCCAAATAGGCGTCACAAAGAATGAGGCACTACTCAAAACAACTAAGCAATATTAATACTTTTAATCTAATTCACAAGAATATAATGTTTCCATCCACCATCCTCTATAAACAATAATAAAAGACTGACATCACTGATCTCCTTACTCCTCCTCTAATCCATAGTTAACTTTCAGATAAATGACGCTTCTTGGATGGCTTTGAAAAATACATTTTCACTCAATAAGACTCAGAAAAAGACCTTAGACAAGATAACCTCTAATGTTCATCTAACATCCCCTATCTTTCAGTCCAACATCCTTGCCTTATAGATGAGGAAACCAAGATTCAGATAGTTTAAATGCCTGCCCCAACATTTGTAAAGCATTTAGTTCTGTGCTTGGCACAGAGTAGGTATTTAATAAGTACCTTGCGTTTCCTTCCTTCCTTCCTTCCTTCCTTCCTTCCTTCCTTCCTTCCTTCCTTCCTTTCTTCCTTCCTTCCTTTCTTCCTTCCAAAGTCACAAAACTTGTTAAAGGAAGAGTAATTATAATAACATATATCTCTTAACTTCCTACTTTTTCATCTTTTGAATATACATTTAAAATTAATACTTTGTTTTAATTTTTTTAAAATTCCAAACTTGACAAACATTAAATAAAATGAGTGTTTTCACATGCAAAGTAAAGCAAATTATGAGAATTATATTTGAAATTGTTATTTATTATGTATAATTTTCTTTTTCATTATAATTAGTTAATAAGTTAAAAGCTCCCATCTTACCTATTTACTTCTGAACTTTTTGTTATTCACAAAAATCCTTCCCTGACCTTTGTTTTTCTTTTCTGATTTTTTGAGTTATACTATTGCTACCACCCAAAATGTCTCCAAAATTTTTGAAGGGAAAAAAGAAAGGAAAATTGCCTTCTCACTAAAAAATATAGTCAAATAAAAATCCATACATGATTTTTTTCTTGTGACTGAAACACAGCAGCCCTGCAGTGGTGTGTTTCATTTTTAAAACAAGGTGCCTTTCATCTTTAACTGACCAAATGCTGATCTTTTTTGGCCCTGGAATCAATAAAATGTATTAATCATTTGTAAAAAAAATATATCATCCTGCATTTTGATCAAGATAATCACTTTTCAGCCAAGATATGGGTAGTTTGCTTCATTATCAAGACCCTGTAATGTCCCACTGTACCCTTACTATTTTCTGACAGAGGCTTGCTTCAATGGGTAAAAAACAAAATAGCTGTTCAAGAGAGAATTGGTGGATTCAGGATTGGAATCCAGTACTCTTCCCTAATCTCAATGAACCTCTGCTATCTCATCTATCTAACCCAAATTCAATAGTGTTTTACCATGATCAGAATGTAAAGGTCACTTAAGATGCACACTGCATGGAGGGAAAGAACTGGTAATTTTTGTCTCTGCCTGCCATTCATTTTAATTTGACAAAGCCGCCACTTAACATACAATTCAGATAATGCTGAAATGTCAATCCATTTTACTATTCAGGCAGCTCCTTAATGTGCCATTTATTTCTTCTCCACATTACCATAAGAAAGGCCATTCAATTTACCAAAGGGATGACAATGAGTAGAAGGTCTAGTCTATTTACAGTGAGAAAATCGTTAGAGTTTCAGTAACTAATTACTGGCAAGGGCTAAAGCCCTGGTAACGAACAAAGCTTTTTCATAAAACTAGTTATGTCCTTACAAAGTCAAAAGCCTTAACTATAAAGGATCAGGATAGTGCCTTTTGCTTTAATCTGTAAAGACTCCTCCCCACCCTTCCATTAGATATTTGTTGTAGGGACAAAATATCAGATGACTTGGTACTTTGCTAGAGAGCAGTTTCCTGTGGTAACCGTATATAGAAGGAAAGATGTGTCAGGATTCCCTGCTTTTTATTTGGACTGTCAGAGGCTGGAACTAACTACTGATCAATCACATACTTGCTTCTTACATAAGTTCATCCAAGAATTTCAGTCATTGCGAGGTGTCTTTCAAAAGCAAAGACAGGAAAAAATAAATCCAATCCACTCCAGTGTGGCAAGCATTTATTGTTTCTACTCTGTGTATGGTCTACAAATACTTCTTCTTGACTTTTGACCTTCACTTCAGTTTCTGATTTCTAATTTGTGTCAGGAACTTTAGCTTTTTAAAAAAATCTCTGTGGACTTTTTGTTCCCTTCTTTAATGCCCTGGTCACTTTCTATCACTTTTCTGAGAAAACATAGGCATTCTAATATGAATTCTTTCAAATCCTCATCCCTAGCACAGTCTAACCTGATATCTCACTGCAGTACTTTCAATACTGCAACTCACTTGTAATACATTTGTAATGGTACCTAATAGCCCAAATGCAATAAACTTAGAGCAAGAGAAGTAAAAAAGATAAGGTTGAATTCTTTTAATGAGGATAACTCTACTGAGTCAACTACCTTTGCTTTGTAGAGATGATATTTCATGATATTAGAGAACATTGAAATAAACAGTCCATTGAGCATTAACAATAAGTTTATACACAGATTATATCATAGAAAAATGGGATGAGATAAGGATGGGAAGATAGAAACTAGATTATATAGCAATGTCAAATAGCAAGGGGAAGGATTTGCAATTTATTTGGTGAATCATTAAAGTTGTTTTTGTGTTTTCTTGTTTTTTAATTTTTGGGAGGGAATATAATTAGTTGTTAATTAATGGATAACTTTGGAGTCTAGTCAAGTTAGGGAAGTATGGGAAACTAGAATATAAATATATGATTAGAAAGGCACCAAGGTTCTAAATCTCAAAGTCTAGTACTTTCTCCTGGTACCACATCCTTAAACAAGTAGGGAAGGGTATTAAATAAATAGACTCCACTGGAGAGACATATTACTAGGGGAAAGATAAAAAGAATGACTGAAAAAGGTCAAGGATGGAAGGCAGTAGATCTACAATTTTTAGTCCATAGATTACAAATAAGGAACTAATAATGAAAATGACAAGACAAAGTGGGTCTGGAAAGTTGAAGGACTAAGCTTCATGTGGATGAAGGCAAAAACATTTTATAGAGTACTTCTGTTTAACAGAGAAGAGGGAGCAAGAGTTAAGAAGCATAATTGGAGGGATGTACAGTTTTAGTTAACAGAAAATAATATGGAACTGAAAAGCTCCACTATTTCCATTAAAATATTATTGCAACAGTGTGAAACTAGAGGGATATCTGGTTCCAGTAACTAGTTGATTTTAAGTCCCAGTAGTAAAAACTATAGTGATTCAGATCTCTGAAAAGTTCCAACTGAATACACCTAAACTTATTGCTAAGCAGATAGGTCAATTTGCCCACAGAAAATCCTTTTGGAAAGGAAAGAAGATTGACTTTGTGTTTGATGTCACATTAACCAATTGATTGTTTTTTGTGCCAGCATCCTTAATTTAATTCTCTTCTGTTCAGTCATGACTATTTCTGTTGTTGACTATTTCTGTTTCTGGTATGAAATTTTATATTTGATAAATGGCATTTTTCCTGTGTTAAATGCTCAGTGAACTATTTATTGGTTGAAGAGAGAAAACCTTGGAGACAATAATAAAAATTAATCTATGGGGAGGAAGCAGGGAAAAGGAAAAAATATATACACATTTTTTTACTTAACGTATAAAGTATTAATGCGGAGAAGGGCAAAGTGTTTTATTTTAATTGACAGGATCATGCCAAACAATAAAAATGGTATCAGCAAAATGAAGCACCTTGATCTCTTTGCTAATCTATGAAAGTAATTAGTTTCTGGAAAGTATGCTGAAAGCTTTATTTTCCAAGAATGTTTACTCTCTAGTTTCCAGAAGAACAAATTAATATGACATCTCTCAGGGCAAAGGCTTATTTACCTCCATTTGACTTAATGTGGTTCTATCACTTCCAGGAAATATTAAGCTCCATTAAAATGCCCAAAAGGCCATAAAACTGTGTAGCATATTCTTTAGTACAGCAATACCACTATTAGGTCTGTATCCCAAAGAGATTAAAGACAGGTGGGGAAACCTACCTGTACAAAATAGCAACTTTTTGTGGTGGCAAAGAACTAGAAACAGAAAGGATATCCACCAATTGGAGGATGACTGAAAAAATTTAAATATATGCTTGTAATGGAATACTATTGTATCATAAGAAATGACAAACAAGATGATCACAAAAAAACCTGGAAAAATTCATATAAGTGATGCAAAATGAAGTGGGCAGAACCAGAAGAACATTGTACACAGCAATAGCAATAAAATATGATGATCAGCTGTGAATGACAACTGTTACCAACAAGGCTAGGATCTAGGACAACTGCAAAAAACTCATGACAAAAAAGGAGATCCACTGCCATACAAGGAAGAAACGAAATCTGAATGCAGATTGAAATATATCATTCTTTATTTCCGCCATGCACTTTCTCTAATGTAAGCAACATGTGTCTTTTTTCACATGATGACCATGGACATATATCTAGTCATTTATCTATCTATCTATCTATCTATCTATCTATCTATCTATCTATCTATCTATCATCTATCCTATATCATAATACCTGCCTTCATGGAGGGAGAGAACATGGATTGCAAAATGTCAAAAATTGAATTTTTAAAATTCTATTGAAATATTAAAAAAGAAAATGGTAATGCTGACTAATGGAAGGGTGTGTTGAAGTAATGGACAGAAATTTAGGAAATCTGGGCTTCTGAGCTACTAGGTAACTATGTAACACTAAATTACTTAACCTTGAAATAGCTTAAGTTCCTGATTTGTGAAGTTTGAATGTAGTTCATTTGCAGAACTGTGTGACATCTTTTGAAGGAGGAGGTAATATAACCTCTGGCAGGAGATAAGTTTGAATCCAAGAAGATTTTAGAGATCATTTAATCCAATTCCTCATCTTAGAGATAAGGAAACTGAGTTCCAGAGAAGTTAGTAAGTTATCCAAGTTCACACAGTTTATTAATGGAAGAACAAAAACTTGAATCTTAGGAGTCAAAAGATGAAAGTTTGAGATATGTTTTAGATGAACTGAATTTATTTTAAAGAATATTTTTGGAGAAAGGAGATCAGTATTCTGATTAACTTATACAATTATACATAATCACTTACATAATTATATTTAATAAGTCAAAGCTAAATAGCTTATTCATTCTCTAAAGCCAAGGGATAATGGGTAAGGAGGCAATGATCTGAACAAATAATACTGAGACTCAGGAATGTGTTGGGAAATATTTTATCAACTAATTCTCAAAAAATGTATACACAACACACTTTTAAGTTTAATCCGCAGTATTAACATTTTCTCCATCATTTCACTAAGTCTAGAAATCCACAAAACAATAAATCACACCCTGATTTGTTGATTTCTGAGGTGTAAATGCTCACGTGAAAATCTGCTGAGCTGGCTGAGATATATAAACAGCTGTGGTGCTCTACTGCCACTGTCAATAAAATTTGACTGATGTATATAGATAAAGAATAAAGAAGTATCTCCAGGATGGTGGGTAAAAATTTAACTAGTCAATAAACATTTGTTAAATGCCTATTATTTGCCAGGCACTATGCTAACTGCCAGAACTAGATGTGAATAAGAAAATAAGTCTGGATTGGAGGGGAGCATCCAGAAAAATAAGCTTATAAAATACAAAAGGGAAAAAATCATAAAAACAAAGCTGTAAAATGCATAAGGAGGAAGAAATATCAAAGAAAAGGGATGATGAAGAATCAGATTTGTTCAAACATTCACAGTTTTCAAAGATAAAAGGATATGTATATGGGAACAAGTTTTTATGAATTTGAACCTAGAGATCAGTTAGTTAGAAATTAGCTTTTTTATTTTAAAAGACTCACATGTCTTATGTTATTAAATCCTACATGGAATTTGTTAATGTAAGTACTTAATTATAAACCTTGGGAGTCCCATATACATACATATACATGTATACTAACTGCCCCTCTTATCTCTGCCAAATAAAAGGAGGGTAATTCTTTATTAGTTTGTTAGAAGAATGACTTAAAAATGCTATAGCTCTTTTAGGCTTTATCCCAAAAAGTGTATGAAATATATGGAATTTTACTAATGGCTGCTTATATAATATATGAATGTTCATATAAATTATTGGTTATTTTGGCACCTGTGAAAGATAACTGGATAAATTGAAAACAGATTGGTATATACTAAAATTTCTTACTGCCTCATTTTCTGGCTATATAATGATGGAAAATAGGGCAAAATAATAAAATATCAGACTGGGTACCTTGGTTATGATTAATCTTTCCTTTGATGCAAGACATTAATGCTATAATTAACAATAATAATAGCTAATAAAACCTAACATTTATGGAGTACTTGCTAGATACCAGACACTGGGGTAAGCACTTTACAATTATTATCTCATATAATCCTCACATAAACCCTGGGAGGTAAATACTACTACTATCCCTATTTTACATATAAAGAAACTAAGGCAAACAGATGTTAAATGACTTGCCCAGAATCACACAAGTAGTAAGTATCTAAAGCTGGTTTCGAGTTCCCCTTCCTGACTCTAAGACCCATACTCTATACAATGGAGACCACCTATCTGACTAGGTATTATGTATAAATGAATAAAATATATTATGAGTAAAGGCTTTCATTCCTAGGAATATACTTTAAATCACTTTGGAAAGGCTTATCCCTAAAATCTGCTGAGCAAAGATCTTTACCAGAAAGGCAAACAAAAAATTACCTGCCTTCAAGGAACTCATATTCTAATGGTGGAAATAACATGTATGAAGCTAGACACCTAAGTGACATTTATGAGTGGATGGAAGGTGTCAGTCTAGGTCAGTGATTCCCAAAGTGGGTGCCACCGCCCCCTGGTGGGTGCTGCAGCAATCCAGGGGGGTGGTGATGGCCACAGGTGCATTTGTCTTTCCTATTAATTGCTATTAAAATTAAAAAAAAATAATTTCCAGGGGGATAAGTAATATTTTTTCTGGAAAGGGGGTGGTAGGCCAAAAAAGTTTGGGAGCCACTGGTCTAGGTTGACACAGGTTAAAGAGAGAGGGAGAGGGAGGTGACAGGATTTGATACAAAGTGAAAGGAACCATGTATCAGCCTGACTGAAAGGGGGTCCCACCCAAGACAAATGAGGCTAGAGTGAAGTAATACAGCAAAGCTTTATTTAGAGAAAAAGGACAAAGGGGGATGGGAGACCAATGAAAGTAGAAGTGGCAGTGGAGTGGAGGGGGGACTAGCAGAGATGAAGGAGGAGACAGGGAGATTAGTGCCAGAAAATATGGCTATTGAGTCTCCACTGGAGTGGAGAAGGGTGCAATCTCTTATAGGATAGATGGCTGGGATGAGGTAACCAGGATTGCTTCTATTGGTCAAAGTGGGCTACTTTGGTGAAGTTAACTGGATGGTCCTCAGAGCGTTAGCTTTGGGGATGGGGGCTTTTGGTTCCCAGGTTTGTGCCCAGTAATGCAGTACAGGCCAAGGGATAAGGTTTTGGTGTTCTGCCAGGTATTGTAGAGTCAGTTTCTATCCCAGACTCTGACAGGTGCTAGGGGAGGTGGGGCTTTATTCCCATGATCTATCAGAAGGCAGTATTTAAAAGGAAGATATCTACAGATGAAGATGTCAAGAAAGTTAAAGAAAATTACTTTATGTTATATTACTTGTTTTTTAATATTAACCTGTAAAATGACTTTTTCTTTTTTAAAATTTTTATTTTTTAGAAAAGTTATCATGGTTACATGATTCATGTTCTTACTTTACCCTTCACTGCCCCAACCCTTTCCCCCCACCCCCATAGCAATGTGCATTTCCACTGGTTTTAACATGTGTCATTGATCAAGACCTATTTCCAAATTGTTGATCATTGCATTGGTGTGGTAGTTTCGAGTCTACATCCCCAATCATGTCCGCCTCAACCCATGTGTTCAAGCAATTGCTTTTCTTCTGTGTTTCCATGTCTGCAGTTCTTCCTCTGAATGTGGGTAGCGTTCTTTACCATAAATCCTTCAGAATTGTCCTGGGTCATTGCATTGCTGCTGGTACAGAAGTCCATTACATTCGATTTTACCACAGTGTATCAGTCTCTGTGTACAATGTTCTTCTGGCTCTGCTCCTTTCACTCTATATCAGTTCCTGGAGGTCATTGCAATTAACATGGAATTCTTCCAGTTTATTATTCCTTTGAGTACAGTAATATTCCAACACCAGCATATACCACAATTTGTTCAGCCATTCCCCAATTGAAGGACATACCCTCATTTTCCAGTTTTTTGCCACTATGAAGAGTGCAGCTATAAATATTTTCGTACAAGTCTGTTTATCTATGATCTCTTTGTGGTACAAACCCAACAATCGTATGGCTGGATCAAAGAGCAGGAAATCTTTTATAGCCCTTTGAGCATAGTTCCAAATTGCCAGCCAGAATGGTTGGATCAGTTCACAACTCCACCAGCAATGCATTAATGTCCCAATTTTGCCACATCCCCACCAACATTTATTACTCTCACCTGCTATCATTTTAGCCAATCTGCTAGGTGTACCTCAGAGTTGTTTTGATTTTCATTTCTCTAATTATTAGAGATTTAGAATACTTTCTCATGTGCTTATTGATAGTTTTGATTTCTTTATTTGAAAATTGCCTATTAATGTCCCTTGCCCATTTATCAATTGGGGAATGGCTTAATTTTTTATACAATTGGTTTAACCCTGTCAGAATTTTTTGTTATAAAGATTTTTTCCCAATTTGTTGTTTCCCTTCTGATTTTGGTTGCATTGTTTTTGTTTGTACAAAAGCTTTTTAATTTAGTATAATCAAAATAATTTGTTTTACATTTTGTAATTTTCTCTAACTCTTGCTTGGTTTTAAAATCTTTCCTTTCCCAGAGATCTGACAATTATACTATTCTGTGTTCACTTAATTTATTTGTAGTTTCCCTCTTTATATTCAAGTCATTCACCCATTCTGAATTTATCTTGGTGTAGGATGTGAGATGTTGATCTAATCCTAATCTCTCCCATATTGTTTTCCAATTTTCCCAGCAGTTTTTGTCAAATAGTGGATTTTTGTCCCAAAAGTTGGGCTCATTGGGTTTATCATACACTGTCTTGCTGATGTCACTTACACCAAGTCTATTCCACTGATCCTTCCTTTTGTCTCTTAGCTAGTACCATATTGTTTTGATGATTTCTGCTTTAAAGTATAGTTTAATATCTGGTACTGCTAGGCCCCCTTCCTTCATGTTTTTTTTTCATTATTTCCCTTGATATTCTTGATCTTTTGTTCTTCCAAATGAACTTTGTTATAGTTTTTTCTAATTCAGTAAAGAAGTTTTTTGGTAGTTTGATAGGTATGGCACTAAATAAGTAAATTAATATGGGTAGAATGGTCATTTTTATTATGTTAGCTTGTCCTACCCATGAGCAATCAATATTTTCCCAATTGTTTAGATCTAGTTTTAATTGTTTGGAAAGTGTTTTGTAGTTGCATTCATATAATTCCAGTGTTTGTTTTGGTAGATAGATTCCTAAGTATTTTATATTGTCTAGGGTGATTTGAAATGGTGTTTCTCTTTCTACCTCTTGCTGCTGTGATGTGTTGGAAATATATAGAAATGCTGATGATTCATATGTGCATTTATTTTGTGTCTTTCAACTTTGCTAAATTTGTTGATTAAGTTTAAGAATATCCAGAGAATGAATGAAAAAATGGTGAAGGAAGGTGGCCTTGGACTACCAGATCTCAAAGTCTTTTTCAAAGTACTGATTACCAAAACAATCATGGTACTGGGCAAGAAATTGAATGGTAAATCAATGAAATTGATTTTATGCAGAAAATACATTATTAAATGACCATAATATTTTGGTATTTGATAAATCAAAACATCCAACTTTTGGGGATAAGAATTCACTGTTTGACAAAAACTGTTGAAGAAAGTGTAAAATGGTATACAGAGACTGGGAAAATACCTACATCTCACACCATATATCCAGATAAACATGTTTATGTGATCTAAACATGAAGGGAGATACAAAAAAAATTAGAGGAACATAGAATAGTCTACCTGTACTATCTACGTAAAAGGGAAGAGAACATTATCAAATGGATAATTTTGATTATATCAAATATAAAAGTTCTTATAAAATATTTATAGCAGTGCTCTTTGTGGTAGCAAAAAATTAGAAAATGATGCTGAATAAATTGTGTTATATGATGGTGATGGAATATTATTTTTCTAAAAGGTATAATGAACTGGAGGAATTCCATGTGAACTGGAAAGACCTCCAGGAATTGGTACAGAGTGAAAGGAGCAGAACCAGGAGAAGATTGTACACAGACACTAATACATTATGGCACAATTGAATGTAATGGACTTTCCTACTAGCAGCAATGCAATGACCCAGGACAATTCAGAGAAACTTGTGAGAAAGAATGCTGTCCATATCCAGAGAAAGAACTATAGAAATGGAAATGCATTAGAAAAATATGTGATCGATCACATAATGTTATAGGGATATGTTGGGTGTTTTAATGTTAAAGGATTGAGCTACTGCACATACAAATAACAAAGAAATAGGTTTTGAACAATGATACATGTATATAACCCAGTGGAACTGATTGTCAAATTTGGGAGGGGGGAGGAAAAAGCAGGTGTAATGGGGGAACATGAATCATGTAACCATGAAAAATAATCTACATAAAAAAAGTGAAATTAAAAAAAAAGGTTTCGTACAAATAATGCAACCAAGATTAGAAGGAAAATAGAAAGCTGGGAATTTTATTTTTTGTATCAAGTATATCTGATGAAGAGCTAATTTCTCAAATATGTAGTAAATTAAGTCAAATTTATAAAATAAAAGTTATTCTCCAATTGATAAATGGCCAAAGATATGTATAGGCAGTTTTCAGATGAAGAAATCAAAGCCATCTATCATCATACAAAAATGATCTAACTCTTGATTAGAGAAATGTAAACTAAAACAGCTCTGAGGTATTACCTCACACCTATCAGATCGAGTAATATGCTAGAAAAGGAAAATGGAGGGGATGTGGGAAATTTGAGGCTCTATTACATTGTTGGTAGAATTGAGATCTCATTTTGCCATTCTGGAGTTCAACTTGGAACTATGTTGAAAGGACTCTAAAACTGTATGTACCCTTTGATTCATGAAATCCATTACTATGTCTGTATCCCAAAAAGATTTAAGAAAGAGGGAATCAGGGGGAATCCTAACTGTACAAAAATATTGTTACAGATCTTTTTGTGGTAGCAAAGACCTGGAAATTGAGGGGTTGTCCATCAATTGGAGAATGGCTGAACAAGTTGTGGGACATAATTTTGATGGAATATTAATGTGCTATAAGAAATAACAAGCAGGATGATTTTAGAAAAATCTCAAAAGTCTTAAATGAACTGATGCAGAGGAAGGTGGTTCTTGATGAACAACTATGAATGACCTAGTTATTCTCAACAATACAGTGATCCAAGACAACCTCGGAGACTCATGATGAAAAATACCATCTGTCCTCAGAGAAAGAACTGAAGGAGTATGAATGCAGACTGAAATATAATAATGAAAATTTCATTTTCTTCTTTTTTTCACCTGAGATATCATCCAACAAATGACTAATATGGAAAAATGGTTTGCATGATTGCACATGTAAAATATATATCAGATTGTTTACTACCTCAAGGAGGAAAAAGAACAGGGAAGGAAGGAGAGTCAAAGAAAGGATAATATTTAGAATTCAAAACTTTAAAAAGATGAATATTTTAAAAATTGCCTTTATGTGAAATATGGAAAAATAAAATATTATTTTAAAATAAAATTAAAAAAATAATAAGATTTAAAAATTGAGGATTTAATTGTCTTCTTTCTTAATAGAACTAACTTGAACCAGGGGCCATAGTCTTGTATAAATGGTCTCTTCCATTGAAGTGGCAGATGACAGTTTTTGGAGGTAAAGTTTAACTAGAAGGAGTTGGATGATTTCATCTAGATCCTCAAGGCCTATTAAAATCAAATGAGCCTCAATGCTCATATGAATCCACCCAACATCATGAAATAATGGAGAGAGGCTGAAAAATATTAGCCCACCAGTTAAAGATTCCCCAATTAGAGATATCATTTGCTGTCCAAGGGAGGACTGAATAATGATCTGCCAGACCTGTATTTAAGATGGAAAAAAACCTACATGAGGCATCTTAAGAGAAACGTAAGACCATTTATTGATCATTTGCCAGCTAATCAATAAATTTGATTTTTCATACCTGGAACCTTGTCTCTTGAAAATATTCATGTGTTACAAAGGCTTCCTGAAGAAAAATTGATTTTGACTTGAGCACTAATGGAAGCCAGAAAAACAAAAAGGCAGAAGTAATGGTACATAATAGGTGATGGAGTTTCAGGTTTGAGGAACTGCAAATAGGACAATATATTTGGATTGTAATGTGTATAGACTTTAGTGTTTAACATATTTTTAAAAAGAGTACAAAATAATAAGGGGATCAGGTTGTAAGGTCCTTTAAAAAGCTAAACAGTTGAATTTGTATTTGATCCTGAATGTAAAAGCAAACTATTGGAGCTCATTGAGCAGGAAGGCAATGCTGTTAAGCCTACAATCCAAAAAATCACCTTGGCAGCCAAGTGGTATATAGACTAGAATGAAGGGTAATGTGAACCAGGGAGACCAATCAGAAAACTATTTCAGTAGTCTAGGACAGAGCTAATGAAGTGTTCCTTGAACTAAGCCAATAATGTTATATATGAGTAGAGAAAATGTATTCTTTGAAAATATAAAATAAAGGCAGCTAGTTGGCACAGTGGTTTGAGAACCAGGTCTAGAAACAGGAGGTCCAAGGTTCAAATCTAGCTTCAGATCCTTCCTAGTTATGTGACCATGGGCAAGCCACTTAACCCCTACTGCCTAGCCCTTACTGATTTTCTACCTTAAAACCAATTCACAGTACTCATTCTAAGACGGAAGATAAAAGTTTAAAAAGGAAGAAAGAAAGAAAGTAAGAAAGAAAGAAAGAAAGAAAGAAAGAAAGAAAGAAAGAAAGAGGAAGGAAGGAAGGAAGGAAGGAAGGAAGGAAGGAAGGAAGGAAGGAAGGAAGGAAGGAAGGAAGGGAGGAAGGAAGGAAGGAAGGAAGGAAGGAAGGAAGGAAGGAAGGAAGGAAGGAAGGAAGGAAGGAAGAAAATATAAAATACAAGATTTATCAATGAATTGGGTATATGGTATATGGAAAAGGAATTAAGGATGACATTGAAGTTGAGGGCCTGATTGACTGAAAGAATGGTAGTATTTGTGACAATAATAGAGAGCTCAAAAGTGGGGAGTTTGTGGGGGAATGATAAGTTCTATTTCAGAAATGTTGAGTTTAAGATATATATATATATATTCATATATATATATAATTCATCGAATTTGAGATGTCTGCCAGGAAGTCAGAAATCAAAGGTTCTTGTGTAGGATATATAGATTTCTGAGTCATCTGCAACAGAGATGATAATTTATTCTTTGCAAGGCAATGAGATAGCCAAGTGATAGTATAGATTGAAAAGAGAAAAGGTACAAGAACAAACCTTGAGGGATACCTAGGATTATTGGATGTAGCATGGAACAAGAACTAATAAAGGAGATAAGAAGTGATTGGACAGGAAGAGAACCAGAAAGAATCAATATCATAAAAACCTAAAAAAGGAGAATATCTAGAAGAGGGGGATTAATGGTGTCAGATGCTGCAAATAGAACAAGGAGGCTGAGGATTAAGAAAAGGTCATTAAACTGAACAATTAAGAGATTACTGGCAATTTTGGGGAGGGTAGTTTCCGTTCAATGATGAACTCAGAAGTCAGATTACAGAGAGTTTAGACAAGAGTAAGAGGTGAGGAAATAGAGGTAACAATTACAGAAGGTTTTCTCAAAACCAAGAAGAAAGAAATATAGACTAGCTGCCAGAGATGATAGGATCAAGGAGGAATTTTTCATTTTTCAAATTTATCAATACGTTTACTTGTATCCTTTATTTGTTTATAATTAAGAAGGGGGTATTGATATATTTGTAGGCAGCAGGGAAGCAGCTAATAGAGAAAATTTAAAGATAAGTATATAAAAGATAGAATGGGAATAGCAATAGGGAAAATGCCAGAGAAATCAGAGAGAGGTGGGATCGAAGGTAGATGTAAAGAAGGTTTTTTTTTTAAAACAAAGAGAATGGCTATCTCTTTATCTGAGACCAGTGTGAAGAAGGAGATAATGGTAGATGTCTGAATGAGATGAAGTGAGAAAAAAGTGTAGAGGGCTCTCTTTAAAATATGAAGAAAGATCCTCAGATGAGAGAGTCAAGCATAGGTGCCATGGGAGGCATATAGAGGCAAAAATGGGAAAGAGTGGGATAATACATCAATTAGAAAGGAATTGCAACTTTTCTTTCCTATAGTCTAATTTCCTTTTTGAGATTAAGTAAGCTAAATTTTTAATAGGTTCAGTCAGCATGGTTTTGTGATTTCCTCTATATCCATTCAGTCACAAACCTCAGAAAATAGGTCAGTCAATAAGTATTGAGTGCCTACTGTGTGCCACACTGAGGATACAAAGAAATGTAAAAGATGGTCCATGCCATCAATGAGCTCATAATTTAATAGGGGAAATAGTGTGTAAACAACTATGTATAGACAAACTATCTGAAAGAAAAAATGGGAATAAAAGAGGGAAGAATTAAGAGTAAATTAGAGAAATTAATAAAAGGGGGGAAATTAAGAGAAGTGATGAAAGGCTTTGTGTTGAAGATGCGACTACAGCAGAGACTTGCTGTATGACCATAAGAAAGTCTCTTAATATCTCTGAGCCTTGTTTTCCTCATCTGTATAAAATTAGGATAATTATATCTGTGGTTCTTGAAACTCACAGGCTTGCTGTCAAGTTCAAAAGTATGCAAGTTCTTTGAAAATGTATTTGTAAATGAAAGAATGTATTTAAAGTTCTCAGTAAGTGTTATTAATACTGTATGCTAAGATTCTAAAACAACACAGTCCCTACCATCAAGCCATTAACTCTCTAGTAGTTGTCTAACACCTAGTACCCTGCCTTGCACATAACAGGCGGCTATAAATATTTGCTGCTAATAGAAAAGAAAAAGAAGTGTGTTACCATGAGGGACTTTCAGCTACATAACATCTGAGGAGAAGGCAAGAGAGTCTGAAGCAATCAAAACATGCCACATGTAACAAATATTTTGAATCAGTTTGCAAGAACATAGGGTTACAAAATGCTTATTGAGATAGACCTGTTAAGAGTCTGAAATCTGAAAATGTTAGGTTTTAGGGAAATGAAAATGGGCTGTGAAAATTTACAGGATTTATATACTCTAAAGAACAGTTGAGTGGAAGATAACACATTTTCTGATTCTACTATTTTAATAGCCAAGTTAAATATTCCAAAGAAGGGAAATTTGTCACAGCTGTTGAGTGGGTGAGTAAATTCCTACTAGATAAGGAATAACTGGGCATGGTAGCATAAATCTATAATCTCAGCTATTGGGGAAGCTGAGTCTGGTGGATTGTGTGAGCTCAGGAGTTCTGAGATTCACAAAGTACTCTACCAATATGATGATTTCCATCCCACCCAAGGACTTGCATTACCCCTTGGAGGCCAAAGGGCTGCCTAAAAAAGCACCAAAATGTCCCAGATCAGAAAATCTTCAGTGAGATTGGATTGATGTGTGGCTGCTGAACTTGCAACCTAGGTGAAATTAGGACCCAGTCTGAAGATAAAACAAAGCCAAAACCAGAACCAGAACACAAACAGGAATATAATTAAACTACCATAAGAAGAATGATCAAGGATACAGAGGCTTCCTTTAAAAAGCTGAAGGACAGGAGAAAATATGAAAAAAAAACCAGAAGATTGTCAAAATAAAGGTAAAATCAATGATTTTCCAGATGTATAAACCAGAAGCTTAAACTGGCACTAAATATCTAGCTAATAAATAGGTTAAAATAAAATATATTCCATCTTCAGAATCAAGTAGGAAAAGCAAAGGCTTTTTAAGGTGAAGATGTTGGAGTAAAAGAGTTTGAATCAAGGAATAAATACAAGTCCTCTAATTAGAAAGAGTTAAGAGAAGAAAGAGATCAAGTGGGAATAAAAATATTTAACTATTGGCATCTAAGGGCATGCAAGGAAGAGTCAGGAGTGAACATAGCTGAAGGAGGTGGTTACCTTATGCTACTCCACAGTGTGTCATCTGGGATGCCATTTTAAATATTGCTTTGCCACTTGAATGATTGTTTATCTCAGCTATATGGCATGCTTTCTACTGGGATACATTGAAACCTAAAAATGCCTCCTTAATTTGTGTAATTCTTGTCCAAGCTCTCCCATAAATACTCCCTTTTTTGAGGGATAGGGTGTGTGTGTGTGTGATCAACTGACCAGTGAGGAAATTCCCTCTATTAATGCAGATCAATATCTGACATAGTCAGGAGGACCCAAATTCAAATCCAGTCTCATATTTTTACTTACTGTGTGACCCTGGGCAAGACATTGAACCTTCTTAAACCTCAGTTTCCTCATCTCTAAAATGGAGATAATAATATCACCAATTTCCCAGAGTTGTTGTGAGGTTAAAATATGCTGATATTTGTAAAGGGCTTTAAGGCACTTTATAAATACTTGTTTATTATTATCATTATTATTTATTTTTCATTAAAAGATGACAATGTAGTTTTATCACCATTTCCAGCTTAGGAATGAAAGAAATGTTTGAAAGGAATAAATATCATTTTCTCTACTTTTCTTTTTTTTCAGAGGAGAAAGAGCTGGACTCAAAACCAGGAAGAAACGTTAAAGTCTTGTTTTTGGCACATACTGGTTGTATGACCCTGAGCAAGTTATTAAACTTTTCCTGTCTAGTACTTCTAGACAGCTCTCTAAAACTATAAATTGCAAAGAAGAAACTAATCTGTTTTGGTAAAGTGAATAACATTATTAGTGAATTCTCTATATTTATTAAATCACAGGTATAATTCTTATTCCTACCCCTATCTTGTTTCTATCCTTCCTCTGGTACTATTCAGTAAACCAGTGGCAAAAGATAATATAAGTTTGGTGACTCAGCTTCTTCATTCTTGGACCCATTTTATCTCTTAACAGATAGAAAAATCTGACCAATAGACCTGATTTGCTTCTTAGGATCCTTAAGGGATAAGGAATTTTAGGATCACATACATTAAATTTCTGTTTAAATCTTGCTCTGATCACTATTTAATCCAATTAATTTTGATTTCTTGCAACACAAAATATTTCATTTCAGTTAATGAAGGGAAAGAAGGTGTACTAAAATTTAGTTGCAATAATAAAATCAACCAGTAGTTGGCATTCTCATTTCATTTCTTAATGTTTGTTAAAATTGTAGTTTCCTATCAACTAATCAAATGAACAAAAGAACAGGATTGGATAACTAATCATTTTGTCTAAATAAAAATAAATATTGAGCTAGGCAATGGTCTGTGCACACTTTACTTTGCTACTTTTATTGGTTTATAGGAGGAAAGCAAATTTCACAAATACACAATGAAACAAGTGTTAAAGATATTTTAAAGAGCAGGCAGAAGGAGCACTATTAGAAAGCAGAGGTCATGCCCAAAGGGCTATAAAAGAAGGCGTCCCCTTTGAATCAGTAATACCACTACTACACCTATATTCCGAAGAAATTTTTAAAAATGGGAATGGATTTGTTTGTACAGAAATATTTGTAACTGCTCTTTTTGTGGTGGAAAGGAAAGGAGTGTCCTTCAACTGGAAAATGGCTGAAAAATTGTGGTATATGATGGTGATGGAATACTACTATGCTATCAGGAATAATGAATAAGACAGTTTTAGAAAGATCAAGAAAGACCAACATGAACTGATGCTGAGTGAAATAAGCCAAACTTGGAAAACATTATACACAGTTACAGCAATATGGTAGAACAATCAAATATGATAGACCTCATTACTAACAGCAATGAAGTGATCTAGAACAATTCTGAGGGACTTCTGAAAAAGAATGTTATCCATCTCCAGAGAAAGAACTGCTACATTTCACTAGTCAAGAATGAGTTAGAAATTTTTTTAAATGTGATTGTGTGTAGTTTTTATTTCTTTATGCCAAAAGTGTTTATATCTTTGACCATTTTATTGACTGGGGAATAAGAAACTCTCCAATTTAGAAACTCCATGAAGGAGGTTAGCATTTTCTGTATATTGTATTATCTTAGAGAGTTGCATAGAAAACTAAATGACTTACTCAGGATCACTCAGGCAGTATGTAATAGAAATAGATTTTGAATACTGTTCTTCCTGACACTAAGGCTGATTCTCTATCCACTATAGAATATACTACCCATTATTCTTATTGATGATGGTGGTAGCAACAGCAGAGGTGGCAGTGGTAGTAGCAATAGCAGTANCAGCAGTTGTAGTAGTAGTAGTAGTAGTAGTAGTAGTAGTAGTAGTAGTAGTAGTAGTAGTAGTAGTAGTAGTAGTAGTGGTAGTGGTGGTAGTGGTAGTGGTGGTGGTGGTAGTGGTAGTGGTAGTGGTAGTGGTAGTAGTAAAAGATCATATAGTTAGACAAGGAGCAGACTTATGTAATGATGAAGAAAATAGAGCTTTTTCAGGTATAAAATCCTAATTCTTTCATTATTACTTTTCTTGTGAAATCCAAGGGCCTTTCTATGCTTCTATATCTCTGTCTCTGGGTGAGGGTCTGATGAATCCTGTATTCATTACAGCAATAAGTTGTATATCTGCAAACATATACTAAGAAGGGGGCTGATATTGCACTTTTAGTGCAATCCCAAAGTGAATTTCCTTTAAAGAGCATACAAATTTTAAGGGAGAGTGAATACTTGCTGTGAAAAGCTTTATTCAAGGAATAAAGAAACTTGAGTTCTGGTTCTAGCCTTGGCCTTAATTCGTTTTGTGTCCTTGGGCAAGTCATTTTATGTCTCTTAACTGTAATTACCTCCTCTGTAAAGTGAAGTTGGACTAAATGATCTCTAAAATCTCTTTCCAATTCTGATATCCTATACTACAAAGCATTTCTGGGAAATAAAGGGGATGGAGGATTGGTTTTCACTGTTGAGATTTGAAATTTGTTTCTGAAGTCTGATACTACAGAAGTGAAGAGCACTCTGTTTCTTTAAATCATGTGATTGTAAATGGCTGATGTCAAAGTAAATAAATAAACAAATGTAAGGAAGTCTAGCTCTCCCCACTGATTTTTTTTAATGTTTAAAATAACAGTTCCTTTATATCAGGTTTTTGTCTATGAAATAGATATAAGTCTATTTTGGTAATCATTCACCAACATCTAGAGGCAAAATTCTGGGTATGTACTTGAGGAGGAGAATGAGGAGGAGGAAGAAGAGGACAAAGAAGGAGGAAGAGGAAAAAAAGAAGAGGAAGAATAGGAAAAGCAGCAGCAGAGGAAGAAGGAGGAGAGGTCCACTATTAGGGCAAGAGTTAAAACATTGTAATGGCTTTGTTCTCTTATCCTTCCGTGGCTTAAAATAATTTCATACATATGTAGTTCATTGAACCTTTTTCCCATGTGGCAGAAATAATTACTAAATTTCCACAAAATTATAATGATTATAGTGATCCATTGCGATTTTGTTTGATATTTTCAGGAGCTGAAGTCCAGATGTCCTCATTCCAGAATGGCATCAAATTCAGCTTGGACCTGGACCTTCACGAAGTCCTGGTAACATTTTTAAGCCTAGTGATCATCTAGCCCACCTCAGATTAGCACGTATGTTTAGAAGCAGGTGTCCTCCAATTTGTGATAATAATACTCTCAGAATTCTTCCCATGTTCAGTGGCCCATTTACTCACCTCAACATCTGTGCAGTACAACTAGATACCATAGCTGGTCTCTCTGCAGCCAGAAAAAAAAAGTATTTTAAACATATTTTTTAAACCCTTTCTCTGAGAACATAATTCTCTAAAGGCAAATCTCCTATTTTAAGCGAGGAGTAGAAACAGTTAGAATAGGACAAACAAATCTTTGCCCTCAGGTAAAATATATAGTGGGCCTTGCTTTCTACCCACAGTAACTGTTTCCTCAAGTCTTACATTAATATCCTTTCATCATCCTCACCTCCAAAAAGTATAATAGTCTTTCCCCCAAAGGCATCTAGGTTGTATAGTGAATAGAGTAGAGAGTTTGGAGTTAAGATGATCTGAATTCAAATTCTTGTTCCTTAGTCACTTACTGTGTAACTTTGGACAAGTCATTTAGTTTGTCTCAGCCTTGTTTGCTTCATTTGTAAAGGATCCTTCCTTCTATCTCTCTTTCCTGCATGGAGAAACCTAGTTACTGAAGTCAACCAACATTTATTAAGAGTCTTGTTCAGACACTGTGCTAAACTCAAAAAGGTGTCTAGGGTAGCCCTCATGGATTGAGGGACAAATATCAGGTTTGAGGAGTGAGGAGGTTCAAACACATACCCTTTTCACATACACACACACACACACACACACACACACACACACACGCAGAATGCTTTTATATCTCCATGAGATTATTAAGCCCCAAATCCCCAGTGCAAGGCCATATTTTTATTTGAATCAACCAGACCAAAAAACTTCAGTGCTCTAACTTCCTACATAGCAAGGGTTACTAGTCAGCAGCATTTCCTAATTCCCTCAAGTCTTGAAAGCCCATATGTCACACAAAGCCTGTTGTCTTCCTTGTAATGTGTCTAGGACTACCCTTTACCTATCACAGCAATAGTTTCACTGATATCAGAAATAGCAGGTTAGAGAGACTGATTCTTCCACTGAGTGAATGAGCTCAGCAGGAAGCTCAAGGTATAATCATACCATCCTATGCTCCCCAAACTCCTGACTGTTTACTCAATTTCTTATCCATGAATTCAGCTGGATAAGCATTTTCATAGGATCATAAATTGAGAGATGAAAGAGACTAGAAATCACTAATACTATCTCTAGTTTTACAGATAAGAAATGAAGGCATTAGGAGTTTAAGTAGCTTCCTTGAGGTCATATTTTTATTTATTTCATTAAATTTTTCCCAATTACATGTAAAAAATAATATTCATTTAAAATGTTATTTATTATATTTCAGTCACACATAGAAATAATTCTTGACAATTGTTTTCTGACGTTTTAGCATTCAGATTTTCTCTCCCACCCCTATGCCCCTTTACCAAAGCAGTAAATAGTCTGATATAGGCTATACTAGTGCTTTTATGTAGTGCATATTTCCATATTGATCATGTCATGATAGAAGCACATATCACAAATGCAATAAAATATTCATGAAAGAAGTAAAGTGAAAAATGGCATTCTTTGATCTATAATCAGACTTTAACAGTTCCTTCTTTGGCTGTAGACAACATTTTCCAAAATGTGTCCTTGGTGAATCTTGGGAACTTGCTTTGCTGATAATAGTTTAGTCCTTCACAGATGACCATCATATAATATTTCTGTTCCTGGATAACTTCTCCTCCTGGTTCTGCTCACTTCATTTTGCATCAGTTTTTATAAATCTTTCTAGGTTTTTCTGAACTCATCCTGTTTGTCATTTCATATGGTGCAATAGTATTCCATTACAACCATATGCCAAAAATTGTTCATCTAGGCCCCAAGTGATGGACAATTCTTCAGGCATAAAACATGCGAGGGGAGACTGACCCATCCTAAACCACTTGACAGAGGCAGCAAAGGTAGAGAAGTCAAGAAACTACATACTCCCAAATGGCAGCAAAGTGCCTGAGGCAACAATGCAGCTGAGGTAGTATTTGAACCCAGATCTTCCTAATACAAAACCCAGTGCCTTTTCTATTATATTCTTTCTTTCTTCCTTTTTTTGAGGCAAACAGCTCTAAGTAACTTGCCCAAGGTCACACCACCAGTAAATGTCATGGACCAGGTTTGAACTCAGGAAGATGATTACAGTCCCAGAACTCTTATCCACTCCATCACCTAGTTGCCTCTATGTCATTTCTTTCTGAATATTCAATTTGTCTAGCCCACATTTAGTCCTTACCTCTACCTTTTAACATCAGTTTTTACTAAACTTTCTAAGGCCTATCTTCCTTCTTGCCTCCTTGATCTACCATTGCTCTGAATCTCACCTTTAAAGAGCTATTTCTGTTCAGATCACAAAGAACCAAAGATTTTTAGAGCTGGAAAGAACCTTAAAGGTCATTTGGTGCAACCCTCTCATTTTACAAACAAGATTTTACTAGAAAAATTATCCTCAGGCTTAGATACAGTTTTTTTCACTTCCCATCTATGCATGAGGGAAGCAATTGTGTTCTATTGATGACAAGCTGAAAATAGTGATTAAACTTTAATCATCAAAAGAACATAAATCTTGAAACCTGAAAGGTACATTATGTTTTAAAAACATGATGTTCCAATAGAAAATAAATTGCTGGGCTACCTATGCTAGAGATTTTAGTAAAGCCCAGGGTTAAACCCATAATCTCAAAACTTTGCCTCCTGTTTTTACTGATTAAATTTTAATGGAGAAATATAGAAGGAATACACTGAAAGTAGTCAGTGATTCAGAGATGTGACTAGAACAGGAGGAAGAGACAAAGAAAATATAACCACAGAAAAGCTATTGGAAAAAAATAAAATATCAGAATATTAATGAAATAAATGTGAATAAAATAGGATGTTTATTTAGAACTTTCTGGCCTCTAAAAATAATTTTGTTATCATTACATGGGATTCAAGAAATAGCAAAAGAATTATTACAATTTCCAATTTTTGATGGAAAATAAAGAAAAAAAATTTAATGCTTAATTCTCATAACTACCCCATCTCTTCTCCCAACTTACTATGAATCAATTGAACTCCTTTTTTCTCCCTGAAGCTTGATAATTTATGTGTCCTCTGATCTATAATTTTTCAAATAGGTCATGAAATAAACAGAAAAAAAGAAAAAATTTCCATCCCACTGTGTTGATCAGCTGGGTCATAGTCAGGTAATATCTGAAGATATATCTGAAGTAAACATCTGGTGAGTCCCTGGTATAAGTAAAGTACCATACTGTATTCACCTCCTACATTTAATCCCCAACTGACAACACCCATGAATGTTATAGCTAAATTGAAGAACTACCAGATCAAGGAAAGAATATTAAAAGCTACTAAGAAAAAGTCATTCAGATACCATGGAATCACGGTTAGAATAACACAGGATCTGGCTGCATCTACCCTGAAGGACTGGAAGGCATGGAATACGATATTCCAGAAAGCAAGGGAACTAGGCCTACAACCAAGAATCAACTACCCAGAAAAACTGACTATATTCTTGCAGGGGAAAGTTTAGTCATTTAATAAAATAGTTGACTTCCAAGCATCCATAAAGAAAATACCAGATATAAACAGAAAATTTGATGTCCAAATACAGAACTCAAGAGAATCACCAAAAAGTATTTAAAAGAGGGAGAGGGGGAAATAAAAACTTAAAAAAATAATTTTAAACCCTTAACTTCTGTGTATTGGCTCCTAGGTAGAAGAGTGGTGAGGGTGGACAATGGGGGTCAAGTGAATTGCCCAGGGTCACATACCTGGGAAATGTCTGAGGCCGGATTTGAACCTAGGACCTCCCATCTCTAGGCCTGACACTCAATCTACTGAGCTACCCAGCTGCCCCCAAATAAAAACTTTTTTAAGGGACCCAAAAAGTTCAAATGATTTGTATTTCTATAAGAAAAGATGATATTGGTAACTCTTAAAAATTATTACCATCAGGACAGCTAGAGGAACTATACTTAGAGGGAATAGTGAAGAACTGCATAGGATGAAATGTCAAGATATATACATGTATGCATAAATAAATAAATAAACAAATAAATATATAAAACTAGAGGTAAAAAAGAGGATAATATCAAGAGAAATGGGAAAAGTGACAAAATGGGATAAACCTGTATTTCATAAAGAAGCGAATAGTGGAAGCAGGGAAGAAGACCAATACACTAGGAAAGTAAAGAGGTCAGAGACAGGAAATACTTGTCTTACATGCATTGAAATTGACTCAAAGATTGAAGAACAATCAGAACTATTGGGACAGAGAATTGATCTGTGCCCCATAGAGAAGTAGAAAGATGACAAATGGACTGGTGGGGAGGGAAGCTATTCAGGGAGGGAGTGTGGGGGTAACTAAAAAAGACCCTAAAGGAAAATAAGAGGAAAATAAAAAGAGAGGGTGGAGAAAGAGAAGTAAAATAAAGGAGGGGATTAGGGGAATTGCTTAAAAACAAAGTACTTATATAGAAGGAAATAGTGAAAGAAGAAAGGGCAGGACAAGGAGAGGAAATCAAAATAGTGCGGAATACACAACTGTTAAAAATAACTCTGAATGTGAATGGGATGAACTCATAAAACAGAAGCAAATAGCAGAATGGATTAGAAACCAAAATCCTATCATATATTGTCTACAAGAAACACACAAGAGGCAGGTAGACACACACAAAGTAAAAATGAAAGGCTGGAGCAAAATCTACTGGGCATGAAATGAGAAAAAGAAGGCAGGAGTTGCAATCATGATATCAGACAAAGCCAAAGTAAAAATAGATCCAGTCAAAAGAGATTGGGAAGGTAATTACATCCTGATAAAAGGCAATATAGACAATGAGGAAATATCAGTACTCAGTATTCAACATGTATGCACCAAATGGTATATAATCCAAATTTCTAAAGGAGAAATTGGGGGAGATTAAGGAGAAAATAAAATAATAAAACTATACTAGTGGGAGATCTGAACTTACCTGTATCAAATCTAGATAAATCAAACCAAAAAATAAACAAGAAAGAGGTAAGAGAAGTGAACGAAATCTTAGAAAAAATGGAGTTAATAGACATATGGAGAAAAATAAATAGAGACAAAAGGAATACACCTGCTTTTCAGCAGTACATGGCACATTCACAAAGAGTGATCATGTACTAGGGCATAAAAACTTAGCAAACAAATGCAAAAAAGGAGAAATAAATGCAATCTTTTCAGATCATAATGCAATAAAAATAGTTATTAGCAAGAGTACATGGAGAGGCAAACAAACAACTAATTTGAAATTAAATAATATGACGCTCCAAAATCAGTTAGTTAAAAAACAAATCATAGAAACAATAATTTCATTGAAGACAATGACAATAATGACAATGATGAGACTTATTAGCAAAACCTATGGGATGCAACTAAAGCAGTACTAAGGGGAAAATGTGTATCCTTGAGTGCATATACTATAAAATTAGGGAGGGCAAAGGTCAATGAATTGGGCATGCAAATTAAAAAAAAAAACAACTAGAAAGTGAACAAATTAAAAATCCCCAGATGAAAACTAAATTAGAAATCCCAAAAATGAAAGGAGAAATTAATAAAATTGAAAGTAAAAGAAAAATTGAATTAATAAATAAGACTAGAAGCTGGTACTTTGAAAAAACAAATAAAATAGACAAAGTACTGGTCAATCTAAAAAAAAGGAAAGAAGAAAACCAAATTGATAGTATCAAAGATGAAAAGGGAGACCTCACCTCTAATGAAGAGGAAATTAAGGCAATCATTAAAAAATATTCTGCCCAATTATATGGCAATAAATATGACAATCTAGGAGATATGGCTGAATATCTACAAAAATATAAATTGTCTAGATTAACAGAAGAAGAAATAGAATATTTAAAGAATCTCATATCAGAAAAAGAAATTGAACTAGACATCAAAGATGTCCATAAGAAAAAATCCACAGGGACTGATGGATTCACAAGCGAATTCTATCAAACATTCAAAGAACAACTAATCCCAACACTATACTAACTATTTGACATAATAAGAAAAGAAGGAGTTCTACCAAATTCCCTTTATGACACTAATATAGCACTGATTCCAAAGTCAGGCAGACCAAAAACAGAGAAAGAAAACTACAGACCAATCTCTTTAATGAACATGGATGCAAAAATCTTAAATAGAATACTAGCAAAAAGACTTTAGCAAGTAATAATGAGGTTTATTCATTATGATCAAGTGGGATTTGTACCAGGAATGCAAGGATGGTTCAATATTAGGAAAACCATCCACATAATTGAACATATCAACAAACAAAGCAACAAAAATCACATGATTATCTCAATAGATGTAGAAAAAGCCTTTGACAAAATATAACACCAATTCCTATTGAAAACACTAGCAAGTATAGGAATAGAAGGACCTTTCCTAAAAATAATAAACATATTTCTAAAACCATCAGCAAGCATCATATGCAATCGGGATGAGTTAAAATCATTCCCAATAAGATAAGGAGGAAAACAAGAATGCCCATTTTCACCTCTTTTATTTTACATTGTACTTGAAACACTAGCAGTAGCAATTAGAGAAGAAAAATAAATTGAAGTTATTTAAATGGGAAATGAGGAGACCAAGCTATCACTCTTTGCAGATGATATGATGGTCTACTTAAAGAATCCCAAAGAATGAAATAAAAAGCTACTTGAAATAATCAACAACTTGAGCAAAGTTGCAGGACACAAAATAAACTCACATAAATCATTAGCATTTCTTTATATATCCAACACATTTCAGCAGCAAGAGTTAGAAAGAGAAATGCCATTTAAAATCACCCCACACAAAATAAAATACTTAGGAATCTATCTGCCAAGACATAAACAGGAATTATATGAATACAACTAGGAAACACTTTCACACAATTAAAACTAGATCTAAATAATTGGAAAAACAATTGCTTGTGGATAGGATGAGCTAACACAATAAAATTGAAGATCCTACTTAATCTATTTTTTTATTGTCATACCTATCAAACTACTAAATAATTTTTTAGTGAATTAGGAAAACCTATAACAAAGTTCATTTAGAAGGACAAAAGATCAAGAATATTAAGGAACATAATGGAAAAAAAATGTGAAGGACGGAGGCCTAGCAGTACTAGATCTTAAATTGTACTATAAAGTAGTGGTCATCAAAACAATATGTATTGGCTAAGGGAAAGAAGATAGGAACAATGGAATAGATTTGGGGCAGGTGACCTCAGCAAGACAGTCTATGACAAACACAAAGAACTCTGCTTTGGGGACAAAAACCCATTATTTGACAAAAACTGCTGGGAAAATTGGAAAACAATATGGGAGAGATTAAGTTTAAATCAACATCTCACACCCTAAGCCAAGAAAAACTCAGAATGGGTGAATGACTTACATATAAAGAAAGAAACTATAAGTAAATTAAGTGAGCACAGAATAGGTATACTTGTCAGATCTTTGGTAAAGGAAAGATTTTAAGACCAAACTAGAGTTATAAAAAATTACAAAATATACAATAAATAACTTTGATTACATTAAACTAAAAACTTTTTGTACAAACAAAACCAATGCCACCAATTGTGCTCAAAGGAATAATGAACTGGAGGAATAACATGTGAACTAGAACAACCTCCAGGAACTGATACAGAGTGAAAGAAGCAGAACCAGGAGAATCTTATACACAGAGACTGATACACTGTGGTACAATCAAACATAATGGACTTCTCTACCAGCAGCATTGCAATGTACCAAGACAATTCTGAGGGACTTATGAGAAAGAACTCTATGCACATTCAGAGGAAGAACTGTGGGAGTAGAAACAGAGAATAGCAACTGCTTGAACACATGGGTTGATGGGGATACTATTAAGTATGTAGATGCTAAACAATCACCTTAGTGCAACTATCAATAATATAAAAATAGGTCTTGATCAATATTAAATGTAAAACCTAGTAGAATTGTGTGTTGGCTATGGGGGATGGGGTGTTTGGGGGAGAGGGAAAGAATATGAATCATGTAACCATGGGAAAATATTCTAAATAAAAATTTAAAAACAAAATAAAAAAGGAGTAGGGGCTCTGGTCATCATTATAAGACAGAGAGGAGTGTTCATACTTGCAGATCCAAGAGAAAAATATGCCTAGACAATTCCAAGGCCAAAAGGAGATCTACTGTTTGCAGGTACTTGGAAATAGAAGCATTCCCTTGGTAAAACCCAGAGTGCAGACCGGAAGAACAGTGACCACACCTCTCCCCAAATCACATCTCTTTGGGAGCATTGAAAACTTCCAGACTCCCAGAAGTAGCTCTGTTTTTTGTTGCTGCCTCCTATACAACACTGCAAACCACTGTTCACAGTTTTTCAGGTACTTTATCTACCTTATCTAATCTCTTTAATCTATTCATCACTTCTACTTTATATTCATGAGAGAAGTTATTTAGGTCATATCTATACAGTTTGATGGTTTTCCCTGTTTTCTTCAATTTAAGTTTGAATTTCGTAATAAGAAGCTCATGATCTTAGCCACAGTTATTCCCGGGTTTTGTTTTAACTGACTGTATGAAATTTCTCTACCTTTAGTAGCAAATATATATAATCATTCTGATTTCTGGAAATGTTGATGTGTAGAATCACTTTTTGGCTTGTTGAAAAAAAGTTATTAACAGTGAATTTGGGTTTGTGTGTGTGTGTGGCAAAACTCTGTCCTGCTTCATATTGTATTCCAATGCCAAAATTATCTATTTTTCTATGTTAGCGTTCCAATCCCCTCCAATGAATGTGTTATCTTTGTGTGTGTATGTGTTATTTCTAGATGTTGTGGATCTTCATAGAATTAATCAATTTTTATTAGCTCTGAGAGATACTCTATTTCTTTTAAGGGGTTCTTGCCCACAGTAGTGTATGTAATGATCACCTGAATTAAATTCACCCATGAAGGGATTAGAAAGAGGGATGTACTGTGAGAAGGGGAAAGGAAAAAGAATAATAGGGAAAATTGTTGCACAAAAAAGTGATGTACCAGGAAAAGCATTTATAGTGGAGAGAAATATAAGAGGAGGTGACAGTGAACACTTTAATCTCACTCTCATTGGAACTGGTTCAAGGAGGAAAGAATATATAAATATATGTGTGTGTGTATATATATATATATATATAATATNTGTTAGCGTTCCAATCCCCTCCAATGAATGTGTTATCTTTGTGTGTGTATGTGTTATTTCTAGATGTTGTGGATCTTCATAGAATTAATCAATTTTTATTAGCTCTGAGAGATACTCTATTTCTTTTAAGGGGTTCTTGCCCACAGTAGTGTATGTAATGATCACCTGAATTAAATTCACCCATGAAGGGATTAGAAAGAGGGATGTACTGTGAGAAGGGGAAAGGAAAAAGAATAATAGGGAAAATTGTTGCACAAAAAAGTGATGTACCAGGAAAAGCATTTATAGTGGAGAGAAATATAAGAGGAGGTGACAGTGAACACTTTAATCTCACTCTCATTGGAACTGGTTCAAGGAGGAAAGAATATATAAATATATGTGTGTGTGTGTATATATATATATATATATATATTGCATGTATATATTACAAATACACACATTGAGCAGGATTTAGAAATTTATCTGACTCAACAAGCAAGAAAGGAAGAGAAAGTAGGTCTAATTAAGGGAAGCAGTGGTAAAAAGCAAAAAAGACCTTTGAGTAGTGACAGTGTTAAAAGAAAAGAAGGATAAATGGAAGAAAATACAACATAGAAAAAACATATTTTCATAACTGTGAATTTACCTATGAAAGAGAAGCAGAATGGATTGAAAACCATTATCCAACAGAGATATTCTTGAAACTCAAACATATATACACAGTTAAAATAGAGTTAGAACAGAATCTATTATGATTCAACTGACCAAAAAAAAAAGACAGGAATAGCAATCATGATCTCAAACAAAGCAAAAGCAAAAAGATATCTAATTAAAAGACATAATCGAGGAAGTTAAATTTTGGTAATGGCCACCATACCATACAATGAAGTAATATAAAAAAATTTTACAGCAAATTTCTCAGATAAAGGTCTCTTTTCAAATATGTAGATAACTAAGTAAAACAAAGCAATTCTCTAACTGATAAATGGTCAAGAGATATGAACAGGTTGTGTTCAGAAAAAGAAATCAAAACTATCTATAATTATATGAAAAACTGCTTAAAATCTCCCCTTGATTGAAGAAGTATAAATTAAAACAACTCTGAGATACCAACTCAAATCTATTAGAAATGACAAATGTTAGAGAAGATGTGGTAAAATAGGCACACTAATGAACTATTGGTGGAATTGTGAATTGGCCCAACCATTCTGGGTAATAATTTAGAACTAAGCTCAAAAGAGCATGAAATTGTGTATACCCTTTCATCCAGAAATATCACTACAACATATCTATTCCAAAAATAACAAAGAAAAAGGAAAAGAACCTAGATGTACAATAATATAACAGCTTTTTTTGTGGTGACAAAGAATTAGATATTGATGGGACTCCCATCAATTGGGGGATGGCTATAAAAGTTGTGTTAGGGGCAGCTGGGTAGCTCAGTGGAGTGAGAGTCAGGCCCAGAGACAGGAGATCCTAGGTTCAAACCCGGCCTCAGCCACTTCCCAGCTGTGTGACCCTGGGCAAGTCACTTGACGCCCATTGCCCACCCTTACCAATCTTCCACCTATGACACAATACACCGAAGTACAAGGGTTAAAAAAAAAGTTGTGTTATATTGATGCAAAGTGAAATATGTAGAACCTGGAGAACACTGTTTACAGTAACAGCAATAGTGAACAATGATTATCTGTGAAAACTTGGCTTTTCTCAGCAGTACAATGATATGGGGCAATGCTGGAAGACTTATGACAGAAAATGATATTCAACTTCAGAGAAAGAACCATTGGATTTGTTTTTCATAACAGTGTATTTATAGTTTTTTTGGGATATTTTGTTTATATATCAGTTTGCCCTTACAACAATGACCAATATGGAATTGTGTTTTGCATGACATTAAAAATAAAATTTAAAAAATTTAAAGTAGTGTTATATATGATTAACCACAACTTCATCTATTTTATTTGTTTTTTTTAAAGTACTAGCTCCTAGTCTTATTTATTAGTTCAAAAGTTTTTAACTTCAATTTTATTAATGTCTCCTTTAACTTTTAGGATTTCCAATTTAGTTTTTATCTGGAGATTTTAAATTTGTTCTTTTTTCTAATTTTTTAAGTTGCAAGTCCAATTCACTTATCTCTTCACTTTCGATTTTGTTGCTATAGGCACTCAGAGATATAAATTTTCCCAAGTATTGCTTTATCTGTATCCCATAGGTTTTGATATGATGTCTTTTCATTGTCATTCTCTTTAATGAAGTCTATAATTGTTTATATGGTTTCTTCTTTGACCCACCTGTTTTGAAGAATTAAATTATTTAGTTTCCAATTAATTTTTAATTTGCCATTCCATGGACCCTTCTTAATTACAATATTTATTGCATTATGATATGGAAAAGTTGCATTTATTATTTCTGTTTTTCTGTATATGTTTGCACTATTTCTATGCTCTAGTACATGGTTGATATTTATATATGTACCATGGACTGATAAGAAGGTATATTCCTTTTTATCCCTCTTCAGTTTTCTCCAGATATCTATTAACTTTAATTGTTTTAACATTTCATTCATTTCCCTTACTTCATTATTATTTATTTTCTTATTTAATTTATCTAGTTCTAAAATGTGAAGGTTGAGATCCCACACTAGTATGGTCTTACTATTTCCTCCTTAAGCTCCTTTAATTTTTCCTTTAGAAATCTAGATGCTATACCATTTGGTGCATAAATGTTTAGTAATGATATTACTTCATTATTTATAGTAAGCTTTAGCAAAATGTAATTTCCTTCCTTATCTCTTTTAATCAGATCAATTTCTACTTTAGCCTTGTCTGGTGTCATGATTGATACTCTTGCTTTCTTTTTTTATTATTTTAGATGATGATACCCAATAAAATGCTCTAGCCTTTTACCTTGAATCTGTGTGTGTCATCCTGCCTCAAATGTGTTTCTTGTAAACAACATATTGTACGATTCTGTTTTTTTAAACATTTATTAATATTCATTTTTAACATGGTTACATGATTCATGCTCCTACTTTCCCCTTCACCCCACGCACTCCCCCCACCCATGGCTGACACACATTTCCACTGGTTTTATCATGTGTCATTGATCAAGACCTATTTCCAAATTGTTGATAGTTGCATTGGTGTGGTAGTTTCGAGTCTACATCCCCAATCATGTCCACCACAACCCATGCGTTCAAGCAGTTGTTTTTCTTATATGTTTCCTCTCCTGCAGTCCTTCCTCTGAATGTGGGTAGCAGTCAGGATTCTGTTTTTTAATCCAGTGTGCTATCAGATTCCATTTTGTGGGTGAGTTCATCCCATTTACATTCAGCATTATGATTACTAACTGTTGTATTGCCCTCCATCATATTGTCCCCTTTAGATCTTGTTCTATTCCATTTCACTCTCTTCCTCCTTACCAGTATTTTGCTTTTCAATTACCTCCCCATTCCCTTGTCTTATTCCCCTTCTACTTCTCTGTAGAATAATTTAGAATTCTATACCCCACTGAGTCTACTTGTTTTTCCCTTTCTGAGTCAGTTATAATGAGAGCAAAGTTTAAGCATTGCCTGTCACCATCCTTATCCTCCCTTTGTATAATGATTTTTAAAGCCTCTTTATATAATTTACTCTATTCTATCTCTCTCTTCCCTTTTCTCTCAGTGCAAACCTTTCTTTCACCCCTTGATTTTTTTGCATATTATTCATATGCATACATATTATTTCATATCATCACATTTATATATACATCATATCAGCATAATCAGCTTATTTCCCCACCCTCTTTCTGATTAAATTCCTTCTATCTTCTCTACTACTAAAGAGTAATTTTTGAGAATTATAGGTATCCTCTTTTATATTCCAAAATATAAACATTTTGACCTTAATGGGTCCCTTAAATTTTCTCTTTCTTATTTAACTTTTGGGGCTTCTTTTATGCGTCATGTTTGAATTCAAAGTTTTTGTTTAGGTCTGGCTCATTCCTCAGGAATGCTTGGAAAACTTCTCTCTTACAGAATGTCTATTTTTCTCCCTGAAGGAATATACTCAGTTTTGTTGGATAGGTGATCCTGTGTTGTAAACCCAAAATCAATACCTTCTTTCTTATTCTACAACCAATTTTTAAGAACACTATCCTGTTTCAATGTTAGTTTAGAGTGGTTATGATTATATCACTCTTATCTCTACCATTTCTTCTAATAGGGTGTCAATTTTTAACTTTTTTCTAATAAGTGTATGGTCTCACTGTACAAAGATAACTAACTCAGAAATAACCCCATAATAGTAATAAATGATTGTTTGTTATTATGTAGTCAACTTCATTTTTAGTGATGTAGTTCAGTATCCACCATGGCAAGCTAATTTCTTCCAGTTCTCTTCTTGAATCAAATACTCATCATATACTTTGAATAAGCCTATGGACCTTTCCTGAGGAATCTCCTTTTGAAAAATTTTAAACATTATTCCTTATAAGCACTCTTGTTTTGTCACCATGTATTATGAAATTATATATTATCTAAATTTAGAGGTTTTATACATTCTTTTAATAAAGAATTTCTTTACTTCTTGACATATAGTCAGCAATTACCTTTATGATGCCTTTTTTGCTTATGTTCATTGCAAGAAGGATGGCCAATGTTCCATGAAATGATGCTTTTCATTGCCTTACATATGTGATGAAGCCAACTATATCAATGCCTTATTTCCTTTCCAAGGTGAACGTGTCTCCCTCTTTCCATTAGGGCATAACTTCCTTGTATTTTCTCGTACTCTTTTAAGTGAGAATGCTAATGTTCATATAATGTGCTGCCTCCCATTATATGTTACTCATTGGATAAGGATCTCAAGCATAGAGTACCAAAAGTTAAATTAATATTTGTAGATAGATTTGAAATGAGGTTATTAGCCACTCTGCCTCTCCACTACCTTCCTTTGCCATGCTCACTATGGAAAATGAAGAGATCTAAACAGGGATAAGAGTCATTTGGTATTTTTCTTTCTTTTATGTTGCCATTGCCAAAGAATTCATAACCTAGTGGACATCCTACTGGTTATGAGTTTCTCCATACTCATCCCTTAGAAACTAAAGTTTGAATAGCTGATACAGGATATTGGGGGTACCATATTAGAAGATTTTCCTGGATGTTAAATTTTCCAAAAATTGTTCCTGGATGGTATAATGTTTGTGAACATAGAGTCATCCCTATGCCAAAAAGAAGTAAATGGTGAGGTATTTATAATTGAAAGTTCAATGCTGTTCTTCTACTTGAGCCTTGGAGAGCAATGAGTCTGTGATTAAAAGTCAGGGCCTTCCTCTTCCCATGGGTACTGTTGTGAGGAAGATTAGTTAGTAATTAATTAAGAATTAAGGATCATCTAGCAGGAAGGGCTAGAGCTGGAGAATTCCAAGATGGAATGAAGGAGCAGGAAGGAGGTGCTTGTACCCTGAGAGAGACTCCATCAGGGGTTGATACAAACTGTTGTAAGCCCTGGGAGATCTCAGAGTAAAGGACACCCTGCTTCCTGATTTCCCTGGGATCCTGAGTGGTGGTGGCTTTCCAGCAAGAGGACAAGACCTACAGAGAAGCACCAAGAAGAGGAGAAGTTTGGGATCTGGTGGACAGCATCCTAAGCACACTCTTTCTTCTTGGATATCTTGGACCACCTAAGCTTTTGGCATCCTGATCATCTGTGGATTACTGTGAGATCCCCAAAGCCACCCTCAGACCCATTTGCTGTGCTGGCCAAATCTGGCTGGTACCAGGTTTGAGGTCTTCACAATGACTCCTGCACTGCTCCTTTGGCCCTGCCTGCTTAGATCACTAAGATTAGAGTAGAGAAGTCCTCCCCTTGCCCTGTGGTTTTGTCCTTAAGTTTTAAGTATAGAAATCCCTTTCCCATCTTTTAATTAAACATAATTAAACTTGTTAAACTCTTTTACCTTGCCTGTTTATTTCTAGTCTCTGGCCTAGGGAGAGCTGGATGACACTTAAGACCAACTGCCATTCCTGTGTTAATCCAGTGAACTCTGGTCTATCCTGGTCCCGTCTCTCCTACAACCCAGTGTGTGTACCCACAATCATTTAGATTTTGTTATAACATCCCTGGTACCTCCATTATATATTTTTCACAGTACCTAATTGGTGCAATGTGATGAATTCAGAAGAAATGTTATCAAGGTAATAAGCATCACAAGAGGGTCCTGGAACCTTTGAAAAAAACAGTATGAAAGATCACTAAACACTTTCACAAAGTATACCTAGCACAGATATCAAATAAAAGGAATATTCTATGGAGATTATGAAGATGTTTTGGAATTTCTATTTCTAATGCTGCTATGTTCACTGTATCTAGCCATGTGATAATATGCAACCTCAAAAATGAAATTAATAGTTACTTTTTTGGTGGAGGTATGAGTCTGTCAGTCAAAAAACAAATAGAGTATTTCTGGGTTAATATGGCCCCAGAGTAGAAGCAAGGCTCTTCCTCTCCTCTCCACTGACTACAATAAAGTGCCTCAAAAGGGCAAAACCCAAATCAAATGAATGAAGGGACTACATTGTAGGGCTCAGCATTGAAAGTAGGCAAAGTCTGGGGATTTCCATGCTAAAAAGGGGTGAAATTACACCTATCAAAGGGAGAGCTCATTACCCCTCCCCCACTCTACCTAAGGTGCCAGAGTTGGAGCAAACATGGGGCAACCTTTAGGTTCTTGGGGGCTGGCTGAGGGCACCACATACTTACCCCCAAAAGCAGTGAGACTTGGGACACCAGGAAGCTGAGGAAACATGGAGGTAGGGCATGGAGATTGGGCAGAGAGAAATGGCTCACAGCAGATGCTGCAGAGACTCAAAAAATAACTTCAGAGGAAAAATCTCTCTGGAGCTAAAAAAAGAGACTTGCCTACCCTCCTCACTCAGACCTCTGCAGGGCACTATCTAGTTTCTAAGGAACTGTCTGAGGATACCACAGACTTACTCCTAAGAGCAATGAGACTTGGAACCCCAGGAGTCTGAGAAAACATGGAGATAGGGCACAGAGATTGGGCAGAGAGAGATGGCTCACAACAGATATAGCAGAGACTCAAAAAATAGCCTCAAAGTAAAAACATCTCTGGAGCTCAATACAGAGACTTGCCTACCCTCCTTACTCAGACTTCTACAGGGCAATATCTAGGTTCTCAAGGACTTGCTGAGGACAGTGCCTCTAAGAGCAGCAAGACTTGGGTCCCCAGGAGACTGAGGAATGCAGAGCTGGGGAGCAGAGACAGCTCAGGAATGCACACAGCAGATGCTTCTGCAGAGACTAGAAAAATAGCCTCAGGGCAAAAACCTCTCTAGAGGTCAATACAAAAATCACCCACCTTCCTCAGACTTCTGACTAAGAAGGAACAAAGCAATGGCCAACAACACCCAAGAACTACACTACAGTCTACCACCATCAAAAAAACCAAGAAGAAAACCTTAAACCTTGATAATTTTTATGCAGAAAAATGCCAAACTAAAGAGGAGATGGCAGATGACAAACAAGTAAACACATCCAAATCTTCCCTGCAAAATGGAAATTAGTAACAAGCTCTTGAGGAGCTCAGATTTCAGATTATGAGAAAGATAAAAGAAATTTGGCAAAGAAAGTGGGAAATATTTAAAAAAGAAAATAACAGTTTAAAAGACAGAATCTCCCACTTGGAAAAGGAAGTCCAGAAATCAAATGAAATGATGAGCAAGCTGAATACCAGAAATGACATGCTGGAAGCCATGAAAAGCAGGATAGACCAAACTGAAAAGGAAAATAAAAAAATCATAGCTTAAAACCAGTCTTTAAAGACCAGAATTGGGCAAGTAATAGCTAATGATCTCTCAAGACAGCAAGAATTAATAAAGCAGTGAAAAGAATGACAAAATAAACAGAAACCTTGACATCATAATACAAGTAATTATCCAAGAAAACTGCCCTAATGTTCTTCAAAAATAGGGAAAAATAGACAGTGAAAGAATCCATATATCACCCTCTATATCAAATCCTCAAAAGACAACCCCCAGTAATGTAATTGCAAAATTCAAGAGCTTCCAAGCTAAGGAGAAAATTTTACAAGAAGCCAGAAAGAGACAATTCAGATATCAAGGAGCACCAATCAGGATTACACAGGCTCTGAAAGCCTCCACACTAAAGGACCACAAGGCTTGGAAAATGATATTCAGAAAGGCAAGAGAATTGAGTCTATAACCAAAGATCACCTATACATCAGAAATGACTATATACTTCCAGGGGAAAGTATGGGCATTCAACAAAATAGAAGATTTCCAAATATTTGTAAAGAAAAGACCAGAACCAAATGGAAAATTTGATGTCCAAATACAAAAATCAAGAGAAACATGAAAAGGTAAATAAGAAAGAGAGGGGAATTTTTTTTATTTTTTTCTTTAAGGGCTTCAATGAGGTCAGATTGTTTATATTTCTATAAGTTAAAATGTTATTTGTAACTTTCAAAATTGTATTCACTATTATAATAGTTAGAAAAATTATTCATAGGTAGAGATTGGGATACTAAGTGGTTTAAGATGATATGAAAAAAAGAAAAGGGGTAGAATAGAAGATGGCACCAAGAGAAGCTTAAAGGAATAAGAAAAATAGGGTAATTTATACAATACAAAGAGGTACATGGGGGAGGGGAAGAATACTATTATAAGAAGGAAAGGAAGAAATCTTACTCTCAGTGGAATCAGTTCTGACAGGGAAGAGCATCTAAATCCTTTGGGGTATTGAATTCTATCTTACCCTATGTGAAAGTTGAGAAGGAAAAACCAAAGAGGGGTTGGGACTGGGAGTAAAAAAAGTGGAGAGAAAGAGGAGAAAGAGTATTTAATAGACCCTAAAAAATAAGAGGAATAAAAAAGAGAGGGGGTGAAAATGGAAGTAAAAGAAGGATGGGGAGTAGGGGGATTGATTAAAAGCAAAACACTGGAGTAGAAGGAAATAGCAAAAGAAGAAATGGCAGAACTAGGAGAGAAAATGTTGGGGAATACACACCTGGTAATCATAACTCTGAATGTGAATGGGATGAACGCCTCTATAAAATGGAAGCAAATAGCAGAGTGGATTAGAAACCAAAATCCTACCATATGTTGTCTATAAGAGACACACATGATGCAGATAGACACATACAGGGTGAAGGTAAAAGGTTGGAGCAAAAGCTATTGGGCATCAACTGAGAAAAAGAAGACAGTAGCCTCAATCATGATAGCTGAAAAAGCCAAAGTAAAAATAGATCTGATTAAAAGAGATAGGGAAGGTAATTACATCCTGATAAAAGGTAGTATAGACAATGAAAGAAAATATCAGGACTCAAAATTCTAAAGGAGAAACTAGTGAGGCTCAAGATGGAAATAGATATTGTAAGGGGGGAGAAATGTGTAAAGGTGGGAGAGGCTGGCTCCCCCAGGTCTGGGGGCCCAAGATGGTGTGACAGTGTCATCACGTGATGAATGAGAGACAGTCTAAACTTCAGCCAGGCAGACATCATGAATACTGCTCTGCTCTGCCTTGTGTGCAGTTTATTTTTATACACTTTGAGATTACACATAAGGTTGACATAGAAACTCCATATTCAACAGAAGTTTTTTCTTAGAGATAGTGAACAAGCCATACATTAACCTTGTTACCAACAACTTTGTTACTAACAGCTTTACAAGGTGTGTTTATTTGTCTCCTTGGCTATGGGGTAGAAAAAGTAGTTCAGTCAGTAGCATGGGATATACCAGCTTCTGAGGGCAATTTCTCCATTTATCATCCATTGTTAACTACTGAATCAGGGGTTAGGGAAGGGGGAGACTTGGCCTGTTTTTGCAAGCACCTGTGTATCTAAGTTAGGGTTTTTAAATCTTTAACATTAACTCACTATTTGCTGGTTTGTTATAGGGAGACTCTAGGGGAATTTCTGTATTATTACATATAAAGGTGGGGTTTTTCCTAGGAGTTTGTAGGGGGCTTGTAAGGGTTCTAATAATGGCCTAGAGTGTTCTTCTATATATCCCTGGGGCTTAGTGGGGATATCAATCACTAAATGGGGAGTGTTGGAAAGAAAAGAGTCATACGGGGAGGCCTGGGTGGGAATCCATCCTCCTGTAAACTTGCCTTACAGATTTCAGGGTCCACATGTGACCTTGTCATCTGATGTGAACTTGATGGCCCTCAGCATAAAGGGTAAAAATAAAAGGTTGGACTAAATTTATCAGAGAGTATGGTCACCAGGAATTAAGTACTTAATTCCAAATGAAAGACTGAAGTCAGAATGACTTTTATGATAGTTTATTTACAAATACGAAGAGAGAGTGAAAGTAAGAAAATCAGAGAGAGGATAGGGCAAGATATCTAACCTAACATGCTAAGTATTTTGCTCCAGCTCCTGGCTCAATCTGGGCAGGGCTAATTAGTTCTCAGCTGTAGGGGCCTCAGCCTTGAGCAGAGGGTCTAGTGATGAATAATAATAATAATAAAACAAGGGCTTCTCAGCAATGAAGCTTCTGCAAAAGGGGAGACCTCTCCTGAAGATAGTCCCTTCAGAAAATCCAGGAAGGAGTCAGTCTTTTTCACTCACCTATGTGGTAATTCAAAAGGAAAATGGTCCAAGGTCCTCAGCCAGAGCTCCTCCAGGGTCCAGTTTAAGGAAAAAAAGCCTCCAACTCAAGCTCAGAACTCCAAAGAAGTGCTCACAGGAAGTTGTAACTCTTTTTTAAAAGCACTTCTTTTACATCACTTCCTGTGCCTTCCTCCTACTTTACATGTACCAATTACAGCTTAAACTTTGCTTAGGACTCCCCAGGTAACAGTCAGTTGATTCTGATTTGTCACCCACTTTCACACACATGGGTTACAGACCTCCCCCACTCAAGTGTAAGTTGGGTGTACATCCTTCTGGTAATTAAATTTAAAAATGGGCAGGGTAGAGTTATTCTTCATCTTCTCAATAGTAAAACTATACTAGTGGGAGACCTGAACCTTTCTCTATCTGATCTAGGTAAATCAAACCAAAAAATAAATGAAAAAGAGGTAAGAGATGTGAATGAAATCTTAGAAAAATTAGAGTTAATAGATATGTGGAGAAAATAAATAGGGACAAAAAGGAATACACTTTCTTTTCAACAGTACATGGTACATTCACAAAGACTGACCACTTACTAGGGCATAAAAACATAGCAAACACATGGAAAAATGCAGAAATAATACATGCAACCTTTTCAGATCATAATGCAATAAAAATAATATATGGCAAAATAGTGACATTAATGCATAGCTGGTGGAGTTGTGAAGTGATCCAATCATTCTAAATGACAATTTGGAACTATGCCCAAAGGGCTTTAAAAGACTGTCTGCCCTTTGATCCAGCCATAGCACTGCTGGGTTTATACCCCAAAGATATCATAAGGAAAAAGAATTGTGCAAAAAATTTATTGCTGCACTTTTTGTGGTGGCAAAATATAGAAAATGAGGGGATCCCCTTTGATTGGGGAATGGCTAAACAAATTGGGATATATGCTGGAGCAGAGCCAGGAGAATCTTTTACACAGAGATGGATACATTGTGGCACAATCAAATGTAATGGACTTCTCTACTAGCAGCAATGCAATGATCCAAGATATTCCTGAGGAATCTATTAGAACACTATCCACATCCAGAGAAAGAACGGTGGGAGTAGAAACAGAGAAGAAAAACAACTGCTTGATTACATGGGTCAATGGGGATATATTTGGGGATATAGACTCTAAATCACTCTAGTACAAATATCAATGTAACCTTGGACAATTTTTCTTAATCAATTAAACAAACAAACAAACAAATAGACAAAGAACGTCTGTTGTACAGAGAACTACATATGTAACTAAATGAACAGCTCATTGACCTGACTCAGTAATGCATATAACTTAGACAGAGTGTGCAGTGGTGTACCTAGAATTGGAGAAGAGGAAAAAGAGTACTGAATTTCATTTCAGAAATTTAATAATATTTTTTACTGATTCTAAGTCAGTTCTCAAGAGAAGTACTTGTATTTTCTTTTCTTTTTTTTTTTAAGAAAAACTCTGCTCTTCAATAGCAATATTCTTCTGGTGGTTCTACATAATTAATTTGCAAAAAGTCAGCTTTGTAATAATGTCAGCTAGCTAGACTGGCCAGATTTGCTCACATCTATGAATTAAGCAACTTTTTGTCTTTTGTTGCTTTAGAGATATTTTAATTTTAAACCCAGATAAATTACAGAACACAGCAATTGCTTAACAATCAAAACTGTGGTTGAGCCAAAGGGTAAAAGTTAAATATACGTTAGACATAAATAGGTTATACCCTATTACTAATGAGGACTTTCACAAAAAGAGTTGTTCAAAATATATTACCTGGGAGAAGTATAGATTGGAAAAGGATATGTGCTTGTTGTCAGGCAGTGAAAGCAAGTGTTAGCATATAGTTAACATGAGTGGGACCTTGGCATTTATGAAAAATTAAAAGACCCAAGAGGAACACATCCAGTAAAGTGGACATATCTTACATGGAGGATTTATAAAAGGACATGAACAAAGAAGTACAGAAGGAAAAATGGTGCGAGTTAGTTCTAATTCTGTACACTAGAGGTCACTGACCCTTTGAAGTACAGAAACAGTCATTGGCAGGCTGGTAAATAAAGAGGGGGGAAGCTAGGGATTGAGGAGAAACTGAAACAGAGACACAAGAATAGAATGAGACTGAGAGGGAGACAGCCAGAGACAGAATAAAAGAAAGTCAGAGGTAGAGATTTTTTTTGTTTTTAAAAAGACCTTTTTAACCCTTACCTTCCATTTTGGTCACAACTCTGAAGGGCCAAGGCTAGGCAATCAGGGTCAAGTGACTTGCCCAGGATCATACAGCCAGGAGGAACTCAGAGACCAGATATGAACTCGGGTTCTCCTAACTCCAGACCTAGTGTTCTACCCACTGTGATTCCTATCTTTTTTTCTATCAATATTTTGATAATTCTTTCAATATGATGGGTTTTCTTCATAATCCTATGTACTTTATTTTATGCATTTAAAAACATTGCTCTGAGAAGGGATCTAAAGGCTGCCCAAAGTGGTCCTTGATGCAGAAAAGGTTAAAGACCCTTTCCTTATAATAGAGAATAAAAAAGGGGAAGGGGGAAGAGTTCAGTAGAATTAACCAAACTAATCTGGCAGGTAGAATTCCACACCCATAGACCCCTTCCTCTGATGGGGGGAAAAATGAAAAAGTGTTTTGTTTTTTCAAAACTTCTTTTTTGGGACTAAACTTTTGGTCCTTATAATTTCATAATGTTCAAGAGGCAGAGATAGAGATGAAAGAGCCAGTAAGAGATAAGCAAGAGACAAAGTTAGCATGAAAGACAGAGAGAAAAGAAATAGAGTGAAAGAATGAAAACAACTTTTGCTAGAGTAAAATCTCAGATGCAGGAAGGAATAACATCAAGGATACAAATAGAGTAACCTTTGTAGGAGAATTCCTTTCTTTCTGAAAAAGAAAGCATAGAGGAAATAATTCATGGAGAGGAGGGTGACTTTTTTTTTTGAAATACAGAAGAGTGTTTGATGAAGAGATCTTGGAGGTACAAAGGAGGAAATGTATGGTGTCTCATTTGGGATCTCACAAGATGTCCTGAGTCCACAAATAGGGACTAGACTTGTGAATTAGTATTATAGGAAACTTCCAGGTAAGGAAGCATTCTCTAATAACACAGGTGGGCACTTTCTCTTCAATTTATAGTCTTAAAGAGTTATCTAAAGCACAGTGAAGTTAAATGGTTCGCTCAAGGTTACATAGCCTACATATGCCAGATGTGAGGTTTGAACAAAGATTTCCTTAGATTCGAGGAAAATTCTCTATCCAGTGTGCCATACAGCCTCTGATACAGGAAGGAATATAAGTTATTGAAGGGAGAGATGGTTTCATTTTTGTCTTTGTCTGGAAGAGTGCTTGGTGCATAATAAATTTGTATTTATTAATTAATGGCACTAAAACAACCATCCAGCATTGTCAATTAAGTAGAAAATGAACCAACAGAAAATGATAGCACCTTGAGGTTTGACCCAGATTCTAATTTTTTCATCTAGCTATTCGAACTTCCTACAATCAGAGACTTATAAATTGACTACCACTAACCAGTATCTACTGTTATGTGGATGCATTTGGGTTGGTGTTTGCAAGTTCTCCCACTAGATTGCAAAGACATCAGACTTACAGTGCTCACCCACCCATTCCTATTTCCTCCCCAAAATCATGTCCCAGCAGACTTGGTGGGAACCAGAGTCTATTGCATTGCTCCAGTTTCTCCTTTCCATTGCAGTGCCTCTGAACTGTGAGTTTATGACTATTAAAAATCCATTGAAGGCTCAAAAGAACAAGAATTTAGGGCCAAGATACAAATTTGCACATCTTTCTTGCTACTCTGGCAAAGACAGGAGTGGGCAATGCTAATATTCATTCTGGACCAAAGTCAGAAATTTCTGTTTGCTTAGCTTCCAGCTGTAAATCTTCCTGTACATGGAAATGCATCATGAGCGTGCTGTGATGGGCAGTATGCCCAGTGCTTCATTGAGTTATCAACATTGCACTTGATCTATTGACAGTGGGGGCATTAGAATAAACAACATAACCCACAAAGAAAAGCTGGCTTAACTCTAGGCAAGCAGCAAATCTCAGTAGATAGCTGATGCCCATGGGGGAAAGATGCATGGTACTTAAGTTGGTTTATGCAAGTAACTTTGAAGGTGCCATCATTTACCTATTACCTTGGAAAAGTCATTAAATTTTACTCAGACTCAGTTTCATCATCTCTGTAATGAGAGTTAGACTATGTAACTAGTGTCCATGTCTGGGTGCCTACATTGGAGTGTTCCTTCCAAGACCTTTGGTTTATTCTCTAATTGGCTTACTCTCTAATCAACCATGGCTTGAGTAATGGTAGTTTTGGAAGGACAGGAAGGAGACTGAAGATTGCCCATTCCTTCTTCATACTGGGTGTTTGACCTTCAATAGTCACTATTTTTCTTCCCTTCAGAAGAGTTCTGGGGGAGTAGCTTACTTCATCTGGGGGAGGACATGGGAATGGACAAAAAAGTGATGAAGCAATAGATGAGAATACCAAATGAGATAGTCATCCCTTCCTTCTGCTTGTCCTTGAGGCATCCTTCCTCACCATGCAAAGTATGGGTACACTTATCTCTTCCTGGGTGATGTCATGTGGACAACCAGCAACTGATGTTAAGAATAGTGAGTGTCAGGCTCTACTGAGACATTGTGGTATATAACTTGACTTGGAGTCCGGAAGAATTATTTTCAAATCCTGAGACATTTATTAGTTATACGAACCTTGGCAAGTCTCTTAAGTTCTCTGAGTCTCAGTTTCCTCATATATAAAAGGAAAGTGTTAGACACAACAATCTCTAAGTTTGCATCTAGCAATCAATCTATGATCTTATGAGAAAGTCTTGGCATAATAAATTATTGGAATTTGAGCCATTATTTGCATAACTGATTACCCAAAACAACCACATTAACCTGGGGACAATAACAAGAAATTTAAGAATCAGACTTACCAAAAATGTCATTGTTAATTTTACCAGGAAAGGAAACAAAACTACCACATCAAGTACTAAATATGGAGCCTAGAGAAATTACTGTAAGAATTAAGAGAAAGAAATTAGTTCTGGCTATAATTATAGGTAGGTTGTGCAATTTAAGTACCATACACTTGGCAAATACTTAATAAATACTTATTGAACTGGGTTGAATTTTATAGTAGGTCCTTAAAGGATAGATAGGAATTAAGTAAGCAAGAATAAGGTGGCACAATGATTGAATCAGAGGTGTAAAAATAAGAAGCTTACATGTATCATTCCTAATTATCTTTTCCTATGAGATAATAGGCCCGTGATTTGCTAATTGTGCTGTGCCTGTGAGCCTTCTCTAGGTGACCAACAAGAGTATTAGTGTCATAACATGAAAAGGAATCCTTTTATTATCTATATTAATTTTTTAAATTTGGCTATTACCTATATTTTCTAATATATCCTTCTTTCAACCTTCCACTTCCATAAGGGAGTCATCCCTTAAACAAAACAATTTTAAAAGATAAAAATAATTCAATGAAGTTAAACAAAATATTGTGTGACATTAGTATATTAATATAATTCAAAATAACTCTGACATTATGTAATGTATTCCATACACATAGATCCCTCCCTTCTATTTAAGTTTCAATTGTCATACTTAAAAAGTAGGCCTCTTTCTGTGTCTCATACCATTGGTGGTCTTCTCATTTTATCCTCCCAATTAATTATAGTAAGGCAGATTTGGGGTGGAAATATGTCTAGTAGTGGCAAGTAGCTAGAAGATTAAAAGTATAGAAAGAGAGATAAATGGTCATCTTGGCAAACTCATACCCAAAAGAAAATCTCCTGAACATTTCCAACAAATGCTCAGATAACTTTTGCTTGAAGGCTTCCAATGTCAGAGAGTATAGTACTTCTTGAGGCAGCTCATTGAATTTTTTTTTAATTCCATAGCTCTGTTAGGAAATTTTTGTTGTTGTCATTTTTTTCCTCTTACTCAGCACAAGGTGGTGCCCTGGAGATTATTTAGCAAATAAAGAGTGATTGTAAAGTCCTGACACACACCAAAACTTTAAAAGCTTAGGCTATCTGTATGAGAAAAAAGAACCTATAAACCACAATTAAGAAAACATTTCTTAGCTGCATATCGCTTATTCTTCATAGATTAGGGACCAGAAATTACCTTGGAGTTCACTGAATTCAATCCTTCCATTTTACAGATAAGGATTTTTAGGCCCAGGTTGGTTAAGCATCTTGCCCATGGTCATAGAGCTAGTAGTTATATATGATAAGATTTGAAACCAGGTCTTCCTTACTCTAACTCCAGTGGCCCATCCACTAGGCCACTCAAACTGAATGACAGATGAAAACAGACAAAGAAGTAAAACATTTATTTTTTTTTTCTGTAGATAGCAGTATTGAGTTGCATACTGACTTGAGAAAAAACGCATTTTGCTTTTAATTTCTGTTTCTATTGTACTAAGAGTTTAAGTTTCTTGAACCTGAACATTTTAGGCTTGCAGGTAATAGTTGCTATTGGTGCAATTGCAGATAAGTCAACAGACAAATGAGCATTTATTAAGCAACTGTTATCAGGCACAGTACAAAGGTCTGCCAGTACAAATACAAGCTAAAAAATAAAAAGATAATACATCCAAATAATCCCTTTCTCGGCCAGCTAGGTGGCACAACAGAGAGAGGGCTAGACTGAGAGTCGGGAATACTCATCTTACCGAGTTCAGAGGACCTTTACTTACAAGACACTTACTGGCTCTGGGACCTGGGCAAGTTATTTAACCTTGTTTTCCTCAGTTTCCTCACTTGTAAAATGAGCTGGAAAAGGAAATGGCAAACCACTCTAGTACCTTTACCAAGAAAATTCAAAATGTGGAAATAAAGACTTGGAGATGATTGAGCAACAACAATCATTTCCTCTCTACCAGAAATATTTGTTTCCAATGTTATGTTATTTTATTCTCTGACCACCTCAAAGTACCACTTTCCTGGCTTTCTCAGTCACTAACTAACCCACTTGGGAATTATATACTAAATCTTATTAAGGGGCTGTACATTTTGTCAGTAGAGGACAAGCTTATATTGATGAAAACATTGATATTGGATATATTGAAAAAATATAGATGTGCTAATTGGACAAAAGTCTAGACGAAGGAAATGTATCACATTAAACACAATATAGGACACAATTTATATAATTGTTGCATTTTTGTTGGCCATAAAAATAGCCAAAACTATACCAAGGGTAGGGTAAGGTAGGGGAAAGTGTTCAAGAATTTCCCCTAGGGGACTGAAAGTTAGAGAGAAAGTGACAACACTTTTAATCCTTTAGCAGCCTTGAAATAATTAATCTTAATATCTTCCTAGTTAAGAAGAAGTATTTATTAAAATTTGAAGCTATCATAAAGTAGCTTTCTTTATCCTACTGCCACACTTCAAGTGAACTCCTCCCCAGTTTAATATTTCCTTGCTTCCTACTTCCCTACATTTTCCTCCCCGACAGTATATTCCTGATACCCTTGTAGATGTTCTTCTACCTTTCCACCCTTAACGAACATTGAATTGAAGTTATATTTTGTGTCACTAATCTTGGGTATACAAGTTGTTAACTACTTTTTGGAATAGCAAATGGCATTTTATAACTATTAGCTCTATCTATATATTCATATAGAAGTCCCAGTGCCCAAACAAAATTCCAATTACTAGATGACAATGAAAAACAAAAGGACTGAAATTATGGACTCCCTACAACAGGTAAGCTTTTTGTGTCAACTATAAATTTATCAATTCTAGGTCAGCAACATTTCTGTGGTCGTGCATGTACAAACATCAAAATGAAGATCAATGGAATAATACCCTTATTGATGTCCTTTGGCTACTCAAAATTGTATTTTGGTTCTATTTTGGAAAGGCATTCAAGTTAGAAGCTAGCAACCATTACTATGTTTCTCCCATTCATTTGGCTCACATACAAAGAAATAGAGTAAGGCTGTCTTTTCATATCTCTCCTTTGGGTACGTACTTATTTTTTGTAATTTTGCAACATTCATTTTTGGTTGTTTTGTTATTCTTATACTTTCTATTTTCATTTTATCATCATTAAGTATATTGGTTCTGCTTACCTCATACTGTATCAGTTTAAGTCTTTTCATTCTTCTCTCTTCATTCCTCACATTTGTCATTTCTTAATCCTGAAATATTTCATTATATTCACATTCTATAATTAGTTTAGCTGTTCTCCAATTGTTGGGTATATATTTCATTTCTAGACCTTAAATGCAGCTATTAAGCCTTTTTTAGTGGATATGAGGACTTTTTTTTAAATCAAGATCTCCTTTGGATATATGCCAAGTAGTGGAAACTCTGAGCCAAAATTATGAACATTTTTGTCACTTTGCATAATTCCCAATTGCTTTCTAAAACAGTTGCACTGATTCACAATTCCATCAACTATGCTTTGGGTACCTAATATTACTCTAACCCCTCCATCATCAAATACCCTCCATCTTTGCCAATTTTCTGGACATGAGAGGAAACTTTAGGGTTGTTTTGATGTGCATTTCTCTTAATATTAATGATTTGGATAATTCTGTCATATTAATAACTCTTAATAAGTGCTTGTTGAATTGAGCCAAATTGTCCTTATACCGATTACCTATCAAAGCAATCAAGATTCTTTGAAGCCATGCATCAATTTAACATCTAGTAGAAAAGGTCTGACATTCATAGTCTCCAAGGGCTAATTAAACTGTCTGGTTATCTCCCTCTCCTTTCACCTGTCTTCCTCTTTCTGCCTCCATGCCCCACAATACATAATTGAAATATTACAAAGTAGATGCCCATCATTTGGAGACTATTATACACAGTAGTTATATGACAATATAACACAGGAACTTTAAGGATCCCCTGCTTTGGGGCCTGCAGTGTGAAAACTGAATGAGAGCAAGACCTGACTACTATAAATTAGCAAAAAGTGAGTCAGGAATTGCATTTATTCATTCATGGATGGGAGGGGTAGATAGCACTCATTAAAAGTCCAATGTAGGAATTGTGTTTTGTTGGATCCCATGAGGCAGAAACAAAAACAATAAAAGCGAGAAGTGGTCAGTTCAAATTGATATCACATGGAAAATTAAAAAAAAAACAACTTACTAACCACTGGAGCTGTCCAAAAGCATAATGGGATGCCTCAATAGATGGTAGTTTGTCCTGTTTTGGAAATTTTTAAGCAGAGGTTAGATAATTACTTATAACATATATTAGGATAAAGATTCCTTTGGGATATGAATTGAACTATAGGGCCATCAAGGTCCCTTCCAACTCTCAAATTCTGTGATTCTGTAAGGATCCAGTGAGTTAATACATGTAATGCTTAAAGAGTCCACATTGTATACAGTAAGTATGTCTGCAAAAGGCAGAAGAAACAGATAATTCAGAGAGGAACAGGAAAAAGAAAGTGAGTCACTTCCAGGAAATTATAAAATTTTTTAATAACTCAAAACTTTTCATGAAAGTAAAAATAAATCTTTTTAGTATTAACATTCTATCAATATTGCTATATTGCACTAAAACTTGGATGAAACAGATTCAAAAAATTGAATATGAATATCATGCAGAGGGCAATGGAGAGGTGTATGGCGGGTATGAATAGACTGCAGTGTATCCAAATGAGGAACTCCAAAGGGAAATAGGAATAAATGTATGTTAAAAAAAGATGCTGGGCTGTACACTAGGTAAGGGTGAAAGATGTAAGTTGAAGGTCCATAATATTCTATTTCTCTCCTCATGATGCTAGGAGAAAATGAGCTAGACTACTAGCAAAATGGATGGATGCCCTATAGTCAACTTAAAGTAGATTACAAAAAATACAGATATATAATGAAAAGACATTAATGGGCTGTGATCTGTATCATTTCATGAAATATCTAAACATGGAATCATATCTACTTGAATACTAGAGTATATACAAAACTATAAATGTCATATTTTGTTTTTAATTGATTAAAAAAGCTATCTTTTTTTCTATTTTTACCATCTTCATTGTACAAAAGAGGAGAGTTTGTGATCAGTCACAAGGGAGCAAGGCCCTTGGTCATGGTTCTGAGAAAGAAGGGGACACTAGCACTTGTGATAACAGGGGAGCAAGGCACCCCTCAGCTCCAACTAGGAGAGTTCCAAGTTAAGAGAGCATTGGCAACATCTCTGCCTGGATCACATCATCTTAGAAGCATGAAAACTTTGCAGATCTCCAGAACTAACTCTAAAAATAGCAGCATATAAAAGACTGAAGCTAGGAATACTGTCCCAACTTTAACATAAAATTAAAAGTCAAGAAACATGCTGGGAAAATGATAAAAAAGAACTTTACCATAAAAAAGCTATTACAGTGATAAGGAAGACCAAAACACAAATTCAGAAAAAGAAAACAATATGAAAACTGATACAATCACAGCATTGAAGAAAAATTCTAATTGGACATAAGCTGAACAAGAATTCCTAGAAAAGTTAAGAAGTATAGACTGGTAGAGGAAAAATTAAGAAAAGAAATGGGAGAAATACCAGGAAATTATGAAAATAAAATTAACGACTTGGCAAAAGAGACATAGAAAATATTGAAGAAAATAACACTTTATAAAACAGAATTGGCCTAATGGCAAAAGAGGTGCAAAATGCAGAATGGGTCAGTAGGAAAAGGAGGTACAAAAATCCATTGAAGAAAAGAACCTTCTAAAAAGCAGAATTAACCAAATGGAGGAAGAGTTATAGCATCTCCCAAAGGAAAATATTAATTAAAAATTAAAAATTGTCCCCTGGAGACTAATGACTCCATGAGATATTGAGAAACAATAAAACGAAGTCAAAATAATGAGAAAAATAGAAGGAAATATGAAATATTTCATCAGAAAAGCAAATGACCTTGAAAACATTTTCAGGAAAGATAATTTAAGCATTACTAGGCCATTTGAAAGTCATGACCAAAAGAAGGACCTAGACATCATGTTATAAGAACTTAATAAGAAAAACTGCTCTGATATCTTAGATCCAGAAGGTAAAGTAGAAATTGAAAAAATCCACTCTCACTTCCTGAAAGAAATCCCAAAATTAAAATTCCAAAGATTATATAAGCAAATTCCATGGATTCCAGGTCAAGAAGAAAATAATGTAAACAATCAGAAAACAATCCAAATATCATGGAGCCACAATGAGCACCATACAAGATTTATCGGATTCTACATTAAAGGAGTGGAAGGTTTGGAAAATGATTTTCCAGAAGGCAAAAAGCTAGGAATACAACCAAGAATAATTTACCCAGAAAAACTAAGTATAATCCTTCAGGAGAAAAATATTTGATCTTTAATTAGAAGACTTCCAAGAATTCCTAATGAAAAGACCAGAACTGAATAGAAATTGGCATTCAAACATAAAACTCAGAGAAACACAAAAAGGTAAATATGAAAGAGTAATCATAAGAGGCCCAATAAAATTAAACTGTTTACATTCCTATAAGGGAAGACAATACATATAACACCTAAGAGATTTATCATTATTAATCTAGTGATATGGAGCTTACCTAGTTTTTGTTCTTTTTTTTAAGAGGACCACTGATACAAAGAGGGTGATGTATTGACTGGCTAGTAAGTTGAATTTAACTCAGGAAGAGTTGTACAAAGTTGGCAGCCTCATTTTTTTCCAGAGTCATCAAAATCCATAAGTAACACAAAATTCAAGATGACTGGTGATGGCCCAATTGGCAGTGGATGATCTTGGTGTCTTTGATGTCCAATCAAGCTCTAAGCATACCATAACATTTGCTTCATCTGCCTTCACAGCCCTTGAAACAAATTTTTTCTTATCTGCTATTTCTACTTGGGAGGAAGTCTTCACGTACCTGAGGTAGACATCCCTTTAATTCACCAATGGCTTTGAGGTCTTTCTGTTATCCCCAACTTAGTTTAGCCCATCTGCTGAGACTTCATGGCTACTGTGTAAGTTACAGCTTTTTGGAACCATAAGTGAGAATTGAATGAATAGTTGACATCAAAGGTGGATGAGCCTCCCAGAAAAGAGTTCAGTAAACTTTCATACCAAGGGTGTTGATCCTCCCTGAATACCAATTATAGGACCTGGCAAGAGTCTTGTATTGTTAATTTTTTCCCGTAGATCGAGGTCATGAATGTGAGTTGATTATGTTGAGAAGATCTCCTAAAATAAAATAAAAATGGAGAAGAAAAAGAGAAATGCACTGGGAGAAGAGGCAAGTGAGAGATAGAAAATAGAAGGTTTTTTTTTTCACATAAAAGAGATTTGCAAGAATTACTTACATAGTGTAGGGATGGAGGTAGAATGACAGGCTGTGTTTGAACTTCACTCTCATTGGAATTAGTTCAAAGAAGGAAGAATATTTATACACATTCACGTGGGCATAGATTTCTATCTTACTCAATAGGGAAATACATAGAGGATGGAATGAGTGACACGAGTGGGGAGAGATGATAAAAAGGAGGGCAGATTAAAGGAGATAGTGGTCAGAAACAAAAAAGACTTTGAATAAAGACAGGATAAAAAGAAAGAGAAGGATAAATAGAAAAAATAGAATGGAGGGAAATACACAGTTAGGAATCATAACTGTGAATATGAATAAAATGAGCTTATGCATAAAATGGACATGGATAACAGAGTGGATTAGAAACCAAAATACAACACTCTGTTATTTATAAGAAACCCATCTGAAAGAGAAAGAAACACACAAAGTTAAAATGAAGGACTGCAAAAGAATACACCAGCTGAAGTAAAAAAAGGCAAGGGGAGTAAACATAATCTTAGATAAAGCAAAAAAAAAAGATTTAATTTAGAAAGATAATCAAGGAAACTACATTTTTCTAAAAGATAATAGGCAATTGATTAATTAGTATAAAAATACATCAATTATCTATGATAAAGGCCTCATTTCTTAAATAGGAAGAGAATTGTGTTAAATTTATAAAAATTAGTGTCATTCCCAAATTGATGAATGGTTCAAGGTTATGATCAGGAAGTTTTCAGAAGAAGAAATAAAAGCTATTCATTCTCATAAGAAAAAATGCTCTGTCACTATTGGTTAGAGAAAGGCAAATTAAAACAACTCTGAGGTACCCTTTTACAACTACCAGAAATGACAAATGCTAAAAGGTATGTGAGAGAATAGGTACACTAATGAACTGCTAGTGGAATAATGAACAAGTACAACCATTCTGGAAAACAATTTGAAACTGTGCTGAATGAGCTATAAAACTGTACATATACATACCCTTTGATCCAATAACACCACGACTAGGTCTGTACTCCAAAGAGATCAAAGAGAAAGGAAAACAGATTTACTTGTACAAAAATACATGCAGAAGTTCTTTTTGTGATGACAAACAACTAGAAATTGATGGGATGTTCATTAGTTGAGTAATGGCTAGATAAGTTGTGGCATATCATTGTTATGGAGTACTAGTATAAAAACTGGCAAGGGGAATAGATTCAAAGAAAATAAGGCCAGATATATGCATGATGTTAAGTGAAATGAGTAGAACCAGGCAATCCCTGTGTACAATAATAACAATGCTAAAATGGTCCTCAGCTGTGAAAGATTTAACTATTCTTTTAAAAAATAACTCTAGAAAATATAAAATGCCCAGGGGGATACCTACCAAAATAAACCTAGCAACTATATGAACACAATTACAAAACATTCTTCACAAAATAAAGTCTAACCTAAACAATTGAAAAAAACATTACTTGTTCATGGCTGAGCCAATATAGTGAAAATGACATCTATTCAGTGCCTTGCCAAACTACCCAAAAAGTATCTCATAGAACTAGAAAAGTAACAACATAAAAGTCGAAGAATATCAAGGGAATTAATGAAAAAATATATGAAGGAAGGAGACCTGGCCATAACAGATCTCAAACTATATTTTAAAACGTTAATCATAAAAACAATCTGGTACTGGCTAAGAAATGGTGTTTTAGGTCAATGGATTAGATTGGGGTACATATGGCAGTTAATGTCCTTAGTAACTTAGTGTTTGATACCGAAATTCCAAGCTTTGTGAGAAAGAACTCACTTTTTGACAAAAATGCTAGGAAAATCAGAAAGCAATATGACAAAGACTAGGCATAGAACAACATTTCACACTGTACACCTGGATGAAGTTAAAATAGATACCTGTTCTAGAAATAAAGGGTAACATCACAAACAAATTAAGGCAATATTGGACAGCTTATTTTTCAGACTTATAAATTAGGGGAGAATTTATGACCAAACAAGATAAAGAGAATGTTATAAAAAATGAAATAGATAATTTTGAGTACATTAAATTAAAAAAGGTTTATACAAATTAAACCTATGTAACTAAGAATACAAAGCATTTCCCAATTGAAAAATGGTAAAAGGATGTGAAAAGGCAGGTCTCAAAGGAAGAAATTAAAACTATGCATAATCATATGAAAAAAATCCTTTAGTCACTATTGATTAGAGAAATGCAAATTAAAACAACTGATATTATGTCATACCTACCAGACTGGCTAGCATGACTAAAAAGGAAAATGATAAATGTTGGAGTGGATGTGAGAAAATTGGGACACTTCAATGCAGCTCTTTTTGTAGTGGCAAAGAATTGAAAACTAAGAGGCTGTCTATCACTTGGAGAATAGATGAAGAAGACTATTGAGACATAAGGATCAATGAACAAGATGAGTTCAGAAAATCTGGAAAGACATGAACTGATGCAAAGTGAAGTGAGCAGAACCAGAAGGACAATATATACAGTAATAGACATGCTGTATGACAATCAACTGTGAAGGACTAAACCATTTTCAGCAAAGCAAATCTCCAGTAGCTCATGATAAAAATGCTACCCACATCAAAAGAAGGATCTATTGGAGTCTGAATGCAGATCAAAGCAATTTCCTTCATGAGACTTCAATTGTTTATTTGATACTTGGCTTCTGTCATGACATTAGCAAGATGGAACTATGTATTGCATGAAAATATGGATATAAGTTATATAAGACTATTCACCACCTAAGGGCAGAGAGAAAGGAGAAAGAAAATATGAATTCTAAAATATCAAAAACAATTGTTAAAAATTCTTTCTACATGTAATTGAAAAAATGTTAAAAGTTAGAAACAAATTAAGTATTCTAAATAATATGATACAAGATAATTAATCCCAAATGACTTGTGATGAAAAAATACTATCTACTTCCAGAGGGACAACTGAATCAATCAAATCCAATTGAAATATTATTTTCCTGCTTTCTTGCTTTTTAGCTTTTTTTGGCAATATGAGTAATGTATAAATATGTTTTGCATGATTTTACATATATAATAACTGATATTGTTTTCCTTGGCTTCCCATGGGATGGGAAGTGGTAGGAAAGAGGCAGAGAATTTGGAAATCAAAATTTTAAAAGAAAATAATGTTAAAAATAAATAAATAATAAATTTAATAAAATAAAAATAAAAAGAAACACTTATCAAGCAGTATATGTGCCCCCAAAGTGAGGCCAAAGCTAGTACTAAATTAATTAGATGGTATAATATTGCCATATAGAATTGCTAACTATAGTAGGACATTTCTGTCAATAGATCAGTGACTTTTACACTTTAAATGGAAAGAAAAATTGGCTCTTCAACTGTGTGAAGAAAATATGACAAAGACCTATATTCAAAGGTATCATCAAGAAATCACATTTACCCCCAAATCATTTCAAAAACTAAAGTCCAGAGTATGTTTTCAAGAATCATATATCACTATTTTTGCCATAAAGATGAATATCAAAGCAAAATAATGAGTTTCCAAAAAAGGTACCATTTGCACAATAAACACAGGTAAGTTTATGCTAGTAATAATCTTACAATAATGAAACTGAATATCAAATTTACTCTATAAAGATAGTTAGGAGGTTCATTGATTAGACTGGCATACCCAGCCATAGTATTGCTGGTTCAAAGGGTCTGTGGCGCTTTGTCCCTGGTTCCATATTGCTCTCAAGAATGGTTATATCAATTCACAGTTCCACCAAGTGACTGAGACATTACTGAACAATTTCATCATTACTCATCAATACTAATGCCATATTTTCTTCAAAGTCGGCTACTAAAAAAAGTAATTTGTCAAAATAGTGTACCCCATTCTGAAAACTGTTGGGCTTTGAACTTAGTTGTTGAAATGAGAGATTCACACTTTACATCAAGAATGTTATTCAGTTAATGTTCCCAGTGGCATGACTGAGCTGATGGCTTAACATTTTACTGGGCTAAATAACATCCTAATCATGAAATTTAAACCAAATAATTCTTAGAATATTTTCTACTGATATAATTGAAAAAGAGCAGGGTATCTGGAATTAAAAGACTGAAGTTTGTGCTATGCCACAGACCCTTTGATACAGATAACCAAACTAATCTCTAAACTTCTATGCTCAAATCTATAAAGTAGGCATAATTATACCTGTACTTCCCACTTCACAAAGTTGATATGTATTTTGTGTTATGTTAGGTCTATCAGGTTATACTTCTTAAAAACTTTTTTTAGGTATTAAATTTTATTTTATTTCCCCCTAATTACATGTAAAAGGTTTCCAACATTTTTTTCAAAGAATTTTGAGTTTCAAATTCTCTCCCTTACTCCCTCCCCACCCCCAAACTGTCACCTCTATAGAGAAGTAAAGCAATCTCAGAGATTTTACACGTACAATCATGTAAAACATTTTTCTATAGTGATCCTTTTGTTGAAGGAAACCACAATAGAAAAAAATTAAGAAAATTTAAGAGTTTGTTTTGGTCTGGATTCAGATTCAGTTCTTGGAAAGTAGAAGGCATTTTTTATCATGAGTCTTGTAGTATGGCTTTGGGTAATTGTGTTGCTGAGAATATTTGTTATTCATGGTCATTCATTGTAAAAACTTCTTGTCCCTGTAAAATGTCCTCCTGGTTCTGCTTATTTCACTCTGTTTTAGTTCATGTAAGTCTTTTTCTGAGCTCCTGTTTGTCATTTCTTCCAGCACAATAGTGTTCTACTACAATCATATATTATAATTTACTCAGTCATTTCCAAATTGATGGGTATCCCCTAACTTTCCAAATATTTGCTCTTCTAAAAAAGAGCTGTTTTAATTTGTAATATATGTTCTTCCCCTTTTTTGTTTTTTATCTCTTTGGGATACAAACTTAATAATGGTATTGCAGGATCAAAGGGTATGTACTATTTTATAGCCTTTTGGTCATAGGTCCAAATTGCTACTGATTAATGGAATCAATTCACAATTACCTCAACAATGCATTCTTGTCTCAGCTTTCCCATACCCCTCCAATTTTTGTCATTTTCATCTTCTGTCATAATAGTCAATCTAATAGGTGTAAGGGTGGCACATCAGAGTTGTTATAATTTGTATTTTTCTAATTAAAAGTGATTTAGAGCATTTTTGTATAACTACAAAGAGTTTTAATTACTTTGAGAACTGCCTGTTCATACCCTTTGACCATTTATAGGGAATGACATAGTCTTACATATTCAATTACTTTAACTTGTATTTAAGAAATGAGCCATTTGTTTGTTTGTTTCTTTGTTTAAGTATATTTCCATGGTTACATGATTCTGGTTCTTTCCCTCCCCTTTTCTTTCCTACCTCTGGGAGCCAACAAGCAATTCTACCGATAATACATGTATTATCACTTAATACCTATTTCCATATTATAGAAATGAGGTCTTTATTAGAGAAACCTGTAAAAATATTTGCACTATTATAACTGTATATTATGCTCCATCCTATTTACCCCTGTTTAGTTTTTTACCACCACCTCCCCCAATTTATCTTTTATTCTATCAGTCCCACCCCCTTCTCTTATTCCCTTCCCCTCCTATTTTCCTGTAGGGTAAGTTAGCTTTCTATACTCAATTGATTATATATGTTCTTCCCTCATTAAGTCTATGCTTCTTTTTTTATTAATTAATTTAAAAAAATTTTAATGGTTACATGATTCATGTTCTTTCCCTCCTCTCTTCTCACCCTCCTCCCATAGCCAAAGCCTAATCCCATTGGGTTTTACATGTGTCACTGATAAAGACCTAGTTCCATATTATTGATATTTGCACTAGGGTGATTGTTTAGATTCTACATCCCCAATCATATCCCCATCGATCCATGTGATCAAGTAGTTGTTTTTCTTCTGTGTTTCTGCTCCCACAGTTCTTTCTCTGGATGTGGATAGCATTCTTTGTCACATGTTCCCCAGAAATGTCTTGGATCATTGCATTGCTGCAAGTAGAGAAGTCATTACATTCAATTGTGCCTCAGTGTATCTGTCTCTGTGTACAATGTTCTCCTGGTTCTATTCCTTTCACCCTGCATCAATTCTTGGAGGTCATTCCAGTTCACATGGAATTCCTCCAGTTCATTATTCCTTTTAGCATAATAGTATTCTATCCACAACAGATACCACAATTTGTTCAGCCATTCCCCAAATGAAGGACATCCCTGCATTTTCCAATTTTTTGCTGCCACAAAGAACACAGCTATAAATACTTTTGTACAAGTCTTTTTTCCTTATGATCTCTTTGGGGTATAAACCCAGCAGTGGTATGGTTGGATCAAAGATCAGGCAGTCTTTTAAAGCCCTTTGGGCATAGTTCCAAATTGCCACCCAGAATGGTTGTATCAATTCACAACTCTACCAGCAATGCATTAATGTCACAATTTTGCAACATCCCCCCCCAACATTTATTACTTTCCCTTGCTGTCATGTTAGCCTGTCTCCTCCGTGTGAGGTGGTACCTCAGAGTTGTTTTGATTTGCATTTATCTGATTTTAAGAGATTTGGAACACTTTTTCATGTGCTTGTTGATAGTTTTTATTTCTTTTTCTTAAAATTGCCCATTCATGTCCCTTGCCCATTTATCAATTGGGGAATGGCTTGATTTTTTGTACAATTGATTTAGCTCCTTATATATTTGAGTAATTACACCTTTGTCAGAAGTTTTTGTTATAAAGATTTTTTTCCCAATTTGTTGCTTCCCTTCTAATTTTGATTGCATTCATTTTGTTTGTACTAAAAGAGTCTATGCTTCTTAAAATGTTATGGTACAATATAAAATAATTACTATTTTTACCAGGGAAATAGCCACACTCACACAGTATTATCTTGACCTTGATGTATAGGCCAATCAATAAACTATTAACCAGTTTCTGCTTAGCATTATCTCCCATTTCTTTACATTGTCGTTGTCATCGTCATCATCATAGTAGTAGTATGGTTTTTGTTGAAAGTAATCATTTCAACATTTATCATCACCTACTATTGCCCTTTCTCCTTGAATATAAAATTATAAATTCAATTAAATTCAATAAATAGGTCTTAAGTCCACACTACATGTAAGGAAAATGATCACAGATAAAGCTATGACATTAACATCAGAAAGACCTGATTCAAGTCCTGCCTCATCACTTAACAACTCTGTTTTCAATAATATGTTAATTGTCAAATTCACTAGTTTTGTTTTTTTTCAGTTCTTATCCTTCTTGAACTCCAATGTATTTCATGGTGTTCATCACTTTCTTCTCTTGGTGTTCATGAAGTTATTGTCTCTTGGTTCTCCCCCTTAATTCTATCCTTTGCTAGGTTATTATTCATATCCAAATGCTTCAATGTAGGTATAAGAAAAAGGTTCTTTTATGGGCCCTCTTCTTGCTCTACATTTTCTCCATAGGTGACTTTTTCTTTTCTTATGGGTTAAATGATCATTTTAATGATACAATTAGCACATCTGTATTCCTATCTTTAATCACTCTTCTGAGCTCCAGGTCCACCTCACCAACTTCTTAAAGGGCTTCTTGAATCCCACAGATACCTCAAACTCAACATGTCCAAAACATGTCCCCAAAACAACAAGTCCCTATTTCTGCAGAGGGCCTCATCACCTTAAAATCATCCTTAATTACTCACAGGACACATCATCCTATGTATCCAAACAGTTGTCATATTTTATTATTGATTCTGCCTCCATAAAATCTCTTACCACCATCCCCCTCTTTCCACTAAAAAAGGCATCATTAATTCGGGTATCCAATACTCTACCTAAATTATTGTTATAATATCCTCATCAGTCTTCCTGCCTCTATTCTCTCCCCTTTCTAAAATATATGCTACACAGCTGTCAAAGTGATGTACATTTTTTTCTAAAAAAAATAAAACAAAACAAAAACACTTACATGGTCTTAAAATTGATAATAATAACTAAGCAACTTAGGTTAATTGACTTGTCTGTATTCACACAACTAGAAAGTGTCAGAGACCAGATTCAAACCCAGGTTCTCTCATCTCCAGGCCTGGTATTCTATATATGGTACTACCTAGGTACCCCTCAAAATGAAAATCTTGTTTACTGAATTTTAGTGACTCTCCTGCATCAAAGATAAAATCCATACTCTTCTGTTTGACTTTTAAAGCCCTTCAGAATCTGCTTTGTGTTAAAAATGAATATTAATAAATGTAAAAGAAAAGAATCTGCTTTATATCTAATGTTCCACAATAATTATACATAATTCCCTTTTATGAATTTTATGGTTTAGGTAAACTAGTCTTCTTGCTGTTCCTCATACACAACACTATATATGAATCTCCATGCCTTTGCAAAGTTTTTTTTTAATGTAATTCATTCCCTCCTCACCTCAACTTCAGATTCTTTTATTTCCTACAAAATCCAACTTAATTGCTTAATTGAACCCCTATAAAAATTTAAATACCTTATTTTTGAGTCAGCTTTGTGACAGAGTGAATAGAGCTCTAGGATTTAGTCCAGTGACTGGCATCTAGTAGGCACTTAATAAATGTCAGGAATATTTATTAAAATAAAAAAATCTGAAGTCAAATCTGGCCTTGGATACTTACTGGTTTTGTGAGGCAAGTAACAACTTCTATTTGTCACAGTTCCCTCAAATGTAAAATGGGAATAATACCAGCATCTACTTGCAAAATTATGATGATAATCAAAAGAGAGATTATTTACAAAACAATGAGCACAAGTCTAGCACAATTAGTACTTAATAGGCACCATATAAATGCTTATTTCCATTCCCTTCCTTTCCCTCTTTTCCAAGTTAAAAGTATTGGTCCTTAAAAGCCCAGGACCTAATCCCAAGAAAAGAGCTAATGATGAGGCATTAAATTATAAATATGTGACCATACCAGGTGAGCCCTTTATGAAATGTAATCATTAAGCAACACCAGAGGAAGAACAAAGATAGGTCATACCCACCACTTGACCTTAAAAAGATAGTTCCTTGTGGACATCATTTTCTAAAATGAACCAATTCCTGATGACTTGAACATAATATGGACAAAATTAAAAAAGAAGAAACTGAAAAAAGCCCTAAAGACTTAAAGAAATAACAGATTCAGGCCAGTAGAAACAAAATTGTTTAAAATTATTAAACAAGAGGAGTGTTGAAATAGATGCTGTGTTGCCAAAATGTCCTTCTCTCCCACCTCCACTACGGATCCCAGGGTGTTAATTCAGGACTTTATTTCTCCCATTGGGCTCCTACACAAGACCCAAAAGCCTCTCAACATAGACAAGGAGAAAACCACTTAACATCTGTTCGTTTAAAATGTTTACATTGTATTACTAAACTATGTTAACCTAAGTATTTGCCAATCTTGCTTTACTTATTTGAAATGCACCTGGAAGGAAGCAATTCAGTGGGGAGCATCTCCAGAGAAGAGAAAAGGAAAGATCTGACAATGAGATGTTTTGCCTGGTGGAAGCTTGGGGCCAAAAAATAAAAAATAAATAAAGAAAATTCATTGATACAGCTTTCCTGAGTAGAAAAGGAAGATTATACCTGGAAACTCATGTAGAAAGTGAGTCAGTTATGGGTGAAGGAGGACTTAAAACCTCTGTCACTACTATGTATATATAATTATGCTTGTACGTATTGTGTCCTCCCCCAAGGAATTTAAGCCTCCAAAACAAAAGCTTCTTTATTTCTGCTTTTTATCTCCAGTTCCTAGCACTGTATCTGGCTCATAATCGACATTTAATACATGTTTGCTGATTGTTTTATTTATTATACATATTAACTTTCTGACCAGGAGTAATTCAAATAATTTCTTGGTGCTCCAAGGCTATTTTCTAAGACCATAATTTATAGACTAGAGGCAGTTTTTTCTGCATTTTGAAGGGATTTTCTGCCCTGGAAGTTCTCTGACTGGTGAAATTGATCAACTGAATAAAAAAAAATAAAGAAAAAGAAATGACTGGGATTTAGGGACACAAAAGCAGAAACAAATAGTCTCTCTCCTCAAGTAGTCTGTGCAAATACAACATGAAGGTAAATAATCAAATACCAAATACAAAGTAATTATAAGAAGTAGAGCTAAGGTCCATAAATTATGTTAAATATATTGGACTGTGGTTGCCTTCAAAGTAGTAGTGTTTGGAGAAATCTGCATACTTTCCTTGGACTTAAAAACAGTTTCTCAGTACCATTTAAAATGTGTCAAGTGATGAATATGGCCAGAAAAGAACTATTGATTTGATGCTCTAAAATTCTTTACAATGACTCAAATAAGTAGTAGGGAAATAAGAAATCCTGTTGGGAGGAGGGGTTACTGTCTGGCAATGGAAGAGGCTTCTGTAGTTGAAATTTAATGAATCTAGAAATAAATAGGAGCTTCCAGAGGGCACCTGAGCTATAGTGGTCAGAAAAATGCTTTTTTTCCCCTTAAACATAAAGGATCAAAACATTGTACGCTGAGCTTCAAAATGCCTTCGATTTGTGTGGGGAAATGGATCCAAAACTGAAGGATTAGTGCAGAGACCTTAAAGTGGACACAGGTTTCAAAGTAAAAGATTAAGGCCTCTAGAAGGAATACATCTGGGTCTTTGGAAGTTCCTCAAGCCAATTGGCAGTATCTATGTATTCACACTAAGTAAAAATGCAGCAGAGTGAAACACTCAGGAATAGCTACTCAGGGAAAAAAATGTCTTGCTTTGTATTGAGTATAATAACTCACCAGACCAAGAAGAGTTTGGCAAATGCTGATTCACTTTTTTTCCTTTGGTAAGATGGGAATGCCTGAGAAAGAAGTTATATTTTTGGATGATTTTCTTATTTTGATGAACTTGAAGTGTCCAAGAAATGTAAACTGAACTAAGTGTTTCCTATAATTCAGAGAAATTCAGACCTTGGAGAGATGAGTTGCCTTGGCAGCATTTGGGTCCTTAGGTAGTGACTTTGGGCTTTTAAAATTAGTGATTTGTCTTGCTCTTAGAACCATGGATCAATAATTTGGTAGAACTTACCTTGAAGTATGGATGTGAGTGTAAAAGAATTTGTTTTTCATTCATTTTTCATTCTGGAGAGTCCAGAATCATGGAGCAAGCTGCTATCAATCAGAGTTCAGCCAATACTGACATCCACAGACATGCAGCAATCCCAGGTTGTGGTAAAACACAGCTTAAGAATCACTGATGAAAAGATTGTATCAGATGCATTTAAATCCTCGGTGTCTTTGGTCCCACAAACATGTGCCTTGATTTAGATGACCTTGTACAATATCTCCTGGATACTAAGATAATGAGTTGAAGAGCAAACTAAATTGAATGAAGCAAAACATAAGAGAAACAGAAAAAGAAAGAAGGATAGAGCATAGAAGGAAGAAAGGTTGGTCAGATGGGAAGAAAAAGAAGGAAGAAAGAGTGAGGCATATTTGTCTTCATTAGAGAAAGCTATAAGGAATGAGAAATGGAGAGATTAAAATCCTGCCCAAATGGTACAGAAGAAATGAATCTGAGGAAGTGACTTCTAACAGGCTCACTGTATCATGGGATATGTTGTCTTGAGCTACCTCAAATCAACTCTCATAAGCCTATTTTTAAATTTTCAGTATAAATATATGTATACCTCAGAAATCAATAAATGCTCAGGACTGAATTTATTGATTATTTTTATTATCTAGGCATAAGGATGTGGTAGGAAAATGTAATACAGACTAAACTTTAAAATGTATCACATAGAAATTTATTCTTTGATGAGCCAGTTGTTAAACATTTAACAGAATTCTCCTGACAATGCTTATTGTACATTGTTGTTAAATGAGTATAGTCTTAGATATGCCCTAAAGTCCTTTAGATAATAGGCAAGCAGACAGGGCATGTATGAAATGGACTTTAAGACAAATGTTTTCCCATAATAGAAAGCAGGTGGGATCAAGTAGAATATTGGAGGGAAAACCAAAAATCATTAATGAGGAATAACTATAAAATTCACTTAGCAGCTTCTTATATCAGAACATGTACATGCAAATAAGTGATATTTTCATCTGCATAGAGTATTCTGCTTGGAAGGCCATATATTTATTCCAATAATTAAACTATCATTCAAAAGGTATGAGGGGGCAGCTGGGTAGCTCAGTGGATTGAGAGTCAGGCCTAGAGACAGGAGGTCCTAGGTTCAAATCCAGCCTCAGACAGTTCGCAGCTGTGTGACCCTGGGCAAGTCACTTGACCCCCACTGCCCACCCTTACCACTCTTCCACCAAGGAGCCAATACACAGAAGTTAAGGGTTTAAAAAAAGATATGGAACTTTTCTCTTAGAGTTACCATAAGAACCTGAGGCATATTCATTTGAATCTCCTTAGCAGGGTACATCTTCATTCAGTGATGGTGGATTTGATTTTGGGAAACTTCTAAAAGCCACTAAAAGGGGGACAGCTGGGTAGTTCAGTGGATTGAGAGCCAGGCCTAGAGATGGGATAGGTTAAAATTAGGTTAAAATCTGACCTCAGACACTTCTAAACTGTGTGACCCTGGGCAAGTCATTTAAGCCCCATTGCCTACCCTTACCACTCTTCTACCTTGGAACCAATACACAGTATTGATTCCAAGATGGAAGGTAAGGTTTTTTTAATTAATTAAAGCCACTAAAAGTCATAACAGATAAATAAAGCTGTTTAATTAATCCAAAGGTACTGATTTTCTTAAAACAGAGGCTGTGTCAAGATGGTGGCTTGGAAACAGTGAAAGTTGAGTCCTCTGTAAAAACCCTTCCCAACAATCAAAAACAATGCTCTTTGAGAGGGACACAAAACCAAATACAATAGGACAGAGCAGGGGGACTCTACTGTGTGATTCAAATTAAAAAGTACAGAGAGAAGGTTGAATTATCAGGTTTAAGGAAAAGAAAGAAGGAATGTCCCAGGACCCTTCCTGCACCTACTGTGCTGAGACTCCAGCAATTGCTGATATCTCTGGGTAGGGCTCCAGCCCAGAGGGAGTGCTTTGCTACCATAGCTACACAAGGGTTAGGGCTCTGACCACAGCTGGCAGGGAGGAAACTGGAGGAGAGGGGCAGAGAGGAGGGCAGCTTTAAGCCACCACTTTTCCATCTTGGGCCTCTGCCTCTAGAGGTTTCAGCCACAGGGCACATCCAGCTCCACAGATCAGATCAGCCAGCTTAATCCAGTCTAGCAATAGTGCAGATAAAAAGCCTTCATAGGGCAGGGAAGCTCAATCTCCAACACACCTCCCCCACCAAATGCACTGAAAGTCACAGTAAGAATCTGGCTGAGTGAGATCCCAGGTTGAAGGCTGCAGTTGTAACAGAATATATTGGTACCATCATAGGAAGCTCAGAGCTCTGACCTGGCAGCTGGCAGGGAGGCAGCTTGCAGAAAGGAGTAGAGAGGAGGAAAAGGATAACTACCTTCAGCCTCCACACCTTCACCTTCAATTTAATCTTCTGCTGGCAGCTGGGGAAAATCTGGGCTCAGGGCTCATTAATACAACAGAGCAGCTCCATAAGCCTAATCAAGTTACTCAGCAGAGCAGTGAAGAAGCCTCTTTAAGACAGAATAGTCCAAACCCACAGATCAAGCAAATAAAGAGAGGAGCAAGGATACTGCCAATGATGTGGTTAGGGTGGGGGATGAGAAAATGGAAAAAAAAAACCCATGAGTAAACATTAAAAGAAAAAAGAAAGTACAATCAACAGCTTCTATCCAAGTAATGAACAAAAAGACAAATGGAACAGAGGAGAACCAAAGAACACCAAACAAAAACTCAGGAACTCTACCGAATTGGACACAGGCTTTGGAAGAACTCAAACACAATTCAAAATTTGGGAAAAGAACTTAAAAAGCAAAATAGCTTATCTGGAAACAGAGACACATGAACTAAAACAAGAAATAGTGCATTGAAAGCCAGAATTGACCAGCTTTGAAAACAAGGCAAAGAAAGTGAAAGATGACCTGCAAAGAAAGAGACCAAAAGGAAAAGGATGACCAAAAAACCAGGGATGAAATTCAATCTTTAAAAGTTAGAATCAAATAACTAGAACAAAATAACTTCATAAGGCAACAAGAATCTATAAAACAAAATCAAAAGAATGAAAAAATTGAAGAAAATATGAAACACTTCATTGACAAAATTACAGACCTGAAAATAGATCCAGGAGAGACAATTTAAGAATCATTGGACTATTGCAGGGGTTGGCAATGTATGGTTCTCAAGCCATATCTGGCTCTTTTGAGGGCCAGATATGGCTCTTTCTGCAGGAGCCATAAAGTCAATTTTTTTCAGGTGCTGTTACAGGAGAGCACACTGTTACAGGAGTGTGTACTGTGAGCACTGTATGGCTCTCACAAAATTACATTTTAAAAAATGTGCCACTTATGGCTCTAATAGCGAAAAAGGTTGCCAACCCCTGGACTATCGAGATGATCATGACAAAAAAAAAGCCTGGACATCATTCTACAGGAAATTATCCAAGAAAACTGTGCTGACATTCTTGAACAAGGGGGAAAAGTGGAGGCTGAAAGAACCCACAGATCACCTCCTGCATTTAATTCCAATTGACAATACCCAGGAATGTTATAGCCAAATTCAAGATCAACCAGACCAAGTAAAAAATATTACAAGCTGCTAAGAAGAAGTCATTCAGATGTCATGGAACAGTGAGGATAACATAGGTCCTGGCTTCATCCACACTGAAGTATTGGAAGGCATGGAATATGATATTCCAGAAAGCCAGGGAACTGGGTCTACAACCAAGAATAAACTACCCAGCAAAACTGACTATATTCTAACTGAGGAAAATATGGTCATTTAATATAATAGAAGTCTTCCAAGCATTCATAAAGAAAAGACTGGACTTAAACAGAAAATTTGATCCCTAAACACAAAACTCAAGAGAATAACCAAAAAGTAATTAAGAAAGGGGGGAAAAAAACAAAAAAAATTTAAGGGACCCAATAAGTGCAAATGATTTGTATTCCTATAAGAAAAGATATTGGTAGCTCTTACAAATTGTTATTATCATCAGGGTATCTAGAAAAAGTATACTTACAGGGAACAGTGACAAATTATATAGGATAAAATATCAAAATATAGATATACAAAAAATCAGGATAAAAAAGAGGATAATACTAAAAGAAATAGGAAAATGGGGTAAATCTATATTTCATAAAGAAGTGCATGGGTGAAGGGGGAAAAAGACCAATACAATGGAAGGGTGAAAGAGGTCAGAGAGAGGTAATACTTAATTCTCATGTGCATTGAAATTAACTCAAAGAAGGAAGAATAATCAGAATCACTGGGTCAGAGAATTGTATTGTGCTCTATAGAGAAGTAGAAGGGTGATGAATGAACTGGTGTGGAGGGAAGCATTACAAAGGAAGGAGAGGGTGCGGGTAGTTTAAAAGGCACTATAGACTTCTGGGATAAGATGGCGTAGCAAGGGGATTTTTCTCCTCACCACCAACCAATATAAAAAGCCTAAAAAGGACAAAAAGCAAAATCAGATGAGTGAAGGGGCTCTACTGTAGGGCACAGAGTTGAAGTTAGGCAAAGACTGGATATTTCCAGGTTTTAAGGGGATAAAATTACTCATATTAAAATGCGAACTTATCACACCTCCTCCACTATACCTACCAAGCCAGAGTCAGAGCAAGCATGCCAGAGTCAGAGCAAGCTCAGGACAATAGCTAGGTTCTTAGGGGGCTGGCTGAGGATACCATAGACCTAACCCTGACAGCAATGAGACTTAGGACCCCAGGAGGCAGAGAAACAGGGAGCTTGGGTGCAGAGGCAGGGCAGAACGTGGCTGCCCACAGCAGATGTTGAGAAGACTGAAAAATGGCCTCAGGAAAAAAATTCAGTGAAGCTCAATATAGAGAGCTGCCCAGCCTCCTCACTAAGACTTCTGGCTGGAAAAGGAAGAAAAAAAATGACATAACAATGGCCAACACCCAAGAACTACAAACTATAATCACCAAAAAGAAAAAATAAGAAAACAGTTTTGACTCTGTATAATTTCTACTTAGAGAAACAACAAATTATAAAGAAGACAGCAAAGGATGACAAACAAGCAAATACATCCAAACTTTCAAAAAAATGGAAACTGGTCACAAGCTCTCCAAGAAATCAGGCTGGACTATGAGAACCAAATTAAAAAGATAGGAGAGGAAGAATTCTGGAGATTTCCATTTAAGATGGCGGCAGAATGAGGAGCAGCTGCTCGATCTCTCCTAACCTAAGCATACAGGACTCCTCAAGGGGACATAAAAACGAGTCCAGACGAATGAGGGAACCCACAACAGGGCGCAGCATTGAAGGTACATGAAATCAGGGCATTTCCACTCTATAAAGGGGTGAAACAGCTCTCACTAAAACACGAGAGGAAGAAGCCCATCCACCCCCACACACACCATGCACAGCACCAAGGCCAATGCATGGGAGTGAAAACATGATTGGGGCAACCAGTAAATCACTAGCAGCCCCAGGGCTTGTACCTGAGAGCTGCAAGATGTGGGACCCCAGGTGGCTGGGGGGCGGGCACGGACTTTCCCGAGCTTCTGCACGGGTGAAGGCATTGCCCTAGGCACGGAAAAAGATCTCAAACGCAGGGACTTTCCCGGCATCTGCGCAGGTGAAGGCATTGCCCTAAGCAGGGACAAAGATCTCAAATGCAGGGACTTTCCCGAGCATCTATAAACCAATCTTCCTAATGAACATAGATGCAAAAATCTTAAATAGAATATTAGCAAAGAGACTCCAGCAAGTAATTAAGAAGATAATCCACCATGATCAAGTGGGATTTATACCAGGAATGCAAGGATGGTTCAACATTAGGAAAATCATCCACATAATTGACCATATCAACATTCTAACAAAAAAAAATCACATGATTATCTCAATAGATGCTGAAAAAGCCTTTGACAAAATACAGCATCCATTCCTATTGAAAACATTGAAAAGTATAGGAATAGAAGGACTCTTCCTAAAAATAATAAACTATATACCTAAAACCATCAACAAGCATCATATGCAATGGGGATAAATTAGAAGCCTTCCCAATAAGATCAGGAGTAAAACAAGGATGCCCATTGTCACCTCTATTATTTAACATTGTACTAGAAACACTAGCAATAGCAATTAGAGAAGAAAAAGAAATTGAAGGTATCAAAATAGGCAAGGAGGAGACTAAGCTATCACTCTTTGCAGATGATATGATGGTCTACTAGTTGATTCCTAGAGAATCAACTAAGAAGCTGGTAGAAATAATCAACAACTTTAGCAAAGTTGCAGGATACAAAATAAATGCACATAAATCATCAGCATTTCTATATATTTTCAACACATTAGAGCAGCAAGAGGTAGAAAGAGAAACACCATTTAAAATCACCCTAGACAATATAAAATACTTGGGAATCTATCTACCAAAACAAACACAGCAATTATACAAAAACAACCACAAAACACTTTCCAAACAAATAAAACTGGATCTCAACAACTGGAAATCCATTAATTGTTCATGGGTAGGATGAGCTAACATAATAAAAATGAACATTCTACTCAAATTAATTTACCTCTTTAGCACCATACCTTTCAAATTACCAAAAAACTTCTTTATTGAATTAGGAAAAACTATAACAAATTTCATTTGTAATAACAACAGATCAAGAATATCAAGGGAAATAATGAAAAAAAAAAGTGAAGGAAGGGGGCCTAGCAGTACCAGATATTAAACTATACTATAAAGCAGTAGTCATCAAAACAATATGGTACTGGCTAAGAGATAGAAGGGAGGATCAGTGGAATAGACTTGGGGTTAATGACGTCAGCAAGACAGTGTATGATAAACCCAAAGAGCCCAACTTTTGGGACATGAATCCACTATTTGACAAAAACTGCTGGGAAATTTGGAAAACAATATGGGAGAGATTAGGTCTAGATCAACATCTCACACCCTACACCAAGATAAATTCAGAATGGGTGAATGACTTGAATATAAAGAGGGAAAATATAAATAAGTTAAGTGAACACAAAATAGTATACCTGTCAGATCTCTGGGAAAGGAAAGATTTTAAAACCAAGCAAGAGTTAGAGAAAATTACAAAATGTAAATTAAATGGTTTTGATTATATTAAACTAAAAAGCTTTTGTACAAACAAAAACAATGTAGTCAAAATCAGAAGGGAAACAACAAATTGGGAAAAAATCTTTATAACAAAAATCTCTGACAGGGGTCTAATTACTCAAATATACAAGGAGTTAAACCAATTGTATAAAAAATCAAGCCATTCCCCAATTGATAAATGGGCAAGAGACATGAATAGGCAACTTTCAGGTAAAGAAATCAAAAGTATCAATAAGCACATGAGAAAGTGTTCTAAAACTCTAATAATTAGAGAAATGCAAATCAAAACAACTCTGAGGTATCACCTCACACCTAGCAGATTGGCTAAAATGAAAGAAGGGGAGAGTAATGAATGCTGGAGGGGATGTGGCAAAATTGGGACATTAATGCATTGCTGGTGGAGTTGTGAACTGATCCAACCATTCTGGCTGGCAATATGGAACTACGCTCAAAGGGCTATAATAGAATGCCTGCCCTTTGATCCAGTCATACCATTATTGGGTTTGTACCCCAAAGAGATCATAGATAAACAGACTTGTATGAAAATATTTATATCTGTGCTTTTTGTGGTGGCAAAGAACTGGAAAAGGAGGGTATGTCCTTCAATTGGGGAATGGCTGAACAAATTGTGGTATATGCTGGTGATGGAATACTATTGTGCTAAAAGGAATAATAAACTAGAGGAGTTCCAGGGAACTGGAAAGACCTACAGGAATTGATGCAGAGTGAAAGGAGCAGAGCCAGAAGAACACTGTACACAGAAACTGATATACTGTGGTAAAATCGAATGCATGCAATGGACTTCTATACCAGCAGCAATGCAATGACACAAGACAGCTCTGAGGGATTTATGGTAAAGAACGCTACACACATTCAGAGGAAAAACTGCAGGAGAGAAAACATAGAAGATAAACAATTGCTGGAACACATGGGTTGAGTCGGGCATGATTGGGGATGTAGACTTGAAACTACCACACCAATGCAACTAACAACAATTTGGAAATAGGCCCAGAACAAGGACACATGTTAACACCAGTGGAAATGTGCATCGGCCATGGGTGGGGGGAGAGAGAGGGGTGAAGTTTAAGTAGGGGCATGAAGCATGTAAACATGTTAAAAATGAATATTAATAAATGTTTTTAAAAAAGATAGGAGAAACTTGGCAAGAAAAGTAGGAAATAGTTGAAAAAGAAAACAATTGTTTAAAAGACAGAATCTCCCACTTGGAAAAAGAAGCCAAGAAAGCAAATTAAATGATAAGCAAATTGAAGATCAGAAGTAAAGTGCTAGAAGCCATGAAAATCAGGGTAGACCAAACTTAAAAGGAAAATTAAAAGATTTTAGCTGAAAACCAATCTTTAATGACTAAAATTGGGAAAGTAGAAGATAATGATCTCCCAAGACAGCAAGAATTAATAAAGCAAAGTCAAAAGAATGACAAAATAGAAGGAAACATGAAATATCTCATTGAGAAAATGAATGATTTGGAAAACAATTTGAGGAGAGACAACTTGAGAATCATAAGTCTACCTGAAAATCAAGAAATAAACAGAAATCTTGACATCATACTACAAGAAATTATCCAAGACAACTGCTTTGATGTTCTTGAATAAGAGGGCAAAATAGACATTGAAAGAGCCCATAGATTGCCCTCTACAAAAATTGCCAAATTCAAAACTTTATATACTAAGGGGAAAATATTGCAAGAAGCCAAAAAGAGACAATTCAGATATCAAGGAACACCAATCAAGATTACACAGGATCTGGCAGTCTCCTCACTAAAGGACCACAAGACTTGGAATATGATATTCATAAAGGCAATAGAATTGGGTCTACAAATAAGGATTACCTACCCATCAAAATTGACTATATACTTCCAGGGCAAAGTATGGGCATTGAAAAAAAATAGAAGATGCCCAACTTTTATAAAGAAAAGTCCAGAACAAAATGGAAAATTTCATGTCCAAATACAAAACTCAAGAGAAACAAGAAAAGATAAACAAGAAACAGGGGGAAAAATTTTAAGGGCTTCAGGAAGATCAAATTTTTTTTATTCCTTTATGGAAAAATAGTATTTGTAACTCTCAAAAACTGTATTCACTAAAATAGTAGTTAGAAGAATTATCTATAGGTAGAGGTTGAGGTACAAAGTGGTGTAAGATGATATATTAAAAAAAAGAAAAAGAAGAGGAAGGGAAATAGAAGATGGCACCAAAAGAAATTAGAATAAATAAAAAAATAGAATAATTTATACCACATAAAAAAGTGCATGGGAATGTGAAGGGAAAGAATACAATTCTAAGAAGGAGAGTAAGAGAGTGCTAATAGGTAATACTTAAAACTTACTCTCAGTGGAATCAATTATGAGAGGGAAGAACTTGTAGATCCATTGAGGTATTGAATTCTATCTTACCCTTCAGGAAATTAGAGAGGGAAAAACCAAATGGGGAATGAAGTGGGGCATAACGAAGGGGGGGAAGGAGGGAAGGGAGGGAATTTAATAGATTATAGAGGAAAATAAGAGAGGAATAAGAAGAGAGGGGGTAGAAAGGGAAGTAAAATAAGGGAGGGGACTAAGGTGACTGATTAAAAGCAAAACACTAGTGTATACAGAAATAGCGAAAGAAGAAAGGCCAGAAAAAGGAGAGGAAATCAAAAGAATAGGGAATACACAGATGGTAATCATAACTTTGAATGTGAATGACATGAAGTCACCCATAAAATGTAAGCAAAAAGAAAAGTGGATTAGAAACCAAAATCCTACCATATGTTGTCTACAAGAAACGCACATGAGGCAGGTAGACACACACAAAAGCTAAGCAAAATCTATTGAGAATCAACTGAGAAAAACAAGGCAGGACTCTAAATCATGATATCTTACAAAGCCAAAGTAAAAACAGATCTGATTAAAAGAGATAGGTAAGGTAATTACATCCTGATTAAAGGCACTACAAAGAGGAAATATCAATATGCAACATGTATGCACCAAATGGTATAGCATTCAAATTTTTAAAGTAGAAACTATTGGAGCTTAATGAGGAAATAGATAGTAAAACAATACTAGTGGGAGACCAGAACCTACCTCTATCAGATGTAGATAAATCAAACCAAAAAATAAACAAGAAAGAAGTAAGAGATGTGAATGAAATCTAAGAAAAGTTGGAATTTATAGATATATGGAGAAAAACAAATAGGAACAAAAAGGAATACATCTTATTTTCAGCAGCACATGGTACATTCACAAAGATTTACCTTGTACCAAGGCATAAAACATGGTAAACAAATACAAAAAAGGAGAAATAATAAATGTAATCTTTTTAGATCATAATGCAAGAAAAATAATGATTACTAAGGGGCAGCTGGGTGGCTCAGTGGATTGAGAGCCAGGCCTAGAGACTGGAGGTCCTAGGTTCAAGTCCGGCCTAGGACACTTCCAGCTGTGTGACCTTGGGCAAGTCACTTGACCCCTATTGCCCACCCTTACCACTCCTGGGCTAAGGACAGTCCCTAGCCAGGATGAAAAAGGAGGAGGGTTGGGTGTGGGGCTAGCAACCCCACCCTGTAAAAACTACATCTGCTAAAGAAACTGCAACCTAAAGTAGGGGCAGCTGGGCTAGCTCAGTGGATTGAGAGCCAGGCCTAGAGAAGAAAGGTCCTAGGTTCAAATGCGGGCTCAGACACTTCCCAGCTGGGTGACCCTGAGCAACTGTGTGACCCATTGCCTACTGGTTGTGGCCCTATGCTCCTAGAATGGAGTCCCAGGATAAAAAAAAAGAGGCAAACCAAAAATTAATTGGAAATTAAATAATAAGATTTTCCAAAATCAGTTAGTTAAAGAATCATAGAAACAATTAATAATTTCATTGAAGAGAATGAAAATGATGAGGTATCCTATCAAAATCTTTTGGATGCAGTCAAAGCAGTACTGAGGGGGAATTTATATCCTTGAGTGCATGCATATATTAACAAACTAGGAAGGCCTGAAGCCAATGAATTGGATAAGCAAATTTAAAAAAAATAGAGAACAAATTAAAAATCCTCAGATAAAAAGTAAATTAGAAATCCCAAAAAATTAAAGGAGAAACTAATTAAAGCAAAAGTGAAAGAAATATTGAAATTATAAATAAGACTAAAAACTGGTACCTTGAAAAAACAAATAAAATAGACATAGTACAGGTTAATCTAATAAAAAAGGAAAGAAGTAAACCAAATTAACAGTATCAAAGATGAAAAGGGAGACCTCACCTTTAATGAAGAGGAAATCAAGGCAATCATGAAAACTATTTTGTCCAATTACATGGCAATAAGTATATGGATGAATATTTACAAAATAAAAATTGCCTAGATTAACAGCAGAAGAAATAGAATACCTAAATAATCCCACATCAGAAAAAGAAATTGAACAAGCCATCAAAGAACTGCCTAAGGGGCAGCTGGGTAGCTCAGTGGAGTGAGAGTCAGGCCTAGAGACAGGAGGTCCTAGGTTCAAACCCGGCCTCAGCCACTTCCCAGCTGTGTGACCCTGGGCAACTCACTTGACCCCCATTGCCCACCCTTACCAATCTTCCACCTATGAGACAATACACCGAAGTACAAGGGTTTAAAAAAAAAAGAACTGCCTAAGAAAAAATCCCTAGGACTGGATGGATTCATAACTGAATCCTATCAAACATTCAAAGAACAACTAATCCTAATATTATACAAACTATTTGACATAATAAACAAAGAAGGAGTTCTACCAAATTCATTTTATAACACAAATATGGTACTGATTCTAAAGCCAGGCAGACCAAAAACAGAAAGAAAACTACAGACCAATTTCCTTAATGAACATAGATGCAAAAAAAAATTTATTCAAAGATATTTTATTTCCCCAATTACACATAATAACAATTTTCAACACATGTTTTCTGAAATTCTAAGACCCAAATTGTCTCCCTTCCTCCCTCCCTTCCCCTCCTCCCTATTGGAGATGGTAAGTAATTTCAACTAGGTTCTTCGTTTATATTCTTTTTTTAAAGTTTTTTTGAACATTTATTAATATTCATTTTTAACATGGTTACATGATTTATGCTCCTACTTTCCCCTTCACCCCCTGCACTCCCCCACCCATTTCTTCAATAGCTTGGGCCAGTTTTCATTATTTTGGGAATGTTTGAATATAATTACTTGTTTGTTATCCTCTGCTGTTTGCTCTGTTGTCTGGATTTTCTCTGTGGAAAAGTTGTCGAGTGTTACAGATTTCTTCTTGATCTTTCTCTTCTGGAGTTTCTGATTTTGGCTTGCCATTTTTAGCCCTGCACCTTCTCAGCTTTATCCTCACACTCAGGGTCTGTCTGAGCTCTCTAAGCTCCGGAGGTCTCAGGTCTCATTGTTCTCGGGGTTGAGCCTCCTGGTGGTCCTCCTGGTCTGCCCCTCTGCCCAAGGCTCCTTCAACAGTCTCAGGGCACATCTTCCACAGCCGTGCTCCAGTCTGCACAGGGTCCCTACTAGAGGTCCAAGCCTCCTCTCAAGATCCTTGTCTGAGCCTAAGTCAATGCCTTCACCCGCACCTGTGCTCAAGGTCTGTGTTCAAAGTCCCTGTGTGTTCTTTGGCCTCTTGGGGTCTTAAGTCTTGCTGCTCTCAGGAACAGGTCCTGGAGCTGCCAATGACTTAATGGGTACCCCAAAACTGCTTTAACTCTTGTGCACTGGCCTTGGCACTGTAGGTGGTGTGGCGGGTAGGGGCGGGGGTTGCTCAGCTCGCGTTTTAGTGAGAGCTGTTTCACCCCTTTATAGCGTGGAAATGCTCTGATTCCACATACCTTCAATACTACGCCCTGTTGTGGGGTCCCTTCGTTTGTCTGGATTTGTTTTTATGTCCCCTTGTGGATTCTCATATGCTTTGGTTAGAAGAGATTAAGCAGCTTCTTTTTACTCTGCCACCATCTTAACCCAGAAATCTTGATGCAAGAATCTTAAATAGAATACTAACAAAATATCAGCAAGCAAACCAACAAAAATCACATGATTATCTCAATAGGTGTTGAAAAAGCCTTTGAAAAATCCAACACCCATTCCAATTGAAAACACTAGAAAGCATAGGAAAAGAAAAGCGTTTTTTAAAAATAATAAGCAGCATATATTTAAAACAATCAATAAGCATAATCTGCAAAGGGGATAAATTAGAATACTTCCCAATAAGATCAGGAGTGAAACAAGGATGCCCATTATTACCTCTATGATTTAACTAGAAACTAACTAGAAACACTAGCAGTAGCAATTAGAGAAGAAAAAGAAATTAAAGGTTTTAAAATAGACAATGAGGAGAACAAGCTGTCACTCTTTGCAGATAATATGATGGTTTACTTAAAGAATCTTAGAGAATCAACTAAAAAGCTAGTGGAAATAATCAACAACTTTAGCAAAGTTGTTGGATACAAAATAAATGCACATTAATCATAAGCATTTCTACATACTTCCAACACATCCTGGCAGCAGGAGTTAGAAAGAGAAATTCCATTTAAAATCACCCTAGACAATATAAAATACTTTGGAATCTATCTGCCAAGACAAAGGAATTTTATGAAAACAACTACAAAACACTTTCCACACAATTAAAACTAGATCTAAACAATTGGAAGAGCATTAATTGCTTATGGGCAGGCCAAACTAACATAATAAAATTGACAATCCTACCCAAATTAATTTACATATTGATTAGCATACCAATCAAACTACCAAGAAACATTTTTACTAAATTAGAAAAAAAAACTATAAGAAAGTTCATTTGGAAGAACAAAAGATCAAGAATATCAAAGGAAATAATGAAAAAAATGTGAAGGAGGGGGGCCTAGTATTACCAGGTCTTAAATT
>NC_058133.1:185099068-185171197 GCF_016433145.1 Gracilinanus agilis
GTTTCTGATTTTGGCTTGCCATTTTTAGCCCTGCACCTTCTCAGCTTTATCCTCACACTCAGGGTCTGTCTGAGCTCTCTAAGCTCCGGAGGTCTCAGGTCTCATTGTTCTCGGGGTCGAGCCTCCTGGTTGTCCTCCTGGTCTGCCCCTCTGCCCAAGGCTCCTTCAACAGTCTCAGGGCACATCTTCCACAGCCGTGCTCCAGTCTGCACAGGGTCCCTACTAGAGGTCCAAGCCTCCTCTCAAGATCCTTGTCTGAGCCTAAGTCAATGCCTTCACCCGCACCTGTGCTCAAGGTCTGTGTTCAAAGTCCCTGTGTGTTCTTTGGCCTCTTGGGGTCTTAAGTCTTGCTGCTCTCAGGAACAGGTCCTGGAGCTGCCAATGACTTAATGGGTACCCCAAAACTGCTTTAACTCTTGTGCACTGGCCTTGGCACTGTAGGTGGTGTGGCGGGTAGGGGCGGGGGTTGCTCAACTCGTGTTTTAGTGAGAGCTGTTTCACCCCTTTATAGCGTGGAAATGCTCTGATTCCACATACCTTCAATACTACGCCCTGTTGTGGGGTCCCTTCGTTTGTCTGGATTTGTTTTTATGTCCCCTTGTGGATTCTCATATGCTTTGGTTAGAAGAGATTAAGCAGCTTCTTTTTACTCTGCCACCATCTTAACCCAGAAATCTTGATGCAAGAATCTTAAATAGAATACTAACAAAATATCAGCAAGCAAACCAACAAAAATCACATGATTATCTCAATAGGTGTTGAAAAAGCCTTTGAAAAATCCAACACCCATTCCAATTGAAAACACTAGAAAGCATAGGAAAAGAAAAGCGTTTTTTAAAAATAATAAGCAGCATATATTTAAAACAATCAATAAGCATAATCTGCAAAGGGGATAAATTAGAATACTTCCCAATAAGATCAGGAGTGAAACAAGGATGCCCATTATTACCTCTATGATTTAACTAGAAACTAACTAGAAACACTAGCAGTAGCAATTAGAGAAGAAAAATAAATTAAAGGTTTTAAAATAGACAATGAGGAGAACAAGCTGTCACTCTTTGCAGATAATATGATGGTTTACTTAAAGAATCTTAGAGAATCAACTAAAAAGCTAGTGGAAATAATCAACAACTTTAGCAAAGTTGTTGGATACAAAATAAATGCACATTAATCATAAGCATTTCTACATACTTCCAACACATCCTGGCAGCAGGAGTTAGAAAGAGAAATTCCATTTAAAATCACCCTAGACAATATAAAATACTTTGGAATCTATCTGCCAAGAGAAAGGAATTTTATGAAAACAACTACAAAACACTTTCCACACAATTAAAACTAGATCTAAACAATTGGAAGAGCATTAATTGCTTATGGGCAGGCCAAACTAACATAATAAAATTGACAATCCTACCCAAATTAATTTACATATTGATTAGCATACCAATCAAACTACCAAGAAACATTTTTACTAAATTAGAAAAAAAAACTATAAGAAAGTTCATTTGGAAGAACAAAAGATCAAGAATATCAAAGGAAATAATGAAAAAAATGTGAAGGAGGGGGGCCTAGTATTACCAGGTCTTAAATTATACTATAAAGCAGTGGTCATCAATATGGTACTGGCTAAGAGACAGAAGGGAGAAGCAATGGAAAAGACTTGGGGTAAATGACCTCAGCAAGACGTGTATGATAATCCCAAAGAGTCCAGGTTTTGGGACAAATATGCACTATTTAACAAAAACTTTTGGGAAAATTGTAAAACAGTATGGGATAGATTAGGTTTAGATCAACATCTCACACCCTACACCAATATAAATTCTGGTGAAAGACTTGAATATAAAGAAGGAAACTATAAGCAAATTAGGTGAACATAAAATAGTATACCTCTCAGATCTTAAGATCAATCATGAGTTAGAAAATATTATAAAATATAAAATAAATAATTTGATTATATTAAATTAAAAAATTTTTATACAAACAAAACCAATGCAACCAAAATTTAAAGGGAAGCAACAAATTGGGAAAAAATCTTTACAACAGAAACCTCTGACAAAGGTCTAATTACTCAAATTTATAAGGAGCTAAATGAATTGTACAAAAAATCAAGCCATTCCCCAATAGATAAATGGGCAAGGGACATGAGAAAGAAATTTTCAGATTAAAAAAACAAAACTATAAATAAGCACATGAAAAAGTGTTCTAAATATCTTATAATTAAAGAAATGCAAATCAAAACAACACTGAGATACCACCTCACACCCAGAAGATTGGCTCACATTACAGGAAAGGAAAGAAATAAATTTTGGAGGGGAATGTGGAAAAATTGTAATATTAATGCGTTGCTGATGTGGTTGTGAATTGATCCAATCATTCTGGAAGGCAATTTGAAACTATGTCCGAAGGGCTATAATAGACTGCATGCCTTTTGATCCAGCCATACCACTGCTGGGTTTATACCCTAAAGAGATAATAAAGAAAATGAAAAAATACTTATAGCTATACTCTTTGTGATGGCAAAAAATTAAAAAATGAGGGGATGCCCTTCAATTGGGGAATGACTGAACAAATTGTGTTACCTGTTGTTGATGGAATACTATTGTGCTCAAAAGAATAATGAACTGGAGGAATTCCATGTTACCTGGAATGACCTCTAGGAATTGATGCAGAATGAAAGGAGTAGAACCAGGAGAACATTATACACAGAGATTGATACAATGTGATACCATTAAATGTAATGGACTTCTCTACTAGTACCAATTCAATGATCCAGAACAATTCTGAGGGCTTTATGAGAAAGAATGCTATCCACATTTGGGAGTAGAAACACAGAAGAAAAACAACTGCTTGAACACATTTTTTGATGGGGATATGATTGGGGGTGCAGAATCTAAACAATCACTCTAGTGCCAGTATTAATAATATGGAAATAGGTCTTGATCAATGACACATGTAAAACCGGGTGGAACTTCCTGTTAGCTATGGGAGGGGGTGGGGAGGAGGAGAGGAAAATGAATCATGGAACCATGGAAAAATATTCTAAATAAATTAATGAAACAAAAATTTTCAAATAAAGAACCCTCCCCCAAAAAAGGTTCTTACAAAATAAAAATAAATAAAAGGCACTGAAGTAAGAGAGGAATCAATAAGAGGGGAGGTACTAGGAAGGGGCATTAGGGAGAAAAAAGGAAAAAAAACAGACTAAAAGCAAAAAGTTGAAGGGGAGGGAAAGAGGAATAAGAGAAAAGGCAGAACCTAAGGAAGAAGTCAAAATGGAGGAAATACACAGACATTAATCATAACTGTGAATGTGAATGGGATGAATTCACCAATAAAAAGGAAGCAGAAGAATAGATTAAAACCCACAATCCTACCATATGTTGTCTACAAGAAACACACTTGTGGCAGATAGATAATATATCAGGTAAAAGTAAGAGGATGGAGCAGAATTTACTGGGCTGCAACTGAGACAAAGAAGGCAGGAGTAGCAATTATTATCTCAGACAAAGCTAAAGCAAACATAGATCTGATTAAAAGAGATAAAGAAGATAATTATATCTTGATGAAGGGCAGCATAAATAATGAAGAAATATCAATACTCAGCATATATGCACCAAATGGTACAGCAGTCAGATTTCTAACAGAGAATCTAAAGGAGGTTAAGGAGGAAATAGATAGTAAAACCATACTAGTGTGGGATCTTAACCTTCCTCTATCTGAACTAGATAAATAGAAATAAAAAATAAATAAGATAGAAGTAAGGGAAATGAATGAAATATTAGAAAAATTAGAGCTAATAAATATTTAGAGAAAAATGAATAGGGATAAAAAGGAATATACCTTCTTTTCAGCAGCACATGGCACATATACAAAGACTGACCATGTACTAGGTCATAAAAACATTGCAAGCAAATTTAGGAAAGCAGAAATAAAAAAATGCAATTTTTCATACCATAATGCAATAAAAATCATAATCAAAAAGGGCTTGTGGAAAGGCAGATTTAAAACTAATTGGAAAGTAAATAATATGATCCTTCAAAACTGGTTGGTCAAATAACAAATCAAAGAAACAATTATTGATTTCATTGAAGAGAATGACAATAAGGAAACAACTTATCAAAATCTATGGAATAGAGCCAAAGCAGTACTCAAGGGAAAATTTATATCCCTGAGTGCATATATCAACGAGAGGGAAGAGGTCAAAGATTTGGGCATGCAATTTAAAAACTAGAAAAAGAACAAATTAAAAATACCCAAATGAACACTAAATTGGAAATCATAAAAATCAAAAGAGAAATTAATAAAATCGAAAGCAAAAGAACTATTGAATTAATAAATAAGACTAGGAGCTAGTACTTTGAAAAAGTCAGTGGAATTCATTGGCTCTGGGAGGAGGACTGAAAGAACATGAATCATGTAACCATGGAAAAAATATTCTAAACTAATTAAATAAATAAATAAATAACCAAGAGGCTATGACTCTAAAGCAGGGGTTCTCAACCTAGGATCTATGAACCTATTTTAAGAAATTTTTTATGACTATTTTTTAAATTAATTGGTTTCTTTAGTAATCTTATATTTTTAAATGCTTTTAAAATTATTTTCTGCAAAGGTTTCCATAGGCTTAACTGGACTACCAGAAAAGCCCATGTCAGCAAATAGGTTAAGAAGTCATATGTTAAAGTAAGGGGACTGACTTTCTAATGTTTCCTATTTTGTCTGAAGGAAATTCTCAGAAATTCTAGACATTCTGACCAACAGTCCTCTTAGGAGACTCTCATGTTGTATTTCAACAATGGCAGTCTCTTAAGAGAACTGTAAAAAATACTCATTGAATACAGAAATTCATAGAGGCTTATTTGAAAATCTGCTTTATTGTTTTATAGTTATATTCCTTCTCTATCTACATAAGGTTCTATCTGAACATATCTCTGAAAGATCTTCAATTCTTAAGGGCTTTATAAACTAGAAGAGCTTGCCAAGGCTATTGACTTCACTTGAGATTAGAGACCAAGAACAATTGTCTAGTTCTTTACCCCTGGGTTAATAATTCACCCCAAGAAGTTCTTTTTTCCCCCATAAAGCCTTAGTCCCTCAGAAATCTTAATCCAATATTGAGATTTTCGAGACTTTCAAAGGAGGTGCCTTTTGGAGAAAAAGCTCTAATCAATTTTACTATGCTGAAAAGACTTCATGTATTAGACTGGTGATGAGCTAATATGAAGGGTGGTACCTTCAATAGAAATAAGAAGAAAGGGAGAAGAAAGGTTTTTGGGAAAGAGGATGAGTTTTGTTTTGGCCATGGTAAGATTCTAATATGAATGGTGGTACCTTCAATAGAAATAAGAAGAAAGGGAGAAGAAAGGTTTTTGGGAAAGAGGATGCGTTTTGTTTTGGCCATGGTAAGATTCAGGACCCAGTCTGATATGTCCAGTAGGCTCTTGGTGATGTGGTTCAAAAGCAAAGCAGAAAAATCAGGAGTGAGATATGCAAATCTGAGAGTCGTCTGTATGCAAAAAATGATAATTCAAAGGTATTGATGAGGTTACAGGATGTGAAAATTTAGAAAGAAAACACAAAATCCTGGAACTCCTGAATTATGTAGAAAATTTCTCTTATACTAGAGCCTCTATTAAAAATGTTTGATTCCTACAAACATCTAGTATTCTGCCAGTCCTTTTGGATAGCAATTCTACTCAATTCCCATGATTAAATACCCCACACCTATAAATGATGAAGACTAGGGCCCTTGAGAATAGAGAATCAAAATTAAGACACAAATTCAGGGTTGAATTTTAAAGTGTCTCCTTGCAAAATAGCTTACTTTTCTTTATTTCATCGGCTGTGAAGCATTTTTTTTTATTTCACCCTATTGCTATATACCTGTCCAAGGGATCCATAGGCTTAATAAAACAGACCAAACATAACATAAAAAAGCAAAGCAAGACTAAAGTGGAGCTATAGAAACAAAGCACCTCTAGCTTTGATGGACTTCCCAAGTGTTTCCATCATCAGGATTGTGTTTCTCTCTCATGCTTTCCTGGAATGTCTTAACTTTAACCAAGTTGTCACTGATATTAAAGAGTTTTAGACAATGACTCCAGACCTTTTCTGGAAGACTTTGACATAAATACTATTGCAACAGATTATAGGCTCTGGAGATACTTTCCCAAACTTCACACATACTGCTAGATTAGGCCCCTAGAGCTCAGCTGTTGTTAACCCCTGGACCCCCACACTCAGGGTTCTAAGTGAGATCCATGGGAAAATGTGGGATAGTTCTCTATTGCTTATAAACTCCCATCTAGGACATTTTCCTCAGTATTAGCCAACAGTTATCATAAACCCAGTATCAATCAATTTATTGATACTGTAACATAAATTAATCAGTAAATTCTACAAAGGGATATTTTTTGAAAAGATATAGAAAGATATAGAAATTACAAAATCTCTGAAACTGAACACACATTTCTCTATCAATTCAATCTCTGAGGAAAGTAGATTCACACTTAAAATTCTCACTACTAATATTGTCTCTACTTAGTTCAACTCGTATTTGTAGTACAACTGGTCATAAATAACTCCCTACCTTATGAGACATCATTCCATGACTTCTGAGTCAATCTTTTGCTGGTCTGGGTCAAGCAGGCCAATGCTCAGGGCTGACTGGTTATTGGCCTCAGGTTCTACAGCTACTGGCATACCCTCCTGCAGATATGAGTTGCTAGGTCATTGATGGCTACTCCAGACTCTTGAAGCTCATAAGAGTGAATGATTATGCACACTGTTAATATTTGACAGAGGTTCAGACGAAATTTGTTCAGACAAAATTTGTCATTACTCTTTTTTTCTCTCTAACCTCCGAATTCTGTCTAAATTTTCCCAATTTCAAGGCTAGTCTTCTATTTTCTACCCCAAACCTATCTTTTATCATATTATTCTTATTGTTGTTGTTATCACATTTATTCTTTACAGCTGTCTGGAAATATAAAACCAAAGTTTGGTCTGGTCACATTTCTTTTAACAGGAGCAAAGATTGAGAACTAGATAGACATGTAGAACCCATTTAGCTCCACCTTCTCATTTTATAGATGAGGAAACTAAAAGAAGTTAAGTGACTCAAACAGTTGAGAGAACTAGTAAGAAGCTGAGATTCAAATTGAGGTTGGCTGACTTCAAATCCAGCACGCTTTATACTAGGCCATTTAATAAGAATTGATTTATCAATCAAAAAACTATTTATCAAACATCTATGTGCTTTGCACTATGCTAAATAATGGGGATACAAATGCATCATGGATCCCCACTGGTCACTGGCTGGCCATCTGGTAAAGCCAATGAACCTCTTTTCAAAATGTCTTAAATTGGATTTCAAAGGAAACACATCATATTGAAATAAAAATGTTAAAATATTTGAAAAAATAGTCTTGGACACTAGGTTAAGAAGCTCTGTCCTACTAGAAAATAGTTTACATTCTAATAGGACAAGTAACAAACATCAGTCTCCTCTCTCTCTCTCTGTCTCTGTCTCTCTACATATGTGTGGATATACACATGTATATGTAAATATGTATATATGGAAAATATTTAATATATTCATTTAATATGCTATATAAAATGTAATATATACTATACAATAACATGATAATGATATAATTAAGATAATTGTTATATAATATGGTTATTTATAATATATAATGTAGACATATACAACAAACAAATATACAAAATAATAAAATAAAAATAAAAAAAATTTAAAGTGGTTCTATTCAAGGTAGTCTGAGAGAGGGTCATACTCAAAAGAATCAAGCAAGGTTTCATGTAGAAGATGATGCTAGAGCTGCATCTTAAAGGAAAAGAAGGATTCTTTTCTATGAGGTGGAAATAATGAGGGAATGTATCCTATCCATTGTGGTGGAGGACAGGGACACCAGGGCAAAAACTCAAATATTAAAGATGGAATACCCTATGTAAGGAAGAAAGAGAAGACTAGTTTGGCGGAATCATCCTACCCAAGAGGGGTAGTAGTACTCAGGCTGGAAAGATATGTTAGGACCACGATGTGTAGGGCTTTAAAAACTAAACTGAGATTATATTTTATTTTAGAAGAAATACAAAGCTGCTAGAATTTATTGAGGATGAAATTGATACATGTAGTCAGTAGATATTCAAAGACAGCACAAAACTTGTGTCCATTTCACAAGGTTCCCTACTTTTCTTAATTTTTTAGTTGGCTTTTGGTAAGAAGCTTAATTTTTAGTTATGAGATTAATGTCGCTGACATATTGTCTTTTGCATACATACCCAAAAGTCAGAAGAACACTGGGTATTAGGGCCTCATAAACAGGATGAAACAGCAACCCACTTGATATCTTCCAGGAAATGCTTTTCATTGAGACAAATGGAAAAGACTCTCGTTCAAATATTTTCTATTTTGTTTAGAGCCGATGCTAAAGAAATTATGAGATGCAACTAAGTGTGAGGTGAACACACAATGAGGAAATATTTTAGAAAGAGAAATCCTGAGCCAGGAGTGATCTCAGTCTTCTTTTATCTTTCCGATGATGATGACAATCCCCATACCCACCCGCAAGACAGCCACAGCTCAGAGTCAGCCTTCTATTTAGAAAGGCATGTGAGTTTCAGAAAATAAAAAATTCAATTACAAAAAAAAGCCAAGGGAAACAGCCACAGTGACAGCACCAGTAAAACTTGTTAGTCCTCAATTTATGAGAGCAATAGAATACGTGAATAACATAAACCTCCTGATACCTCCAGATGGAGGGTCAACATCACTGAAATGAGGTATTTCCAGCAGTAAAGGATGCTGCTATCAGAAATAAGTTGGCAAGGAAAGATGATGCTTTGGAGACAGTGAAAAAACAGCTGTGCTCCAGCTCTGTGACTATAAGTGAAAACTAAGGCATCCAACTAGTCTCTGAGATGGGAAATTCATCCATTGCACTTTAAAAGGAGATCGAAATGAACATTTTTGACAAGAATCTTTTGCTTTCCTTTAAAAATCTGAAAGGATGCAGTGAAGTAAACTGTTCTGTTCATTTTGAGATTAAGTGATTTAAGTAAAGTCACACAGGTAGTATGTAAGGAAAGAGAAGCTGATTTTGAGCATTAGGTCCTCCTCTAACCCCAAAGCCAGATTTCTCTCTCTCTTTTTATTTTTTTAATAATTTCTTATTTTTTAGAAAAGTTATCATTGCTGATGTTCATTTCCACTGGTTTTAACATGTGTCATCAATCAAGACTTATTTCTAAATTGTTGATAGTTGCTTAGGTGTGGTAGTTTCAGGTCTACATCCCCAATCATGTCTGCCTCAACCCATGTGTTCAAGCAGTTGCTTTTCTTCTGTGTTTCCTCTCCTGTAGTTCTTCCTCTGAATGTGGGTAGCATTCTTTTCCATAAGTCCCTCAGAATTGTTATGGATCATTGCATTTCTGCTAGTACAAAAGTCCATTCCATTCTATTTTACCATAGTGTATTGGTCTCTGTATACAATGTTCTTTTGGCTCAGCTCCTTTCATTCTGCATCAATTCCTGGAGGTCTTTCCAGTTCACATGGAATTCCTCCAGTTTATTATTCCTTTGAGCACAATAGTATTCCATCACCAGCATATGCCACAATTTGTTTAGCTATTCCCCAATTGAAAAGCATACCCTCGTTTTCCAGTTTTTTGTCACCTCAAAAAAACATGGCTATAAATATTTTTGTACAAGTCTGTTTATCTATGATCTCTTTGGGATATAAACCCAACAAAGGTATGGCTGGATCAAAGGTAAGGCAATCTTTTATAGCCCTTTGAGTGTAGTTCCAAATTGCCATCCACAATGGTTGGATCAGTTCACAACTCCACCAGCAATGCATTAATGTCCCCATTTAGCCACATCCCCTCCAACATTCATTACTCTCCCCTACTATCATTTTAGCCAATCTGCTAGGTGTGAGGTGGTATCTCAGAGTTATTTTGATTTGCATTTCTCTAATTATTAGAGATTTAGAGCACTTTCTCATGTGCTTATTGATAGTTTTGATTTCTTTATCTGAAAATTGCCTATTCATGTCCCTTGCCCATTTATTAATTGAGGAATGGCTTGATTTTTTATACAATTGATTTAACTCCTTGTATATTTGAATAATTAGACCCCTGTCAGAGTTTTTTGTTATAAAGATTTTTTCCCAATTTGTTGTTTCCCTTCTGATTTTGGTTGCATTGTTTTTGTATGTACAAAAGCTTTTTAATTTAGTATAATCAATCATCCCATTCACATTCAGAGTTATAATTATCAGTTGTGTATTCGCCAACATTTTGGTATCCTCTCTTAGTTCTACCCCTTCTTCTTAGGCTATTTCCTTTTAAACCAGGGATTTGTTTTAAACCAGTAACCTTTGTCCCCTCCCTTGATTAATTACCCTTTCTACCCCCTCCTTTGTTATTCCCCTCTTTTTATTTTTAAGGCCTAATAAATTCTCTCCCCCTTCTCCTCCCCTCCCTTTTTTTGACCTCCCCACTCCTCTGCTCCCTTTAGTTTATCCCTTCTGACTTTCTCAGTAGGGTTACATAGGGTTCTATATCTCAATGTGAATAGCTACTCTTCCATCTCAGGGTTAATTCCAGTGAAAGTAAGGTTTAAATATTACCTCTTAATGCTCTCTTCCTCTCCTTCTTATAATAGTATTCATCCCCTCCCCTTCCCATGCCCTTTTTGTGTGTAAGAGAATACCCTATTTTTCTTATTCATTCAAGTTTCTGTTGGTGTCCTCTACTATTCACCCCCCTCTTTCCCACCCACCCCCTTATAATCTTAAACCATTTAGCACTGCAACCTCTCCCTGTGAATAATTCTTCTAATTACTATAATAGTGGATACTATAATAGTGAATAGAGTTCACTACAGAGACTTTCACATAACATTTCTCCATATAGGAATACAAATAATTAGATTATTTTGAAGCCCTTAAAGAGGCAAATTTAAAAATAAGTGTTTTCTTTCTTTCCCTTCTGTTTCTTATTTACCTTTTCATGTTTCTCTTAGTTTTTATGGTTGGATATCAAACTTTCCATTTAGTCCTGGTCTTTTCTGTGCAAATTCTTGGAAATCTTCTATCTTATTGGATGCCCATACTTTGCCCTGGAAGTATATAATCAGTTTTGATGGGTAGGTGATCCTGGGTTGTAGACCCAGTTCTCTTGCCTTTCTGAATATCATATTCCAAGCCTTGCTGTCTTGTACTGTGGAGGCTGCCAGATCCTGTATGATCCTGTTTGGTGCTCCTTGATATCTGAATTGTCTCTTTCTGAGTTCTTGTAACATTTTTTTTATTTTACTTGGAAGCTCTTGGGGGTTGTCCTTAAATGGTTTAGTGTAGAGGGTGATCTATGGATCCTTTCAATGTCTATATTACCCTATTGTTTTAGAACTTCAGGACAATTTTTCTGAATAATTTCCTTTAGTATGGAGTCCAAATTTCTATTAATTTCTGCTTTTTCAGCAAGACCAATGATTCTCAAATTATCTCTTCTTAGATGTGTTTTCTTGATCTGTCAATTTCTCAGTGAGATAATTCATGTTTCCTTCTATTTTATCAGTTTTTTGACTTTGTTGTCTTTGTTCTTGCTGTCTTGAGAGATCATTGGCTTCTACTTGCCCAATTCTTGTCTTTAGAGACTGGTTTTCTGCTATATTCTTTTGATTTTCCTTTTCAATTTGGTCTATCCTGTTTTCTAGCTGTTTGATTTTGGTCTCCAATTTGCTCATCAATTCTTTTGATTTGAGGGCATCTTTTTCTTATTGCCCAATTCTAGACTTTAGAGACGGGTTTTTGACTATAATCTTTTGGTTTTCCTTTTAAATCTGGTCTGTTTGGTTCTTCAAGGCTTCCAGCTGGTCATTTCTGGTCTTCAATTTGCTTATCAATTCATTTGATTTCTGAGCCTCACTTTCTAATTGTGAAATTCTGCCTTTTCAACTGTTATTTTCTTGCCAGTTCTCTACCATCTTTCTCATAATCTCAGATTATATAGGAACATCATTTGCAGTTCCCATTTGCAGTACCTTTTTACTTCTTGGTTTCTTTTTAAATGAATACATGGCAATAGTCTCTTCCTCCCACCATAGAGTACAGTGGAAAATGGAAAAGAGGGGAGAAAAGTAGAGGCTTTGGGATAAGTACCATAATTGTGTCGTAAAAGGAATTTGATAGGACTCCTTTGCTTATCATATCAAATAATTTGTGTAGTATTGGGATTAGTTGCTCTTTGAATGTCTGATAGAATTCACTTGTGAATCCATCAGGCCCTGGCAATTTTTGCTTAGGGAGTTCTTTGATGGCTTGTTCAATTTCTTGTTCTGATATGGGATTATTTAAGTATTCTATTTCTTCTGCTGTTAATCTAGGCAGTTTATATGTTTGTAAATATTCATCCATATCACCTAGATTGCTATATTTATTGCCATATAATTGGGCAAAATAGTTTTTAATGATTGCCTTCATTTCCTCTTCATTAGAGGTAAGGTCTCCCTTTTCATCTTTGATACTGTTAATTTGGTTTACTTCTTTTCTTTTTTTATTAGATTTACCAGTACTTTGTCTATTTTATCTGTTTTTTCAAAATACCAGCTTCTAGTCTTATTTATTAATTCAATAGTTCTTTTACTTTTGATTTTTTTAATTTCTCCTAGGGAATAAACTAAAAAGCTAGTAGAAATAATCAACAACTTTAGCAAAGTTGCAGGATACAAAATAAATGCACATAAATCATCAGCATTTCTATATATTTCCAACACATCACAGCAGCAAGAGGTAGAAAGAGAAACACCATTTAAAATCACCCTAGACAATATAAAATACTTAGGAATCTATCTACCAAAACAAACAAAGAAATTATATGAATACAACTACAAAACACTTTCCAAACAATTAAAACTAGTTCTAAACAATTGGAAAAACATTGAGTGCTCATATGAGCTAACATAATAAAAATAACCATTATACCCAAATTAATTTACCTATTTAGAGCCATACCTATCAAACTACCAAAAAACTTTTTTACTAAATTAGAAAAAAACTATAACAAATTTTATTTGGAAGAAAAAAATTAACAAGAATATCAAGGGAAATAATGAAAAAAACATGAAGGAAGGTGGCCTATCAGTAGCAGATATTAAACTATACTATAAAAGCAGAGGTCATCAAAACGAGAAGGTACTGGCTAAGAGACAGAAGCGAGGATCAGTGGAATAGACTTGGGGTAAGTGACATCAGCAAGACAGTGTATGATAATTCCAAAGAGACCAACTTTTGGGACAAAATCCACTATTTAACAAAAACTGTTGGGAAAATTGGAAAACAATATGGAAGATATTAGGTTTAGATCAACATCTCACACCCTACACCAAGATCAATTCAGAATTGGTGAATGATTTGAATATAAAGAAGGAAACAATAAGTAAATTAAGGGAACAGAATAGTATGCTTGTCAGATCTATGGGAAAGGGAAATTTTTTAAATCAAGCAAGAGTTAGAAAAAAATTACAAAATGTAAAATATATAATTTTGATAATATTAAATTAAAAAGTTTTTATACAAACAAAAACAGTGCAACCAAAATCAGTAGGGAAACAAGAAACTGGGAAAAATCCTTATGACAAAAAATTCTGACAGAGGATTAATTACTCAAATATACAAGCAATTAATACATTCCCTAATTGAGAAATGGGCAAAGGACATGAATAGGTAATTTTCAGATAAAGAAATCAAAACTATCAATAAGCACATGAGAAAGTGTTTTAAATTACTAATAATTAGAGAAATGCAAATCAAAATAACTCTGAGATACCACCTCATACCTAGCAGATTGGCTAAAATGACAACAGGGGAGATTAATGAATATTGGAGGGGATGTGGCTAAATTGGGACATTATTGCATTGCTGGTGGAGTTGTGAACTGATCCAACCATTCTGCAGGACAATTGGGAACTATGCTTAAAGGGCTATAAAAGATTGCCTTCCCTTTGATCCAGCCATACCATTGTTGAGTTTGTACCCCAAAGAGATCATAGATAAAAAGACTTGTACAAAAATATTTATAGCCGAGCTTTTTGTGGTGTCAAAATACTGGAAAATGAGGGTATGCTCTTCAACTGGGGAATGGCTGAACAAACTGTGGTATATGCTGGTGATGGAATACTACTGTGCTCAAAGGAATAATGAACTGGAGGAATTCCATGTGAACTGGAATGACTTCCAGGAATTGATGCAGAGTGAAAGGAGCAGAGCCAAAAGAACATTGTACACAGAGATGGATACACTGTGGTAAAATCGAATGTAATGGACTTCTGTACTAGCAGCAATGCAATAACCCAGAACAATTCTGAGGGATTTATGGAAAAGAACAATACCACATACAGAAGAAGAACTACAGGAGAGGAAACACAGAATAAAAACAACTGCTTGAACACATGGGTTGAGGTGGACATGATTGGGGATGTAGACTCTAAAAGACCATCCCAATGCAATAATCAATAATATGGAAATATCAATAATATGGAAATAGGTCTTGATAGATGACACATGTTAAAACCATTGGAAATGCACATTGGCTATGTGGTAGGGGTGGTGAAGGGGAAAGTAGGAACATGAATCATATAACCATTGAAAATTTTTCTAAAACATAAAAACATTTAAAACATTTTTTAGGGTAGTGCTTTTCAAATGGAGACACACCTCAGAGAGGCTTTGGCATGATGCTATGGGTTATATGATCACTTAGTCAGAGGGTGAGAAGATGAATAAAATCCTGCCATCTAGGGATAGGCAATTAAGCCATTTCAGCATCTTTGACAAGAAAACCCAAAATAGGATCATGAAGAGTCTGTCATGACTGAAAACTACTGGACAATAACACTATCCCATGCTGTCTTTCATATTTTATGCATATGGAGTATGTAGTCTACATATAAAATCATTTTCATAAAGTATTACGTACTCAAGGGCAGGAAAGTAAGCATTCACTTCAGAAAATCATTGATTACCTGAGATATGAGATCAAATAACAGTTTATATCTCTCTTTTTGTAGAATATGTCATTGATGAATTCTGGGATGGTCTAATGTTGAGAACCAGGCAGCAGGGAAAGCCGTTGAACTAATTTGTTATTAATTACCATTTTGTTTAGGATCTTGTCATCTCGAATGATTTATTTGTTAAAGTTAAAGTCTTTTGACTTCACTATAGATATTACTGTGTGACTATAATAAAAACAGCAATAACATTTTTAAGTGACTGGAGTATGTTAGAAGTTTAAGCATCTTGCATTTCCCTACCATGCTGACCCTTAATTAGAATATTCATATGCTTATAAAGAAGGCATAGAACTCAAGATTATAATCAAAACCTACTGTTACACTATTCCTCTCTACTTTTCCAGGTCCTTCATCCATCATCCCTTCTCTGACTTCACTTTGTTCCCTTCAAATCTTGTTAACCAGTTTCATTTTACACAGTTCTTTATCCCTGAGTTTTTTGTCCTCTCTTCCTAACTGTTAATCCTTTTCCAAATCCCAACCATGGTCTATAGTTATTTGCTTTCTCTGCTCTTTTATTTATGTCTGAACAAAGATGAAGGAAGTCACACAACTGAGATGACTGAATCCATTACAGATTCATGTTAGGTAATTACTTCAACAGCCCTAATCGCTATGTGATAAACCTTTTTGTCCTTTCTGACTGTCTCTATCCAACTTCCTAAAGAATGTGTTTCAGGTCTTTCCTTCTCTCCTGATCATTTCATTCTTCATCTCTCTTCTCTATCTCAACAGAAAACTTTGACAAATACTTCACTGAAAAAAAATCTAGGCAATCTCTCCAGAGCATCCTATCTTTTCTAGTTCTTCACTCTGAACTGCATCAATATCATCTCCTATTCTCTCCTCTTTACAGGTGCCTCTTCTCTCAAGCACTCTCTCTCTCAAGTACTAACCTCTCTGCTTGTGCCCTTAAAACCAATCCCTATATCCTGCTAAAGAATATCTGCAAAAGAGTGGCTATTCCACAGAGGAAAGGCTAGTTTTCCCCTCAAAGACAATGACATTGTCCTCAGGATTTCCTTGGTCCAAGGCACTGAGGTTTGAACCATTTGTTTAGCTTCCTGGTCCCCTAAGAATAAAAGCCCAGTGTTGGGTGCTCTTCAGGATTGTTATATTTAGTTGATTAGGCATTTTACCCTGACAAATGAAGATGCAAAGAAGTTGAATTCATAACTATATCCTTGCTGTATACTTTGGCCATGTTTTTGTAAATTAAACTTTTGTTAGATGTTAAATGTTAGGTTGTTAAGTGCCTCGTCTTGCTTCAATCTTGAACCTGAACTGTTCTGAGTCAGTTCTGGCCCAAAAGAGAGTGGTTAGAGAATCAGTGTGACCTTGGATAAATTACCTAATGTCCTTGTACCACACTTTCTTCAACTATAAAATAAAGATATTGGACTAGATTTTCTCTGGGGTCTCTTCCTCCTCTAGACCTGTGATCTTTTAATCCTATAATGTCTTATCCACGAAGACTGGGATTGATACTTTTAAAGTAACTTATCCCTTTTAAAACTTCAAACTGGGTCCAGAAAGGGTATGTAGCTAACCTCTCAACAGAAAGTCTAGGAAGAGGTTGGAAGGGATGTTATCAAAGATGTTGCCAGAAAGATTGGACATAAGATCTTCATGTCATGGCAGGAGATAGGGAAAAATATTTGCTAACTATTTCAGTATCATTTGTTTCCTTGGTAATCCTAGGTATTTTATTTTATGTATTTGAAAATATTATTCCAAGCAGGAATCCAGAGGTTTCACATACCATTAAAGAACTGAAGAAGTCACATTATATAGGAAGTCCATCAAAATCCTAGGTCCTTTGTCTCAGAATAACTCATACCTGCCTCAACTTGGAGGTGACAGCAATTATCTTAGGTTGCACCTGATGGCAACTTGCACAGATGGAAGAGAAGATTTCAAAGATCTTGAATCAGAGTTTTTAAAGAGTTTTCTTCAAAGGAAAGAAATATGGCCAGGCAGGTCTATTATGTTTCCACCCTTTGAGGTCACTGGCAAGGAGGCAATAGTCAGGTAGGAAATAAGAAGTTCCTAGCCTGAAAACTCTCAGAAAAAGAAGAAACAAATAAAAGGAGTTCTAGAAAAGGGGTGGTATAGTACTAAGGAAATATCAATAGAGAGGAGAAGGATAGAGAATGACCAAGGAACAGTGCATTGGCAAAGATATATATATATATATTATTTCCCTTCAAAAGTACAGATTATATATAATTCTGTACTTTTGAAGGGAAATAAGGAAAATGAAGTTTTAGAAAGAATTGTGACTTGTGGTGGTTTGTATTTCAGGATATCTATTTTCAAAAGATCGCATTAAATGAGAAGTGGCTTATTTTTGTGGCTCAAGGTCACTGCTAGTACTGCCATTTATCAAGAGACTTGATAAGCCTGTGTGATAGCTAGGTATTTTGGATTAGGTGAGATATTTAAAAGAAAGTTCTTTTAACTTTTAATCTTAGCTCAAAACAAAGGAAGAAATGATTCTCTTTTATCATTTCTTAAAAGAAATGAGTAGAAGGATAGATTGGTACAGCTTTAGGATTGTGAAACAAGATTTCAGACATAGGGATTTACTCTAAAGTCAAAAAAGACAGGTACAAATGACACTGTTTATACTTTCCCTTTGTTTCAATGAATAATGGGGAAAAAAGAAAACACTTCAGGGCAGACTCCAGGTTAACAGGGGCTGGAGATAGTTCTTAAGATGCCTTTGGCTATGACCAAAAAAAAATCTAATGGCAATCAAAGAACATTCGAAAGGGGAATATTCCTATCTTTCCTACAGTATGGCTCAGCAATGGGAACAATACATTCTAAGTTTGAGAGCTGATGAATTACTCAAGTTGCTGAGTTCAATAACCTCCCAAAGATATTTCTGACACTGAATAACAGAGACATGTGGTAAGCCAGCCTAAAAATGGCAAAGGCCCTAAAATAGAATAATGTGAGACCGAGCAAAAACAATGAAAATGGTAAGCCTGGGCTCTTTCCTTCCTGTTGTTTTCTTTTTTAAAATTAATTTTATTTTTTGAGTTGGTTATCTATCCTTTCTTTGAATTATTTTTAAAAAGGAATCACCTTGTAAAAAATTGCATATTCTAAAAAAACAAATTCTCATATTGACTGTGTCCAAAAAGCATCACTTAACGAATCTGGCAAAATGTGAGGAGTAGAAAGCTTCCTTTTTAGTCTCCTGGACATATGGCTTATCATTGCATTAAGTGGAGTTCTAAAGTATCATTTAGTCATTTTAATTTGTAACGTAATACAATTTGTATTGTATAAATTGTTTTCCTACTTCTACTCACTTCACTCTTCATTCATCCACCGATTTTTTCTCTATTTCTTCCTTTACAGTTTCAGTGGGCTCAACAACATGCTTCATCCACCTCATTCCCCACAACACTCCTACAACCAAGATGGTATTGGGTAGAAAAACCAACAATTTTTCTCCTCCAAGTTCTCCTAGGATGAGGCAAAATCTTTCACTCCTACATATACTCAGCTTTCCTTTTACTATTAGATCCTATCTAAACTAATCCTAGTCAACCCTAAAGAGAAATTTAGCACTGAATTGGGGAAAATGAGATGTTTATATTCTTTCACTAATCCAGCGATGAGAAGGTTTAAAGTTGATCACTTAATAAATATCATTTATAAAATGTCCAGTGAAAACTGTGCAAATTATAGGTTGGAACACCTCCGGAAATTTGTTTAATAATATTAAGAAAGACAGGAATAACTTTTCAGAAAAAATGTATTTATAATTCTATAAAATTTGACAGAGACAATGAGTTAAAGAAATGAGATTGGAGAAAATTCTTGATTTGAAGTGCTTGTGACTACTTCATATACAAACTTAAGCACAATGGTTCTATTATACCTTTCACATTAGATCTTGGAATCCTTGAATGTTAGAAATAAATAGACTCAACATCTAGTCTAACTCCTTCATTTATAGAGGAAGAAACTAATGCTCAAAATGTTTCAGTCACATATCCAAGGTTAAGCAGTTATTTAACTTTATAGCAAGGGACCTTAAACTAGGGCCTGTGAGCTATATTTTTCAATTTTTTTGATAACTATGTTTCAATAGGATTGATTTCCTTTGTAATCATGTTTTATTACATATGCATCTTAAAATATTATTCTTTAAAGAGATCCATAAGCTTCAGCAAACATCCAAAGAGGTCTATAACAAGAAAAAGTTCCTGAAATCAGTATAAATCAATTTTGGGGGAGAGGGATTCACCATATCATTTTATTGAATCATATGTAATTTTTGCAATTAGTTCCAATGGAGAAAATTGTGTCCACAAAATATGACCATGAGAATTTATTCAATCAATATTTGTTTATTAAATCCTTATGATGTTATAGGAACCCTTGTATGTGTGTGCATTTAAATCATTGATTTTGAACTAGAAAAAAAAAGTGGAATTTGAACTGAATCCTGAAAATCCAGGTATTCTAAGAAGTAAAAGTGGGAAGGGAGAACATTCTAGGATTGTGGAATAGCCAGATGCAGACAGGGCAAGTGGAGGGCTGTTGTTTAAACTCTCTAAGTCTCATTTGTAAAATGAGGGAGTTAGGATAATATCCAAAGTCCCTTCTAGTTCAACATCAATGATCTATAGTTGAAGATTCAGTGGATGTTTTAGATGCACACACATACAAGGTAAATGGAATTAAAGGAAAAAAGGGAAATGACATCTTTGGATTCAACAATAGAATATTTAGTACATACCTCCAGAGGCATATACTTTAACATTGTAAAATTGTGGCATCCTGTGGTAGAAGCGCTATTGCTCCCAGGGTCTAGCAGAGGTATCACATAAGCACTTTGTTGGCAGGTTCTGGTTAGTTTTTGATCTATATTCTCCAGTGCCTTACACATAGTAGATATTAATTGCTGATATTTATTATCATTATTGATACTTATTGAATGAATGAATAGTAGAGACTTATGTAAGTATGGAGGGAGCTAATAGGTAGGGATAGGAGAGATCAGAGAATTTGTATATTTCAGGGAATTCTGTCCCATTATCCCAAAGGAAGTTGATTACCAAGTTCACATAAGGAATAGCCAAAGTCAGAGATCAATTGGCTGTTAGTAGAGTGCCAAGAAATGAGGAAATTGAAAATGGAAGGCAGGATGCTGATGATGCCAATAATGACAAGGGCTGAGAAGCTAGACTGCACGGATGAAAGCCAAGGATAAGCTTTATTCCATATAGTTTCAGAGAGGAAAGAAAATAGTCCAGACAGACAGACAGGTATTTGTAGGAGACAGTTGGCTCTGATACTGAACCTATGGGGTCCATTTTTCTTTATGCTCAATCGCTTAAGGTAATTCTGACACAATCAAACTGGGGACCAATGGGACTTCTGATACATCCATCAATTTATCCAACAAACCTTAATTTTTTGCTCCTTAAAAAGGACCATCCTAGGTCTAGAGACAGAAATACAGAAACAAAACAGCTTCTACATTCAAGAAGCTTGCATTCTCCTAGATAAGAAATACTGTTTTCAGAATCATTTTATCTTATATTTGCTAGATGAATACACATGTAATCCTTAGGAAAATCAGGTGAAACCCGAGCTATGTCTTGAGGAAAGATTCTCCTGAAAAGTAGAAGATAGGGGGAAGTATATTCCCCAGCATGATATGAGTATAGTTAAATGAATAAATAAAAATGAGTTAGACTAGCAGTCTATTTCATTCCAGAGTCTAATTTGAGTGATGTTCTAGTCTGTTAGTAACAGAACCTTAATGGTCAGTTTATTTTTAAATGATTAAATCTTGGGAAAACTTACTTGTACTATCTGAGTTAATACAAGACTGATTTGTATTTTAAATCAGCAGATCACAGTGATAAACTAGACTGCAAGCAATTCAGATATTCATTTCTTATTTTGGAAAAAAAAATCTATTTGTTTGCAACATTTAAAATATTAAGATAATCAGTTAACTTCCTCTCTGCCTCCCCTCCCCCAATAGAAAAGGTATCATCTGACAAAAACATATGTGTATATAAAATATATCTTATTATTTCTATCTGTCAATTCTTTCTCTGGAAGTAGACATACACAAGTCAAGCTTCACAAAAAATTTTTATTGCTGAATATGATGTTCTCTTGGTTTTGTTTGTTTTTGCTCTTCATAATTTCATGTATGTCTTTCCATGTTTTTCTAAAATTAACTGTTCTTGGAAGGGGCTCATTATCTTCCCATTAGGGGAACCTACCTGAGGAAACATATGCATCTCAGATATTTATTAGAAAATTAAGTCATGAGAAGACTGGCATTAAAATATATATAAAACATTCAATGAGAACAAGTTAAAAAATTTCCCATTCCACCTACATTTGGCAGGTTCCTCCTAACTCTGTTCCTCTCTGTTTTTATTTTAATGGTTTTATATCCTACATTAATCACTTCTCATTCTAAACTATGCACAAACATAATCTGAGAGGGAAATGACCTGAGAGACTACCTTGGATGGTCCATACATGAACAAGTATCTCTGATACATATAATAGGCTGCAAAAAGTAGTTATCCAGATTTATTTGAAAACTTAAGCAGATCATTGGATTGGGTATGTGGACAAGGTAGAGGATTAGATTGTTTCCCAGAACAATTCATTCCACTTTTCCTAACATTATGCTAAAATTTTCTTCAATACAACTTTTACCCATTGCTCCCGTATATGCCTTTTGTGGTCAAGGAGAATAAATCCAATTACTCTTTCACATGATCTCTCTTTAAATACTTAAAGACTATTACTCCATCACCTCATCTCCTAAACTTCTTTTCTTCAGTTTCTTCATCTGTGCCTCATATGGCAAAATCTCAAAGATGCTCACCAGAATGGTTGCCCTAATTTGGATGAACCCTAGGCTATCAGTGACCTCCTAGGGTGGAGCTACTCTATTGTTTATCTTGTTAATCATAACAAGAGATCATTATAGAGTGGGTACTTTCCTCATTTCTCATCCAGGGATCCAATCATTCCTCTATTTCAGAGTTATGAATCCTACCTCAGGTCTCCTTCTTAGGTACAGAACTCCAAAAACCATTTGAAGTTACAAATAAGGATTTATAGATGTATCAAATATCCACATATCATTAAGGGCCTTCTTTCTTCAGTGTTTGGTAAAAATCATATTATTGCTAGGTTGGTTTAAAGAATATTTATTTGTCTTTACAAAACATTAATGATATTATCATTTTTCTGACAAATGTCCCTCATAGAATGATCCACCACAAGGTATAGTTCTACTAATTCTACACTAATTGCTATATATATACAATCTTCATCAGGTCACTTTATTTCTTTGAGCTTCAGTTCCTTCATCTGTAAACTGAGAATAATACAACCAAACATTTATTAAATACCTACTATTTACAAAGCCTCCATTCTAGGTACTGGGGGAGATAGGAAGTTTCTTTGGCAAAGTACCTTCCCTCAAGCAGCTTGTAGTCTAATAGAGGAATAAGACATTGAAACAACTAAGTATAATACACAGTAATAGATTAAAAGTGCAACAAAGAAGTGAAATAGGGAGAGAAGTTATTAACTAATGGAGAAGGATTCACAGTAGAGGTAGATTATGAATTGGATTCAAAAGCAAACATGTATAGACAGAATCAAGGTTTAATTTCATAGGATCTATGTTAAATACAGTTTGGAATGATTTTTGCTTTTAATAAAACCATCATTTATTAAAGACTCTTTTTTTTTTGGAAAATCCACTATCTTTAAGATATGTTGGAAACTTTGGAAGATATAAAGAAGATAACCCTCAAGGAAATTATAGAAATGTCAACAACCTCGATGACAGATATAGTATGTCAACACTGATATTATGGAGAACAGTCCATAGAAATTGATATCTTCAGGATAGAGCAGTAGGTATTCCCTACTGGAGGAAACTGGAGTTGCTTACAGGGTATGTAACATAATTTAGTTTCAGGGATTGTTGGTTATTAAAGTAGCCACCATCGTTTTACAATGGCAGAATGCTATTCCAAGTGACTTTAAAAATGAAAGAAAAGGAGAAGAGCCCCCTTATCAAAGTTGCTTCTCCAAGTCTCTGTTGTAGAATCAATATTATTTTCTCTACATGCCCTTAATTGGTAATTTCATTAGCTCTCTGGGATTATTTTATCTATAGATGCCTCCTAACAACATATTTTTGTATTCCAATTGATGTTAATAATATTGCACATAATGTAATATTATGTACATAATATATTATTATTGAAATAATAATAATAGCTAGAATTTATATGTCACTTTAAGTTTTGCAAAGCACTTTACAAATATTTTCTCATTTTATCCTCGCAACCACCCTGTGAGGTAAGAGGAGGAAGCTGAAGCAATCAGAAATCTTGTCTTACCCAGGGACAAGTATGTGAGATAGGGTTTGAATTCAGTTATTCCCAACAAGTATGGGATTCTATCCACTATGTCACCTAGTTTGCTCTGTGTCTATACTTTCAGCCTAAGTTTATCTCCTGAGTTCCAATTTTGAACCCCCAAATTCCTGCTAGATATCTTAAAGTCCTAAATGCATTTAAAATTTAATATGACCAATAAAAAACCAGTTATTTCTCCTCTCTCTCCCTAGAGTTACTTTTTAAATTTTCCTTTTGTTGTTGAGAATATTACCATCCTTCTAGCTATTCAAATTTGGATAACCTTGGGGTTATCCTTGACACACACTTCTTTTTTCCTCCCTTTCTTCATTTGATAATGAAGTACCAACTTTTCCAAATTTTACTGTCACAACTTCTCTCATATTTTTCTATGTTCCCATTTATCAACCTAGCTCTGTCCTTCACTATTTCTCCAATAGACTATCACAACCGTGTCCCAAATTGACCTTGCTGCATTCCACCACTGCAACGCTATAACAACAACAAACTCTTCCTAATGTACAGATGTGATCTTTTTCCTCTCCTGCTTGATAGTCTTTCTTGGCTCCGTAATGCCTCTAGTATAAAATATAAACCCCTTAGTTTGGCATTTAATATTCTGTACAACCTTGCTCCAATTTTCCTTTCCAGACTTCTAAAACACTCATTCTTCCTGCATCCAACTAATAGGGTTATTGATTTATCTGGCATTAGAGGCATGTGATAATTTCTTGAATTTCTTAATTTCAGGAAGCTATCAAGTGTTGCTATACACTAAACTTAACAGTTTGGACAATTATTCGTGCTCATATACACTCTATTAATTCTTGGCCCTAAGCTCAGTCACAGTACTATTCAGGACTATTCCTGGTTATCCTCAGCCTTCTCATCCTTCAAGCAAAAGTTGGATGATCATATATATGGTATATATCTGCATAGAATGAGTTCCTTTTTCATATGAATTGGACTACTTCTTTCACCTCTTCAATTCTGTAATCTTATTTGCAGCAATTTCCCCATGACCATATAGCTGATAAGTTGCATAGTCAACATTCAAACATCCAAACTGAAGTTTCTTGACTCTAAATCCCATTTTCTTGCCATTTTATCACATTGTTTCTCAAGTTCCAAATAAATATTTCACTTAAATATTAAAGGTATCTGCAAAAATGGTAATAAAATAGTTGGAAATATATTTCTTATCTATGACTGAGGGTAAAGATTTTGGTTATTGATTCATTGAAATTGTAAAGCTTTTGCAAGAACAAAATCAATGTAGGTAGGATAAGAAGGGAAACCACTGAATAAGAGATGTTCTTTTTATCAAAAAACTAACTGATCCCTAAGATCTATTGGAAATCCACATAAATATGTTTCCCAGTAGATATGATAAAAGGGTGTGAATAGTTTTTGATAGAAGTTTGCTAATTAACAACCACAAGAAAAACTATCCAACTCACTAAGAGAAATTCATATCAAAATAAATCTGAGATTTCACCTGAAATCCAAAATAGTTGGAGCTCTTGAAAAAAAGGCACAGTAATTATCTATTAATGGAGCTGTGAATTAGTTTGATCATTCTGAAAATCAATTTGGAATTATGCTTACATGTGATGAAAATATTCATATTATTTTTCTAGAATTCTCATTGTTCAGCATATAACCTTTTAAAAAAGGGTTTTGTAGGTACAAAAATATCTACAGTATTTTATGGTAGCAACAAAACTGTTTAGATGGTTATTGTCCTTCACACTTGAAGAAGACCAAAATGACATCACTGGCATTTTTTGACTCTTGAATAAATTAAATTAAGTGAGGCAGAGTTATGCAAAGTTGTTAGTCTCACTCTCTCTTCCAGAGTCATTGAAATCTAGTGGCAAGATAAAAGTAGGGATGATTGCTGATGGCTTCAGATGAAGTGGACGTTCTTGGCTTCTATGATGTCTAACCAAGCTCAGAGCACTCCACCAGACCTGCTTCTACCACCTTCATGAACCTTTGAACAAGTTGTTCTCATATACCCATTCCATTAGAGGGAGTTTTTGTGTGCCTAGAGTAGACCCCCCCCTCCAATTTATCAAAGGGTTTGAAGCCTGTCAGTTAGCCTTAGTCTGGTTTAGCCCACCTGCCAAAATGGTTTACCAGGATGTGACTGCTGTGTATGCTACAGCTTTGAGAGCCACTGGTGAGAGCTGGGTGGCATGTAGACATCAAAGGAAGAAAGCGGATGTCCTGAAAAGGGCTTAGTAAACTCTCATACCAGCATATTATTCTTCCTTGTACACCCCATACAGGCCAGGAAAGGACTATAAACCCAGTAGATGTTTATCAACTGAGGAATGTCTATTTAACTTGTCAAACATTAATGTAATAAATTATTATTGGACCTTAAAAATGGCAAGTCCTGAGGATTCAAATATTTAACTAAACTCATACAGGTGAAGTAATAAGAACTAGAAAAAAAATATACACAATGGTTTTGTTGTTGTTATTCAGTCATGTCTGACTCTTCATGATCCCGTAAATGCCAATACTGTCCATGGGTTTTCTTGGCAAATACACTAGAGTGATTTGACATTTGTTTTTCCTGTGAATTAAGGCAAGCAGAGGTTAAATGATTTGCTCCAGGTCACACAGCTAGTAAATGTCTGAGGCTAGGTTTGAACTTAGGTCTTTCTGATTCCAGGCCCAGTGCTCTATCCATTGAACCATCTAGATTCTTCCTATAAATAATGAGTACATTCAGACAAATGAAAAAAAAAACATTAAAGTGAGATTGAACATGGTACTATTATAGTCAACAAGTTTGGCCCCAGGAAAGAAGGGAGAAAATGCATCCATCCTTTCTTTGCACAGGTTAGGGACTATGGTTGCAAAATGTTACAGATGTGTTTGTCTGTTTGTTTGTTTTTTGGCTCTTTGTTAACCTGGCAAGTCTTTCTTAGAGTTAGGGGTGGTGGTGGTGGTGATAGGGATAGATTGAGAAATGAATATACTGTAAGAATAAAAGACTTAAATATATAAAATAAAATGATAACTGGAGTGAAATTGTTATTAGAATGATGACTATTCCTTAAAAATGTTTTAATTTTAAATTCTACCCCCCCACAAACAAATGAATGTGCATATGTTCATATTTACATTCACATACAGTCTTCTGTATCTGTTTTTATAAATTCATCCAAAAATTTTTACTAAATATTATTATTCTTATGATTATAAAAAAGAAAAACTGCCTTATCATCAGTGGTTTTCAAAATGCCTTTCTTCTCCAATGATTGATTTCCTTCTCAAATTTCTGTCTGGCACATGGGTAACCTCAAAGCTTGATATATCCATAGGTTAGTCCTGTACTGCCTGGTTGTCTATGTGGCCAGATTCTTGCCACCGTCTCCCTATGTTACCACTGATCAGTCTGAAAGAGAGACCACCTGGAGAATGCGTAGTATACTGCAGGTGAAAACCTTGGGAAAAGAGAGGGAGAGAATCCCTCAAAGTAGAGACTCTGAGACATACATAAAGCTTTGTTGTGTCCTTTTCAAAATCTTGCCATAGCTCAAGAATTATCAGCACCTGGACAGCTGCCCTTTACTACAGTGGAGCCTGTGGCTATATAGCTCCATAATATTTCAGTTTCCTCTTTGGTACCTAACAATATAAAAAAAGGCATAAGGCAGAAAGAAAAAAAAATGTACATTCAAGATCTCCTGCTCAGTGGGAGCTGATGCAGGCAGTGCTACACTTATTTTAATCCTTTTCATGCAATTTGTATTCTAGCTAAACTGGCTTAATTGGCTTTCTAAAACTTGACATTCCATCCCCTACCTCCATGCTTTTTTCACAGGCAGTCTCCATTACTTGAAATACATTTCCTCCTCATCTGCAAATCTTAGAATCTCAAACTTCCTCCATGGATAAAACCAAGTTCCTAAGTTCCCTTGTTACTATGTGCCTAGCACTGTATCTACCCACAGTAGATGTTTAATAAAATTTTGCTTAATTGAATGAATCCCTCGTGGCATGTGGAAGTATCTGTGCTATATTTGGAAGTTTGAATTTGCCTCTCCTTATCAAATTATATAATGTATTGTCCTGAAAGGCTTGTGTAGGCTTCTAAATGTGCTTGCTCCCCATAAAGTCTAGTAATGGAAGCATGTGGCTGGTTGTGTGTATCTTAACTGTACAAGGAGCTTATGCAAGAATAAAGGCATCGGTCTTCACCAGGATAACTCACTTTGGATGTCAGGTTATCACATATTTAACTGTTACAGATTTTTAGAACATATCCAAGGTTCATTTTACATTTTGTCCACATATTATCTGGAGTGCAGATTCTGAGCCCTATATATATATATACCTTTTCCTCTTTTCCTAGATACTTGAGTTTTGTTGTAGCTATTTTCATAAGAAGTTCTTATAAGAACAACTGATTTGTTATGAACATCAACTGAGGTGACACTCGAGGGGTATTTACATAGAGAATATTACGCCAAACAAAAAACAAAAAGAACAATAATAAATGTCTGATTTTGGCATTTTAGCATCATCATGCCAATAGTAAAAGTCCTTATGAAGGAAGAAATGGAGGATAGTGTTTGTTAGTGACTTTTAGATCACATCAAATAGAAATCCACCTATTAAAAAAAGAAATCACATTTTGCTTTTTGTATTAGTTACATTTTCCCTTTCCAGGGAATTATGTCATCTTTATAACAAAGAATAAAAAAAGTAGAGAAAAAGAATATTAGAAAACTATCCAATGTATTTAAAATGCATGACATTATATGCAGTGTTTGATATTGATAGTCATCCCACCTTTGCAAAGAGCCACACACTTCCTTTTTTTTGAGACCAAGATTGATTGGTTAGTTTCCCAGCATCCAATATTAATTGTTTTATTATTAATTTAATTTCCTTTTATATTATTGTAGACATTGTGTATATTCGTTTCTTTGCTCTACTTACTTTATATTTGACTGATTCATACAGGTCTTCTTCTGCAGAATTCTCTGTATTCATCAAATTCATTTACTTACCGTAGATGTTAGGGTAGATAGATGTTTTATAAATGCTTTTGAATAACTGATTTCTGATTGTTATAATGCTTAAAATTCTAGTATTTTATATTCAGTAATCCTAACTCTGTATAGTCTATGTATTCAGCCATTTACTTTAATTTTTTGCACAGAATTTAAATTTTTATTCATTACATTAAAGTTCCCAGGTATCTCCCTCCCTCCTTTCCTTCTCACTATGTCTTGCTTGTTTCTATTTACTAGTTCTTTCTTTGCAGGTGGTCATACACAAATTTTTTGTCAAACAATATTTTTATTGCTTGTTTCCCTTTCCACAATTTCAAATATGTCTTTGCACATTTTTAAATTAATCTGCTTGTCATTTCTTATGGCACAGGAGTGTTCCATCACAACCATATACCACAAGTTGTTCAGCCATTATACAATTCATGGGCATCTCCTTAATTTCCAGTTCTTTTGCATCTTCTTTATTTTCAGTTCTTTTTTTATTTATTATTGATATATGCATGTGTGTATTAAAAAGATTGTTCCCTTATTCAGTGTGTGTGTGAGAGAGAAAGATATATGAATTTGTCTATTCATATATCCTATTCAGAAATCCTATTCAGCTCTTTAGATCTGTGATTCTGTGTACAGCAACTTTCCTATAGGTAATAAGTTTTAGAGTCATTATTCAGACTAAGGCTTCTTGATATCAAATGTCATACCCTTGCCACTGTACATTGCCTTTCAAGTACCAAATGAATACTCTGCTTAAATGTTAAAGGTAAATGCAAAAAAAGGGAACAAAAATGGATATTTTATATAACTTAGGCTTAGAGTAAAAATTAGGGTCATTGTTTACATAAACGAAAGAGCTTTTATAAGAACAAAATACATACACAGTGCACATGGAAGCTTTCTTTTTATGAATGACCTCTTTGGATATATGTTTAGCAATAGCTTTTCTTGTTCAAAGTATATGAGAATTATAGTGATATCCTTCAAAGAATTCCAAATCAATTTCAGGAATTGTTAGACCCACTCCATTAACTCCATTAATATGCCTTTCTTTCCATAGCCCCTCCAGCTTTGATTATTCCTCTCATCTTTTGTTTTATTTTCTAATTTGAGGACTGGAAAATAAAATCTCAGAGATGTTTTAATTTGTTTTTTGCTTATTATTATTAATTTAGATCAATATTTCATTTGTTTTTTAATCATTTGCATATTTTTCTTTTAAAAACTCTTAGTTTGTGTCTTTATTTTACTTATCTCTTAGGCAATGACTTTTGAATATTTTGAATATTTTACCTTTATGAGATACTTTTGATATTTTTTTTTGGTTTGGCAACCAACAGGAAATGCATACATATAAATATACATGCATGAATACTTACGAGGTTCAATTCCCATAACTCTAATTCCACTGCAATAAGAAGAGAATAATCTGGTTCCTCATTTGTAAAATCCTGCTAATTCACTTTCAAAATGAATGAAGTGTATTCTACTTTTCTGACTTCTTGTTACATTTATAAATGTCTGCCATCTGCACCCTTTCTTGACATGTTTTGCATCTATGATCTTCAAGGCAGTTATTCCCTCTTGGTGCCCTCCCACTATAATCCTATAATTCTGGTGGTTGTAATAACATTCATTTGTAGAATTATTTTCAGTTTCCAAGGTACCTTCACAGACTTTGTTGATGGGGAAAACAACAGCCTAGTATGAAGTCAAGGCAAGTCTTGCTAAACCTTTATTATTTTTTTATTCAAATCTAATTTTATTTTTTTAGAAAAAATGTTTCCATGGTCACATGATTCATGTTCTTACTCTCACCCCCAACATCCCCACCCCACCAGCCAATGCACATTTCCACTGGGTTTTTCATGTGTCATTGATCAAGACCTATTTCCATATTATTGATAGTTGTAAAAGGGTGGTCATTTAGAGTTTACATCCCAAATCATGTCTGCATCAACCCATGTGTTGAAGCAGTTGTTTTTATTCTGTGTTTCCACTCCTGTAGTTCTTCTTCTGAATGTGGGTAGAGTTCTTTTCCATAAATCTCTCAGAATTGTCCTGGGTCATTGTATGCTGCTAGTACAGAAATCCATTACATTCAATTTTACCACAGTATATCAATCTCTGTGTATAATGTTCTACTGGTTCTTCTCCTTTCACTCTGTATCAAGTCCTGGAGATCATTCCAGTTCACATGGAATTCCTCCAGTGCATTACTCCTTTTAGCACAATAGTATTCCATCACCAGCATATACCACAATTTGTTCGGCCAGTCCCCAATCGAAGGGCATCCCCTCATTTTCCAATTTTTTGCCACCACAAAGAGCATGGCTATATATATATATATATATATGTACAAATCTTTTTCCCTATTATCTCTTTGGGGTACAAACCCGGCAAAGGTATGGCTAGATCAAAACTCAGAGTCTTTTATAGCCCTTTGGGCATAGTTCCAAATTGGCATCTAGAATGGTTGGATCAATTCACAACTCCACCAGCAATGCATTAATGTCCCAATTTTGCCACATCCCCTCCAACATTTATTACTTTCCTTTGCTGTCATTTTAGCCAATCTGCTAGGTATGAGGTGGTACCTCAGAGATGTTTTGAATTGCATTTCTCTAATTATAAGAGATTTAGAACACTTTTTCATGTGCTTCTTGATAGTTTTGATTTCTTTATCTGAAAATTGCCTATTCATGTCTCTTGCCCATTTATCAATTGGGGAATGGCTTGATTTTTTATATACAATTGATTTAGCTCCTTGTATATTTGAATAATGAGACCTTTGTCAGAGTATTCTGTTATAAAGTTTTTTTTCCCCAGTTTGTAGCTTCCCTTCTGATTTTGGTTGCATTGTTTTTGTTTGTACAAAAACTTTTTAATTTAATGTTATCAAAATTATTTATTTTACATTTTGTAATTTTTTCTAACTCTAGCTTGTTTTTAAAATCATTCCTTTCCCAGTTATCAGACAAGCATATAATTCTGTGTTCATTTAATTTATTTATAGTTTTCTTCTTTGTATTCAAATCATTCACCCATACTGAATTTATCTTGGAGTATGGTGTGAAATATTAATCTAAACCTAATCTCTCCCATATTGTTTCCCAATTTTCCCAGCAGTTTTTGTCAAATAGTGTATTTTTGTCCCAAAAGTTGGGCTCTTTGGGTTTATCATACACTGTCTTGCTGATGTCACTTATCCCAAGTCTATTCCACTGATCCTCCCTTCTGTCTCTTAGACAGTACCATATTGTTTTGATGACCACTTCTTTAGAGTATAGTTTAATATCTAGTACTATTAAGCAACCTTCCTTCATGTTTTTTTTTCATTATTTCCCTTGATATTCTTGATCTTTTGTTCTTCCAAATGAACTTCGATATAGTTTTTTTCTAATTCAGTAAGGAAGTTTTTAGGTAGTTTGATAGGTACGGCACTAAATAAGTAAATTAATTTGGTTCAAATGGTCATTTTTATTATGTTAGTTCATCCTACTCATGAGTAGTCAATGTTTTTCCAATTGTTTGGAAAGTGTTTTGTAGTTGTGTTCAAATAATTACTGTGTTTGTTTTGGTTGATAGACTCCTAAGTATTTTATATTGTCTGGGGTGATTTTAAATGATGTTTCTCTTTCTAATTCTTGCTCTTGCTATGTGTTGGAAATATATAGAAATGCTAATGATTTATGTGCATTTATTTTGTATCCTGCAACTTTGCTAAAGTTGTTGATTATTTCTACAAGCTTCTTAGTTGATTCTCTAGAATTCTTTTAGGTAGACCATCATATTATCTGCAAAGAGTGATAGCTTAGTCTCTTCATTGTCTATCTTAATACCTTCAATTTCTTTTTCTTCTCTAATTGCTACTGCTAGTGTTTCTAGTACTATGTTGAATAATAGAGGTGATAATGGGCATCCTTGTTTCACTCCTGATCTTATTGGGAAGGCTTCCAATTTATCCCCATTGCCTATGATGCTTGTTGATGGTTTTAGGTATATACTGTTTATTATTTTTAGGAAAGGTCCTTCTATTCCTATACTTTTCAGTGTTTTCAATAGGAATGGATACTGTATTTTGTCAAAGGCTTTTTCAGCATCTATTGAGATAATCATGTGATTTTTGTTTGTTAGACTGTTGATATGGTCAATTATGTGGATGGTTTTCTTAATGTTGAATCAACCTTGCATTCCTGGTATAAATCCCACCTGATCATGGTGGATGATATTAATTACTTGCTGGAGTCTCTTTGCTAGTATTCTATTTAAGATTTTTGCATCTATATTCATTAAGGAGATTGGTCTGTAGTTTTCTTTCTCTGTTTTTGGTATGCCTGGCTTTGGAATCAGTACCATATTTGTGTCATAAAAGGAATTTGGTAGGACTCCTTCTTTGCTTATCATATCAAATAATTGGTATAGCATTGGGATTAGTTGCTCTTTGAATGTCTGATAGATTTCGCTTGTGAATCCATCAGACCCTGGCGATTTTTTCTTAGGGAGTTCTTTGATGGCTTGTTCAATTTCTTTTTCTGATATGGGATTATTTAGGTATTCTATTTCTTCTGCTGTTAATCTAGGCAATTTATATTTTTGTAAATATTAATCCTTATCACCTAGATTGCTATATTAATTGTCATATAATTGGGCAAAATCGTTTATAATGATTGCCTTAATTTCCTCTTCATTAGAGGTGAGGTCTCCCTTTTCATCTTTGATACTGTTAATTTGTTGTTTTTTCTTTTTTATTCGATTTACCCGAACTTTGTCTATTTTATCTATTTTTTCAAAATACCAGATTTAATAATTCAATAGTTTTTTCTTTCTTTTTTATTAATTTTTCCTTTGATTTTTAGTATTTCTAATTTAGTTTTTATCTGAGGATTTTTAATTTGTTTGCTTTCTAGTTTTTTAAGTTGTATGCCCAATTCATTAACCTCTGCCTTCCCTAATTTGTTAATATATGTACTCAATGATATAATTTTTTCCCTAAAATATGCTTTGGCTGCATCCCATATGTTTTGGTAAGAAGTCTCATCATTTTCATTCTCTTCTATGGAATTTTTATTTATTTCTATGATTTGTTCTTTTACTAACTTATTTTGGAGAACCATATTATTTAATTTCCAATTCGTTTTTAGTTTACATCTCCATGTATCCTTGCCAATAACTATTTTATTGCATTATGATCTGATAAGGTCGCATTTATTATTTCTGCTTTTTTGCCTTTGTTTGCCATGTTTCTATTCCCTAGTACAGGGGTCGGCAATGTATGGCTCTCAAGCCATATCTGGCTCTTTTGAGGGCCAGATATGGCTCTTTTTGCAGGAGCCATATATTCAACCATGGCACAGTAACTAACAGTTTACGCATGCCATAGTGCGTCACGTGATATGTCACATGATCCTTCTGGTAACGTGACTATCTTCTAAGATAGAAGGCTCCCTCATTCATATTGGCCATGCACGATGAATCCTGGTCTTTAGTTCGGCTTGGTAGGTGTGCTGTGTGTTCCTCCTCCTGCCCTCCTTTTACTCTTTCCACACCTGTTACTGTCATCTTGGGGTTCTGTATAGTGATTGATCACTTTTATCTACATTCTCTACTCCTCTGCCTCTGATTTACATGGCTTCATCTCAGTGCATTCATGGAGTCTGCACTCTCTATTTGTGAGATTGTTATTGTTTTTAACTTTTGTACCTGCTCTTAAAGGGGAACTAGAGTCAGATTACATCTTTACATATGATTCTTTAATGAGAAGCATTTCTCCCCAGAAGTTGTTTCATTTGATACAGAATGATTGAGTAAGCAGTACTGATAAACACCTCTACCAGGAAATGTGTGTGATGTGTCCTGGCCAGTTTTCCATGAAAAGGTACCCTCCTCCCATACTACTTACTAATGCCTGCACACAAGTCATGTTATTTTCTGTAATCTCCTGATCTCCTACTTAATTTATGTGGCTTAACCAGCAGTCTGGCTGCTTTTTCTTCTCCTGTCGCCTGACTTGAGAGAGGGAGAGGAAAAAGTATTCTTCCCTGAATTTTTCTCTCTTTATTTCAGCAATTTTCTTAGTGTAAAGGAGTTTTATATGTATGTGTGCAGTTATATCAGAACTATAGTGCTCCATTAAGTCTTGTTTTTTGATTAATAATCAAAATAATTTTGATTAATAATCAGCAAAGCCATGCAGCACCAGAAGTCACATTAATGTACTTTATTCATCATTGGTTAGCACATAATAATGTTATTAGAAATAGTTCAGACACTTATTGTACTTTAAAAGTGTTGTTCTTACATAAAATGCACATATTTACTTGTATTTAGTGTTAAACATATTGTATGGCTCTCATGAAATTACATTTTAAAAAATGTGGCATTTATGGCTCTCATGGCCAAAAGGTTGCAGACCCCTGCCCTAGTGCATGGTTGATCTTTGTAAATGTCCCGTGTGCTGCTGAAAACTAGATGTATTCCTTTTTGTCCCTATTTATTTTTCTCCATATATATATTATCTCTAATTTTTCTAGGATTTCATTCACCTCTCATCTTTTTCTTATTCATTTTTTGGTTTGATTTATCTAGATATGATAGGGGAAGGTTAAGGTCACCCACTAGTATAGATTTGTTATCTACTTCATCCTTGACCTCCACTAGCTTCTCCTTTAGAAATTTGGATGCTATACCATTTGGTGCATACATGTTGAGTACTGATATTTCTTCATTGTTTATACTGCCTTTTATCAGGATATAGTTACTTTCCCCATCCCTTTCAACTAGATCTATTTTTACATTGACTCTGTTAGAAATCATGATTGCCACTCCTGCCTTCTTTACCTCAGTTGAATCCCAATAGATTTTGTTCCAGTCTTTTATTTTTACTATATGCATGTCTGCCTGTTTCATGTGTGTTTCCTGTAGACAACATATGGTAGGATTTTGGTTTCTAATCCACTCTGCTATTTGCTTCCATTTTATGGATGAATTCATCCCATTTACATTTAGAGTTATAACTATCAACTGTGTATTCCCAGACATTTTGTTTCTCTCCTTGTCCTGTCCTTTCTTCTTTCACTATTTCCTTCTATACCAGTGTTTTGTTTTTAATCAGTTCCCCTAATCTCCTCCCTTATTTTACTTCCCTTTCTCCCCCCTCCCTTATTATTCCCCTCTTACTCTTCTTTAGGGTTTTTAAGCTATCCCCTACCCTCTCCCTCCCTCATGTTGCTTCCCTACCCACCAATCCTTTTGTTACCCTTCTACTTCTCTATAGGGCTCAATTGAATTCTCTGTCCCAATGAATCTAATTGTTCTTCTCTCTTTAAGTTAATTCCAATGCACTTAATTATTAAGTATTTCCTCTCTCCAACCTCTTTACCCTTCTAGTGTATTGATCTTTTCCTTTGTTCACTCCATGCACTTCTTTATGGAATATAAATTTACTCCATTTTGTCTGTTTTCCCATTTTTTAATATTATCTCCTTTTCCCTCCTCTAGTTACATATATATATATATATATATATGCATCTTGACATTTCATCCTATACAGTTTGTCACTGTTCCCTCTAAGTAAACTTCTTCTAGTTACCCTGTTGATAATAACAATTTTTAATATTTACCAATATCTTCTTTTCTTCTAGTGAAACAAATTGCTTAAACTTATTGGGTCCCTTAAAGAAAATTTCTCCCCCCACTCTCTTAATTACCTTATGGTGATTCTCTTGAGTTCTGTGTTTGGGCAGCAAACTCTCTGATTAAGTCTGGTCTTTTCTTTATGAATGCTTGGAAGTCTTCAATTTTATTGAGTGACCATACTTTCCCCTGCAAAAATATAGTTAGTTTTCCTGGATAGTTGATTCTTGCTTGTAAACCCAGTTCTCTTCCTTTCTGGAATATTATATTCCATGCCTTCCAGTCCTTCAATGTAGATGCAGCCAGATCCTGTGTTATCCTAACTGTGGTTCCCTGATATCTGAATGACTTCTTAGCAGCTTGTAATGTTTTTCCCTTTGTCTTGCAGTTTTTTACTTTGGCTATAATATTCCTGGAAGTTGTCAGTTGAGAATTAAATGTAGGAGGTTATCTGTGGATTCTTTCAATTTCCACTTTTTCATCTTGTTTGAGAATGTCAGGGGAGTTTTCTTGGATCATTTCCTGTAGGATGATGTCCAGAATTTTTCTTTTGTCATGATGTTCCTTTAGACCAGGGGTTGGCAACCTTTTTGGCTGTGAGAGCCATAAGCGCCACATTTTTTAAAATGTAATTTCATGAGAGCCATACAGTGCTCACAGTGCACACTGCTGTAACAGTGCACGCTCCTGTAACATCTCCTGAAAAAAATTTGACTGTATGGCTCTTGCATAAAGAGCCATATCTGGCCCTCAAAAGAGCCAGATTTGGCTTGAGAGCCATACTTTGCTGACCCTTGCATTAGACCAATAATTCTTAAATTGGGTCCTCAAGATCTGTTCTCCAGATCAATGGTTGTGTCAATGAAGTGTTTCATATTCTCCTCAAATTTTTCATTTTTTTAAATTTTGTTTTATATATTCTTGTTGCCTTGTGAAGTCATTTACTTCTGGTTGTTAAGTTCTATTTCTTAAAGTCTGAATTTCATCCCTGGATTTTTGTTCATCCTTCTCCCTCTAGTCTGATTTTCTTTGTAGATCAACTTTTGCCTTCTTTGCTTAGTTTTTGAGCTGGTCAATTTTGGATTTTAAGACTTTATTTTCTTGTTTTAGTTCATGCATTTCCTTTTTTCAAGTTGTCTTCAGCCTCTCTTGATTGTTTTTTTTGAGTTCCTGAAGTTCTTGAGTTAATTGAATTTTGAGATATTCCATAGCCTGTGTCCAATTTGCTGGAGCTTCCTGATCTTCTTCTATTTCATTTGCTCTTTTTTGCTTCCTGGAAAGAAGCTGTCAATTGTAATTTCTTTTCTCTTTTTCTGTTGTTACTCATCTTTTTTCCTTCTCTATTCTGCTAGTTTTAGCAGATGGATTTATGAGCTTTGATGAAAGAGCTTTCCCCAGCTGGCAATGGAGGTTTGTAGTTACGTTCTCTGCAGTCTATAGGGGAGGGGTGTTGGAGTTTCCCTGCCCTCTGAAGACTTCTTGTCTGTCCAATTGATGAGATTAAGCCTGAACTGGTTATTCTGTGGTGCTTAACGTGCCCTGAGGCTAAAACCTTGAGAGAGCAAAAAAGGGGGTGGGACAAGATGGAGTGTTTTTGCTGTGCTGTCCAGCAGTAGGGTCCCCCTGCTCAGTGCTGTTGTTAGACCTGGTTTTCTTTTCTCCCGATGTGCTTTGTTTTCTGTCTCAGTATGGTAAAGCACATAGGTCTGAAGTTTTGTTCCATCTAATTCTCCATGTTCTGAGTGTTTTTGCTGTGTTTCTGTGGCTTTCTCCTCTAACCACCTCCCTGGTGCCTGTGTTCAATTCTCTGAGTCCGGTGCCAGCAAGGCCCTCTCTCTGGGCCTGTTTGCCTGCCTACCTGGAGATTTCAGGGGCTGCTGGAGACTTTGCACAGCCTATGGGGGAGGGATCCTGGGATTCCCCTTGAATACCTTCAAACCAAATAGTTCAAGAATCCAAGCCTTTTTCTTGCCATACCACTTGAGATGTCCAGCAGTAGAATCCCCTGCTCTGTTCTGTTGTTAGATTTGGTCCTCTTTCTTCTCGAAGTGCTTTGTTTTCTACCTCTGTGTGGAAAGAGAGCAGAGGTCTTAAGATTTGCTCTGTCTAAGCTGCCATCTTCCCAGAATCATTTCCAGTCCTAACCCTTTCTTATGATAAGAAAATTAAGAATCAGAAAAGTTAAGGGACTTATCCAAGATCATACAGTTACTTAGGGAAAGAGTTGGTCTGAAACTACATTTCTTGCTGTTATATCCCTGAAGCATAGTTCAAAGTTCCTCATTGTCAAAGACCTAAAAATGAACTGGATTTATCTCTTTTTTATATGGCTTGCATTGTGTATTTAAGTAGTAGATAAATAGCCTTTGTTGCTTTCTGACAGTTGCCTTTGACAAAAGGGATCAGAGTAAATTATTCCCTGTTAATACTTTGAAATTTTGCCTCACTCTCCAAATGTCATGAAAGAAACTTCAGTACTGATAAACTGCTGTTATAAAAATTCAAAATGTGTGTGTGTGGGGGGAGGAGGCAAGAGAAAGAGAGAAACAGAGAGTTCTATCCTCGGAATTTTGCTCATATGATGAGCTAACGCTTTATGATCTAAAGTTTCCCTTAACATTTACTAGCTTTGTAGTGGTTAAATAATGTTATTTCTTTGATAAATGATGGCACCTTCATTTTACAATGCTTAGGTTGACATATTCAGTATCCTAAGCTATCCACCTCTCTGCCTACATACACATATACACACATGTGTATGTGCATGTATATGCTTATATTTATTTGCTAACTCCAAATAAAATCCAACTTCTCATACTTTAGTTAGGTTCTAGAAGGAAACAAAGAAGGGAATAATTGTGAGATATGTGGAAGTAAGAAAAAACCCAACAAAAATTTTCTAGATAAATCAGTTACATATAGATTTTTCCTATCTCTGCATGTCCAGATCTCTCATAGCTATTCCCTTCTCTTTACTAAGATGCCTATCAGTCTAGTTAAGGCCTCTATCACCTGGACTATTGCAGTAACATCCTAAATTAGCCTCTATGCTTCTTGTATCCTTGACCAAGGTTTTCTACCCACAACTACCAAAATGGCCTCCCTACAATACAAATTTGATTATTTCACTAATGGTCAAAAACGTCCAGTTGGTTCCAATCACCTTTAGGACAAAATGTGAACTCTTTCTTTGACATTTAAATCTCTGCATCATCTACTACCAAACTATCTTGCCAGATATATTCACTTATTCTCTTTCATAGATTCTGCATTTTAGGCAACTGGTTTACTTATTGCCCCCTAAATTCAGCATTATATCTCTAGTCTCCCTTGTAGAGGCTATTGGCTGTGCCTAGAATATACTTACTCCTTTCTTCTCTGCCTTTTAGAATCTTTATCTTCCTTTAATATTCAATTAAAGTACCAACTCTTGTGGAAAGCTTTTCCTGATCTCCTTTGTAATCATCATCATCATCAATATCATCATCATTTTAATATCATGATTACATGTTAATATTGTATGATTAATATACTATTATAACAAAATATTCTTCATATATTACATTATGTTCCTGTATTAATATTAAATCTATTGATTTTATTAATAATAATAACTCATTAAATGATGCTTTAAGGTTTGCAAATCATTTCACATATGTTCACTCATTTGACCCTCACAGCAATCTCATGAGTTAGGTGCTATTATTATCTCGATCTTATAGATGAAAAAACTGAATCTATGGAAGATGTTGCTACTTACCTAGGGTCACAAAGCTAGTATGTATGTAAGGCAGAATTTGAACTTATGTATTCCAAGTCTAACATTGTGACAACCAAATGATTCATAGGTGCACAAGTCCTCCTAAAATTATCTGGTGTTTGTTTTTCTGTTTATGTCTTTTATTCCCCATTAGAATATAAGTTCCTGAATTGAGGGACAAGTTTTTTAGCTAGATAGAGAGACAGACAGACAGACAGACATATAGATAGATAGACAGATGTAGATCTCCCAAGAGGGCTGGCATAGTGCTATATATAAATATGTAGAAGATATTTAATAAATGCTTATTGATGTGTTACTAAATTTAATGGTATGAGTGAGGTAATACGTCTTTGCTTTGTTATCTGTTTCTCAGTTTTGCCTAGCGCTTGTCCCATTGGTAAATAGGGAGCTACTACACAATTAATGCTTAATCAACTGAATATATTCTTAAAAGAAGATTGCATAACACATATTCTGTTTGTATATTAAATAGCTTATTGTTAGAGATCAAAAGTAAGACTATGCACTCAATATTTTAAAGACTATTAGTTTAGAACCAAAATGAATCATAAGTTTTGGAATCACAGTATAAAAAGTGTTACTAGAGATGAATGAAGAGGGAATTCTCACCCAAGAGAATATTTAACATTAAGTACCATTAATATAAAACACTAATAGGAGTTACATGCCTGTAAAGAAAGGAGAATAGACCTCTGAATTGCAAGAGTAACATAAAGTAAATTTTGAGTACATGTAAAAAAATAAAGTTTAATTATGAGACAATTTCTTGAAGTTGATTTCTCTCAGCTGTCTCAACATGCAAGTTTTATATCAGAGTGAGAATTTATAAGTAGGTCGGTTTAATTAGCAGTCTGGAGGTAAATGTTCTGTGAAAAGTTGAGTAGGGCCTCCCGTCACAAGGCTGCACAGGGAAAACACAATGAATTATGAGCCCTGTGCTTACTTACTAATATAAATTTCATCTTAAATTGTTTTTCTGCTTAAAATGCCTGGCAGGCAAATTCCCACAGGTGGAGGCTCCAGTTCCTGGTAAGCAGGCTCATCAGAGGGCTGGTGCCTAATTTTAAGGGTAGATACTCCTGTTCTCCTTTCCAATATCATGAAATGTAACTTGTAGCTTCTTTACTCCAGTTTCTGCTGTTCACAGACTCAAGGCTTCTGGAATCCCAGACTAATATTTTGGGGGAAGATCCTCTTGCTCTTTTACAAAATAAAAGGCAAATAGATCCTCAAGGGGTAAGAGATTCTTTTGATTAATGACTGTACTGCCAGGGCTGTAGGATTCCATTTAAGTGTCTATCCAAATTCTAGCAAAAAATATAAATTATATATACATATGTGTGTATACAAACAAATATTCACTAGTAAACATGTATATGTGTGGCATAATCTAAAGGTTATTCAATCTGGAGACAGATCTGCTTAAAGTCTTAACTTCATCATCTATATTCCTACCTATGAGCAGCTATGGTACTCTCACTAAGTTCCTTCACCATAATGAGCCTTAGTTTTCTTTATTGAAAATATAATCACAAGAGATATTTCAAAAATTAGATCTCCTATTTTTTTATCATCATTAATATTCAATTTCAAATGATTCTGAGATTTCATCAATTTGGAACCTCCCCTCAGTGTTACAAATACTTTACCATCTTATGCAACTCTCTTCCATTTCCTCCCAAAAGTTCACCACAGAAGACTCTATCAAGAGTTTTGAAGGCCTTCTTGGCCTTCTGATGTTGGAAGGATGCAAGTGAAGCTTTGGAATGGTTTATATATCTTGTCTCATCGTTGCCATGTGATAGCCAAGTTTGTCTTCTTTTCAAACAAATCTTTAAAGCTGTCTTTTTCTCCAACATTAATACCAATCATCACCATCATCATTATGAGAGATAGCAACAATAGTAACAAAAGTGTCAAATTGTAATAGTCTCCCCCAGACAAGATATATTGAACAAAATCTTATCTAAGAACCTTCTGTGGCTGAATACATGAAGAGGCTTGTTTGCTTCCTGATATCAAAGTTGATTGAGAAGAACATAGATAAAGCAATTAACATCCACACAATACCAGTCTCATTATTCACTTTTAAAATGATAACAATTTGGAAAGTATCCTAGCAACAACAACCATATACACACACATAAAACCAAAAACATCAACTACTCATACTCCAAGAAACATGAAATGAAAACCTTTCAAAATCCAGAGACCTAGAAGAGAACATCAAAAATAAATGGGACTATATCACATCTCTTGTTCTGTCAGTCATTACAGTTGTACTATGAATGATTTCAGTCAGCCTACAGAGGAATAATTTATATCTAAATACCATATTATTCAGTGATAACAAGCAATTATTTTATCTACACAATCAATATAAAAGAATATTAGCATGTTAGTAATTTGTCCCAGGATCTTTTCCAACTGAACACCATTGAAAAAGAGGAGAATGAGATGATTATAATAATAATTATGTTAATGCAGAATTGAATGGGTAGATCACACACCAAAGTTTGCTATGCACCATATACTAGTTGATGACAAATCTCTGAACCATACATATTAACCTAAAAACATCCCTTAGAATTCAGCAAATAAACTATAGTGAAACAAGAGCAGTATCACAGAGAGAACTATTACCCTCAAATCACCAGCACAAAATGTTAATCCATAAAAACATAAGAATGATATTATAAATAAATATTATTATAGCAAATGGGCAGCCAGATGATACAGTGAACATAGCACTGATCTTGGAATCAGGAAGACCCATTTTCATGAGTTCAAATCTTCCCTTAGACACTTACTAGCTGGGTGACCCTGGGTAAATTGCTTCACCATGTTTGCCTCAGTTTTATCATCTGTTAAATGAATTGGAGAAGGAAATGTCAAACCACTCCAGTATCTTTGCCAAGAAAACCCCAAAATGGGGTCATGAAGAGTTGGACATGACTGAAATGACCAAATAACAGCAACAGTTATACCAAATATAATCTCCAAAATACCAAGACATTTCAAGAGAAATTCAATTTATTTGAGAATAGGATGAAGAGCATATAATTATTACCATTATATTACTCTTGGAATTGTCCCAAAAATGCTTTCAGTAAGTTTACAGAAAAAGCTAACATTCCAACATTATAATTCAATTATAAAAAGCAATCATTTTTAAACCATCAATATAATAGACCATAGATTATTAAATATAAAAGAAAAATAGAATAGCAATTTGCTATTATTCCAATTCTATATGAAATCCATCAGAAAAGATAAGAACAAAAAAGGAGGAGGAAGAAGAGGAGCAAGAATAAAAAAGGAAATATTTATGAAGTAAATACTTTGTACAAAACACTATGTTAAGGACCACAAAACAGTCACTATCATCAAGGGGAAAAATGCCAACAGCATATCCACCGTATGTCAGTGTTTCAAAAGATAAACTCCTGGAGAACAAGAATATGAATTGTCTTATTTTGAAGGGCACCGAGAACACTACACAGCATCTTGGAACCCCAAAGTACTTTCAGATGATTTAAAATTCCAACAAAGCACATTTTTATGGACTTTGATTAGTGAAAATGTGTTGTACAGTAGAAGGAGCTCAGGATCTGAGACCAGAGAACCTGGATTCTAATGCTGGCTCTGCAATATGCAACCTGGGTGACCTTGGGCAATCAATCCAACCAGTACTTGTAAGTGCTTACTATGTGATTTTCCTAATGTGAAGAATTGACCATATCACCTCCCAACACAGACATTGAATAAACTTCAGTAGCTCAAGGAAAAGTATTAAATCTCTTGTTCAACTTTTAAATTCCTTCCTAAACTGGCCTTCCAGGTTCCTCACTCTTTACTATCCTGCACATAATTCTCTTTTTTGTTATTCAGTCATTTGGTTGTTTCCAACTCTTCTTCCCCATGGGCCATTGCTATCCTTGACAAGGATACTGAAGTGGTTTGTAATTTCCTTCTTCAGTGAATTCAGTGAATCCTTCTGTCAGGCAACCAGAGATTAAGTGACTTGCCCAGGGTCACACCATTAGGAAGTGTCTGAGGTCCCAATTGAACTCAAGTCTTCTTGATTCCAGGCGCATCACTCTATCGACTGAGTCATCTCTTGTAATGGCAGCATCTGTCTTCTCGCTGTCCCTGGAAAAAATACTCTAGAGCTCAACTCTGTACTTTTTTACTGATTGGTCCCCAGATGTAGAATCATTTTCCTCCTCAACTGAACCCACTGATTTCCCTGACTTTCTTTGAAATTCAGCTCAAATCCCATCTTCTTCTGGAAGCCTTTCCTGGTCTGTGTTCATTTTCTAAATCCTCAAACCAGTGCTTGGTCCTTCTTTCAGAACTCACTTCTCATGGGAATTGTGTCCTCTGTATCCATATTTTTTTACATGCTTCTTCACCCATTATACTCTGAGTTTCAGAATCAGGACTATTTTTACTTTTCTCTATGTCCAAGCACTTAGCATGGTGTTTAGCATATAGTAAGTGCTCAATGAATGCTTATTGATTAACTATGTGCCACTGCTGAGACACTACAGAGATAAAGGCATGAAAATACCTGCTATCAAGAAGTTTATGATATACTTGGGCAAAGCCACATATATCATTACACAGTGTGTGTGCTCAGGTGGTATTGAAGGATATAGCACATAAACAGCCTAGAAGGGAGGTAGGAATTTCAAGAGATAGAACAAAAGAGATAATATATTCCAGGCATGACAGTCTACTCAAAGGTACAGAGATGGAATGGAATTCCATGTTTAGTAACAACAAATCAGCTAGTTTGGCTCAATCACAGAAGATATAAAGCGAGTAATGTAAAATAATTGTGGAATGTGATTAGTGTCCCACTGGATAGCAGGCCTGGCACTTATTGGCTCTGACTCACCACTTCCTCTTAATTCACTTTTTTGGTATCTACCTGTAAATATTTAATTTAATTCAATAAGTGTATATTAAGTGTCTGCCTCATGCTAAGAATTCGGCTAGGTGGAAGGAAGGAAGGAAGGAAGGAAGGAAGGAAGGAAGGAAGGAAGAAAAGAAGGAATGAAGGAAAGAAGGGATGGAGGGAGGAAGTGAGGGAGGAAGGAAGGGAGGGAATGAGGGAGGGAATATCAATTTGGCAACTCTGTTTAAGATAGTTTGGAGAAAAGTGAGACAAGATACAAAGACACTAATTAGAAAGCAAGAAACCAGATGAGTCAAAATAAGGTCCTTAACTAATGGGTATGTAATATTAGTAGAAAGAAGGTTACAGATGCAAGATATATTGAAGGAGTATATAAGTCTTGACAATTGAATGCCAAGTCATTTCCCCTCAATCGGTCTCAATTTCCACATATATAAAATGAATATGTTGAACCAGATTCTATGATCTGGTGATCATAGAACTCTATAATGAGTTCTATGATCAAGAAGAAAAAATAATCATAGCTTTAATTTCCAAAATTTAATTTTGTAACAGAAGTAGTAGTAGTAGTAGTAGTAGTAGTAGTAGTAGTAGTAGTAGTAGTAGTAGTAGTGGTGGTGGTGGTGGTGGTGGTGGTGGTGGTGGTGGTGGTGGTGGTGGTAGTGGTAGTGGTAGCAGCAGCAGCAGCAGCAATCAGACAAGCCAGGAATGTTATCTCCAATTTACAAATGAGAAATTTAGCACCATTAAATGATTTACCCACAATCCTACAGCCAGTATGTGGTACAGTCAGGGATGCATTCGGGATGATTTGGGTCATCTGATGCTAAATTCAATTCTCTTTCTATTGTACTACAGAGTAAAATAATTACACCAATGATACAGATGCTGATGGTTTGAGTAGATGTAGCCTAGAGAAACCAAGTAAATGGGGTCATAGTTAAATAGTTCCAGAGGAATCTAACAGCTTCTATAGCATCAGTTAAAGAGTATAATATTAAATCTTCACTTACCTGTTCAAATGATAGCTGTCAGACAAAGGAAGAAAAAAATGCATTACATACAATTGCTTTGTATACATAAAAAGAAGGGCTTTAAGGCCCATCCCTTGGATATCCATTCACAGAAGAGAATCACTGCTAAGAGTACAGAAATGACATGCATGAGGCTTGTGCAGAGAGATATGGCCTAAATATTGATAATACAGTTACATACTTATAGAAATGGCTAAATTCAAAGAGTTTTCATTAATCCCTCAATATTAACATTGGTAGAAAGTCTCCAGTGAGGTACCCCAGGGATCTACCTTTGGCCTTGTATTGTTTAGCATATTTATCAGTGACTCAGAAAAAATGCAAAGATAGCACTCATGAGATTTTCAGGAATCTTGGAGGATAGATAGCTAATATCCTGGATGTCTGAATCAGAATATCATCTAATTGAACATGAAATTCAATAGAGGTACACGCAAAATCATATTTTCATTTTCATAAGGCCGAATGGGAGAGACAAGGTTAGATGGTAGTTTGTCTGAAAATGTTTTGGGTGGGTTAATGGACTGCAAGCTTATTATGAGTCAGCAATATGATGTAGCAGCCAAAAAAGCTAATGCAGTTCTGGGCTTCAACTAGAGGGATTTAGCTTCCAGGAATAAGGAGATAATAATATCTCTGTACTCAACCTTGAACAGACCACATATGGAGTGTTGTGTTCAGTTCAGGGAGTCACAGTTTAGGAAGCATATTGAGATGCTAAAGGACATCCAAAGCAAGGTAACTATAATAGTGAAAAGCCTTGAGTCCACATCATAACAAAATCATATGAAAATCCCTAGAAACTCAGGATGTTCTGCTAGGAGAATAAAAGATGCAAGGTCAATGTGATAGCAGTTTTCAAGTGTGTTTAACAGGCTTTCATGAGTAAGATAGATTAGATTTACTCTGTCTGGCCTAAAAGGTAGATATCAGAATGGTAGGGAAAAAATGAAGAGGGGAAATTTAGAATTAAAGTCAGGAGAAACTTCTAAGCTATTAGGACCATCCCAAAATGAAATGAGATGCTTCAGAAAATGGTGCCTTCTCCTTCATTGGTAGGTCTTTAAGAAGAGTGTGGGTGCCCACTTTGGGGACATATTTTGGTGGGATTTCTTCCAGGTATAGATTGAACTATATGACTGAATTTTATTTCAACTCTAAAATGCAATTCTTTAAGTATTCTAAAGAATACAGAGAACCAAAACAAGCAAGGTGTAACTCCAATTGACTTTGGGCATGAATGGAAAAAGATGATAACAATAGGAGTGAGAGTTCAAGAAGGGATTCCTAAATCCACAAAACCAGATTGTGATAATAGTAAATTCTCTGTATCTGATGCTATAGTCATTGTTTGATTTTTATAATTACAATGATAATATTTCAATATGAAGTCATTTAGGCAAAGTGGTCCTAATGCCCATAGAAGCAGATAGGCAAAATATGCAGCTTGCATTTTTCCATTGTTAACTCTATTTCAGGTAGATAAGATATAGCTTTTTTTTAATGTGATGCAGGAGTCCTGAATCTTTCTCCTACTGCCTTAGTTAACATTAGATCCTCTCACCAATTTCTGGTCCTGGTAAAGAAGTTTCCCCTACCTGAACTCAACCCAAGCCTAGTATCAAAAGAGGACACTGAAAACTTTTCTACCATATCTGGGTCTGATTAGGAATATCCTCTCCTGTAGCTGGTGCTGATTATCTGTTCTCCACCAAGTCCAAGCATATAATTTTGTCTACTGAACCTCAACTTTGACTGTGTCCCCTCCCCAACACATATATCTCTTACCCTCAGGGTATTATGAGTTTCTTACATGTGGGGACATATTTGTTTATATGTCATAATGTGAGTATAGCCGCACCCCTGTATCTGTTGATTCAATATCTACTGATTCAGTTAAATCATGGTTAACCATGAGGGAAATGTTTTTATTGGAAAATTTAGAAAATTCCAGAAAATTCAAAAAAAATCACAAGTTTCAAATCATTTGCCAAGCAAGAACAGAGTAGGGCAGTGATTCCCAAAGTGGGTGCCAGCGCCCCCTGGTGGATGCTGCAGGGATCCAGGGATGCAGTGATGGTCACAGGTACATTTGGCGATGATGAATAACCGTAAGGGGTGCTAAGTAACATTTTTTCTGGAAAGGGGGTGGTAAGCCAAAAAAGGTTGGGAACCACTGGACTCTATAGAATATGGTAAAGTCCACCAGCCCAATACATAACTCATATCCTTTCATCCCACCCATGTTTCCATATGAAACTATCTTCTAGTCTGCCTCTCGTGTTCTCACTGATCACATTCACTGAGGCATCATCATAGGGCCTTTGTTTTAAGAAACCCCTGATATACTGTAATAATGGCCCCAAAGTACAAGAGTAGTAGTTCAGGGAGTGCTGTTGTGTACCTGTATCAACTGATTCAGTTACCCATGGTTAACAGCAGGTATTCACTTATATCCTTAGTTTTAGCAATCTGCTGTAGGTCTTAGAATGTATTCCCCACATATATGTGGGCCTCAGTGAATATATTTTTTCTGCCTGCTTGTCATGGCACATTACAATAAAACTTGGGATCGTATCATTTCCCTGAATATCAGTTTTCTAGAAATTCTTGAATCCAAATATTTGCTTTAATTTGAGTTGTGAGGCCAAATAAAGCATGGGTGACTTAGATTTACAAATCAGTTGAAAGGAAGATAGATTGGTATGATTCATGCAGCACATTTGAAGGATAAAGAACGTGCAGAATTAACATGATGGTTGTGTGTGTGTGTGTGTGTGTGCGTGTGTGTTTCCTCCAATTTTCTTTCCTAGGTGTCATTTGTTCCTTAATTAAGAAAAGCAAGGTCTGTGTAGAGGAGTTGATGATTAAAACCATCTCCACAAGATTTATTCCTTTAGTCTTGAGAGTGGGAGCCAGAATTTTTTCCAGGTTGGAGAGCCTGGAAGAAAACTTCTCTGAAATTACTCCTCCTGATACCAGCCCATGTCTATGGGAATCTGTTTCTATTGTAGTTAGCAAAAAGTTTAAAAGGTTTCCTTGGGAAATTTCTGCTTCAAGTCCTGAGTTTCAATAGATCACTGGGTGAAAAAGGTATGGTACTATGAGGTGGAATTTGGTTGAACTGATGATGACAAACTGAAGGAAGGAAGGAAAAAATGAGAGGAATTGAAGCAAGAAATGACTAGAAAGCAGACAATGCCAAGCACAACATTTGGGGAAGTCACATCTAATTCATGGTTCCTCTGGACTGTCATTTATAAATTAAGAAGTAATATAGTATAAGCAGTTCAATGCAGCTCACAGATTTCCAACTACATTAAAGCTCTACTTCAGTGCCAAACCTTGATGGAATTCTGCATGAGCTCCTATTAAAAGAAGAATGGAAGCAGGGAAGGATCATTTTAAAAGATGCAGGTGGAAATTCAGAGTCAGCTCTTTTAAAATTTATGAAGAGCGGCAGTAATTTAACTTGTGATGGGAACAATTTTATTCCCATTTCGACGAATGCTAATGTTCGAATTTCAGTTATTAAAATTAATCTGACTCAATTATATTCAGTGGGATTGTGTTCTAGCAGTGCTGATTGATAATAGCAATACATGCTAAGTAGAGCTCTGTGATCTGGGACACGCACATGACTAGGAACACACAAATGGGAGAAGGTGGAAAGTGTCCCTCTGACCCAGAAAACAAAATCCATTAGAAATTCATCACATGATAATCTAATGGCAATTTTTTTCAACAAATATTTACTGAGAACCAATGATATGCCCAGCACTGCATTGGGTCTTATGGAAGATATCAAGAGATAAGAAACATAATTCTTCTCATTGAAACTCTTATAATCTTACTGGAGAAATAAAAGTATCAGTTATTCTAGACCTGGAGATGGAAAACCTGAGACAGAGTTCTGCCTCTAGCACATATTGGCTGTGAGGTCATAAACAAGTCACACATATCTCAAAAACTCTACATTACTAATGAATGATCAGATCTGTGTTAGTAGAAGGGATTTTCACAATAAAAGTTATTCATGTGGAAGAAATCACAGAAATGCATTATTATTATTAATAATATCACCATCGTCATTATCATCATTTTATTCATTGTGACAATAATGAAAATACCTGAAATTTATGTTGTGCTTTAAGATTTCCAAAGTCTTTATTTATATTAATTCACTTGATTTTCACAGAAACCCAATGGGAGAGGTGCTATTGATATCTTATTTTCCAAATCAAAAAACTGAGGCTTAGGCTTCTTTCTTTCACTTAGCAGACACTCCCACTCACTAGTTATATGGACAAAAACCATAAAATAACTTTGGGATAAAAATCCTGTATTAATTACTCAGAATATTACTTCTATTTGCAGTTAATTGTAATGACAAAGGTAAATAATATAACAAAAATAGGTATACTTAGTTATTATCAATTAAAATAAAATCTCCTTTGAATGCTTGAAATGTGAAAAATCTTATGTGAAGTACAAAATCACATGAGGCAAAACATGATTAACTATTAAATGAGTGGTGGAGACAACAGAGAACTATAGCAGTATAGAAGAAGCAAAGAAGTATAGATTGTGTGTAGAGAGGAAAGGCTTTGTAGAGGAAGTGGAACTTAAAATGATACTTGAAGTATGGATAGAATTGGGACAAATGGCAAATGGATGGATAGATAGACAAAAAGTTCTGGATTTAGAGTTAGAGTATCTGGACTACAACCTCTGTGTCCTTAAACAAGTCACATCTTTTTTTGGCTTCAATTTCCTCATCTGTAAAATGAAAGAATTAGATGTCTGAAATCCCTTTTAGTTCTAAATCTATCATCTACTACATGGAAGAATTGTTGTTTTTTATTTAAGCATTTTTCCATGGTTACATGATTCATGTATTTTCCTTCCCCCTTTCCCCTTCCCCCTCCCAGAGCCAATAAGCAATTCCACTGGGTTGTACATGTATTATCTCAATATCCAATTCCATATTATTTATTTTGTAATAATCTTTTAAAAACCAAAACCACACACCCAATGCCCATAAAAAACAAGTGAAAAATCAAATGTTTTCCTTCTGCATTTCTATTCCCACAGTTCTTTCTCCCAATTTGGATAGCATTCCTTCGCATCAGTCCCTTGGGATTGTCCTGCTATCAGTAGCAAAGTCAATTACATGTGATCGTCCCACAATGTTTCAGTCTCTGTGTACAATGTTCTCCTGTTTCTTCTTATTTCACACTGCATCAGTTCATGGAGGTCTGTCCAGCTCATATGGAAATCCAGCAGTTTATCATTCCTTATTGCACAGTAGTAGTATTCCATCACCATCAGATACCACAATTTGTTCCGTCATTCCCCAATGGAGGGATACCACCTCATTTTCCAGTTTTTTTGCCACCACAAAAAGTATGGCTATAAATATTTTTGTACAAGTATTTTTCCTTATTATCTCTTTGGGGTGTAAACCTAGTAGTGGTATAGCTGGATCAAAGGGTAGGCATCCTTTTAAAGCCCTTTGGGCATAGTTCCAAATTGCCTTCCAGATGGTTGGACCAATTCACAACTCCACTAATAGTGTGTTAGTATCCCAATTTTGCCATGTCTCCTGCAATATTTAATATTTTCCTTTACTTTCATATTGGCCAATCTGCTAGATGTGAGTGAGGTGGTACCTCAAAGTTGTTTTGATTTGCATTTCTCTAATTAGGAAGGATTTTAAATACTTTTTAATGTTATTATTGATAGTTTTGGTTTCTTCATCTGAAAACTGCCTATTCATATACTTTGACCATTTGTCAATTGGAGAATGGCTTGATTTCTTGTACATTTGACTTTAGTTCCTTATATATTTTGGAAATTAGGCCCTTGTCAAAGCATTTTGTTATAAATTTTCCCCAGTTTGTTGTTTCCTTTCTAATTTTAGTTGCATTGGTTTTCTTTGTACAAAAACTTTTAAATTTAATATAATCAAAATTATTCATTTTATATTTTGTAATATGCTCTGTCTCTTGCTTGGTCTTAAATTCCTTCCCTTCCCATAGATCTGACAGATATACTATTCTATATTCACCTAATGTATTTATTATTTTATGCTTTATATTTAGGTCATTTACCCATTTTGAATTTATCTTGGTATAGGGTGTAAGATGTTGATCTAAATAAACCTAATTTTTCCCATACTGTTTTCCAATTTTCTCAGCAGTTTTTGTGTAATAGTGAGTTCTTATTCCAAAAGCTGGAATCTTTGGGTTTATCGAACACTAGCTTGCTGAGGCCATTTATCCCTAGTCTATTCCATTGATCAATCCTTCTATCTCTTAGCTAATACCATATTGTTGTGATGGTCACTGCTTTGTAGTACAGTTCAATATTGGTACTGCTAGGCCCCCATCATTCACATTTTTTTCATTAGTTCCTTTTGTATTCTGGATCTTTTTTTCCTGAAAGAATTTTTTATTTAAAAGGTCAAGTGCTCAGTTGTCCTTTCAGAAAATTAAATTAATAGCTACTTATTGAAAACATTATGGGCAAACAATGTGCTCACTTTTAGGGAGGAAGCATAAAGCATGACATAGAACCAACCCACATTGAGCTTACTAAGGTCTATCTAAATAAATATGTGTCTGTGTGTGGCACTGGTTTGTAGGGTGGGTTGAAAAGAAAAGAAAATGTAATAAAGGAAACTAGTTGGGGGATTGATGAAATAGTTATTTGCACGCTAACTTCTTTAGTTACCCAAATGTCTGTTTCTTGCTCACAAAGAAATGTATGTTTGAAGGAATGACAATATGCAGTCACAGATATATAAATACACAGAAAATCCCAAAACTCCCTCCACACCACCACCTTGACTAGTCTGACAACCCCAAAGATATTTTTAGAAGTTAAATGAAAAAGCAAAGGTTATATGAGGATAAATGTCATGCTGCTCTTTTGGTTACTATGGTACATGCTCCCCTTAGCTTCACTCTATGGCTTCAGAGAATTTGTGTGTGTGTGTGGGAAATAGAAGAAAAATACCCTATTGGGGTCAAAATCCCTCTTCAGAGCAAGTTCAATGTCCATTTCCTTCCCCTGGACAAGAGAAATCAATGCTGATGCCAGTGTGTGTCCTCTACTAGGAAACAATCCTAATACCATATGCGTCTTTTGTTGGAAACTGAACCAAGTTCCACTATCCTCAGTTTACTACTCTTGTCACATCTCCCCTCTCTTGATACTTTTACCTTTGGGATGAATGAGCTTAGACAAGAGCAATGTGTCTGGGGTCGACTCATTTTCTTGAGGGCTCTGATCTCAGAAGGTGAGCCACATAACAAATTGGGGAGGGTAGACCTCGGATGCACCTTGTATCTTTCAATACATAGAAATTATTTTTCTTTTTAAAACCATTCCCTCCTGCCTTCATGTTAATTCTGAGACAAAGGAGCTGCAAAGACTAATTAATAGGAGTTTAGTGGCTTTCCCAAGGTCATACATCTAGGAATTGTCTGAGGTCAGATTTGAATTCAGGTGGCAAGAGCACTATTCATGTTGCTGACTTTTTTGCAGAGCTTATTAATCCTCAAGGTGTTGCCCTTATCCCTCTTCTTTTCCCCTCTATATTCTTAATGATCTCATTTATTCCTATGTCATCAAAAGTTACTTTTACCTAAGTGACTCCCAGATTTAGATAGCTAACTCCTCTATCACCATTGAACTAAATTACACATAGTCAGGTGGCACAATGGATAGAGTACTGGTCCTTGAGTCAGGAAGACCTGAGTTCAAATCTATCCTCAGATACTTACTGGGTTGTGTGACCTTGGGCAAATCACTTAATCTTGTTTGCCTCAGTTCTCTTATCTGTAAAGTGAGCTGGAGAAGGAAATGACAAACCACTCCAATATCTTTGCCCAAAAAAACTCAAATGGGGTCAAGAAGAATCAGACAAACCTGAAACAAATGAACAACAATTTCCTGCTCTACACCTTAGATTGTGGTATGGTAAAGATCCCAAATGTAGAGCTGCTACATGACTTGGAAATCAGTGTGTCTAAGTCCCTTATTTCTGAGGTATGAAAATGAAGCTCAGAGACATTAAGTGATTTCTTTGAAGTCACAAAAGTTGTAAGTGAGAGATGAGATTTGAACCCAGGTTGTCTGACTTCAAATTCAGGGCAATTTATACTGTACTTTGCCTTGCCAAGGTATCTTATTTGCACTTGAGTTAAAGAGTTCAACATGTCTAAAGTGAATTCACCAACCCAACCCAAAACCAACTTCCCCCAACACAGTAAGATCTGCACTTCTTCCCAGCTATCCTATCCATGGAAAGACTCTGGAAATTTTCCATCCTGTCATATTCAAAATCATGAGGTAAATTTCTTCTCCTTCCCTTTCCTTTATCTCTGCATTGCAGCTTTTGCAACAGCCTTTAATTTTTCTACTAAGAAACTTTCAATAGTTCCTCATTAGTTAATAAAATAAAACATAAAACATCAGTTATTTTAAACCATTTAAGATAGTCACCAATATGATGCCAAATCAAGCAATAAGTACTTTTAAAATTTTATTTTATTTTTCCCTAATTACATGCAACAACATTTTCCAACATCTTAAAAATAATTTTGATTCTCAAATTCTCCCTCTTTCCCATCCTAGGTGAGAATGGTAAGCAATGTCATATAGATTTTGCATGTGCAAACATGAAAAACATTTTCCCATATTAATCCATTTGTTGAAGAAACTTGACTTTAAAAAAAAATTAAGAAAGTGAAAAAAGTTTGCTTTGGTCAGAATTCAGATTCCATCAGTTCTTTCTCTGGAAATGAATTAAAATTTTTTTTTAATCATGAGTACTTTAGGATTGTTGTAGATCATTGTATTGCTGAGAATAGCAAGCTATTCACAATTGTTCATTGTATAGTATTCAAGTCACTGTGTACAATGTTCTCCTGGTTCTGCTTACTTCATTTTGCTTCAGTTCATGCAAGTCTTTCCAGGTTTTTCTAATTTCTTTGTACTCATCATTTATTACAGCAAAATACTATTCCATTACAATAATTTACTATAACTTGCTCAGCCATTCCCAAATTGATAGGTATCCCTTCACTTTCCAATTCTTTGCCCCCACAAAAAGTGACATTGAATATTTTTATACATATTTTCCCTTCTCCTTTTTGTTTTTTGTTTTTTATCTCTTTGGGATACAGACCTATATTGATGAGTCAAAGGGTATTTATTGTCTTATAGCCGTTTGGGCATATGTCCAAATTGCTCTTCAGAATGGTTAAAGGGGTTCATAATTCCCCCAACAGCTCATTAGTATCTCAATTTTCCCAATCTCCTCCAAGTTTAGTAATTTTCCTTTTCTGTCATAATAGCCAATCTGATAGGTGTGGGGTGGTGCCTCGGTTGTTTTACTTGCATTTCTCTAATTAATAGTGATTTAGAGCATTTTTGCATGCCTATAGAGAGCTTTAATTAATTTGTTTTAGAACTGCCTGTTCATATTCTTTGACCACTGATCTATTGGGGAAAGACTTATATTCTTATATATTTGACTCATTTCTCTATGATTTGAGAAATGAGACCTTTATTAGAGAGAGATGTAAAAAAATATTCCTTTCCCCCACCCCCTGTTTAGTTTCTGGCTACCACTTCCCCCAATTTGTCCTCTTTTCTATTAGGAACTCTCCAATCTCTTATCACTTTCCCCTCCTGCTATTCTGTATGATAAGGTAGATTTATATATGTGACTGATCATATGTGTTCTTTCCTTGCTGAGCCAATTCTGATGTAAATAAGTTTTACATAGTCCCCTCCCAATCTCCCCCACATTCCCTTCTACCATAAAAGCTTTCGTGCCTTTTTAACATGAGATAATTTACCTCATATTGTTTTCCACTTCCCCATCCTCTCAATGCATTCCTCTTTTTTATACCTTAAATTTTATATCATTCCATAATATTCAAATTACATCTTTGACCTATGCCTACGTATACTCCTTCCAAAAGCCCTAATAATTATATAGTTCTTTGGAAATATAGGAATCATCTCTTCATGTACACAGTCTAACCTTATTGAATGTCTTTTGATTTCCCTTTCCTGTTTAACTTTTTATAATTCTCTTGAGTCTTCTATCTGAGAGTCTAATTTTCCATTCAGCTCTGGTCTTTTCATCATAAATGTTTGAAAGAGCTCTATTTCATAGAATACTCATTTTTGGCCCTGACTGATTATTCTCAGTTTTCCTGGGTAAGGGATTGTTGGTTAAAGTCCTAGTTCTTTTGCCCTCAGAAATATCATATTTCATGCCTTTGAACTTTTCATAAAGAAGCTGTTAAATCTTGTGTTATTCTACTTATGGCTCCATGATGTTTGAATTGTTTCTTTTTGGCTTCTGGCAATGTTTTCTCTATGATATGGAAGTTCTGGAATTAAACTATGATATTCCTGTGAGTTATCATTTTGTGATCAATTTCAGGAGGTGATCAGTGGATTCTTTCAGGTTCTATTTTGCTCTTTAGTTCTAGAATATCAAGTTTTCCTTGATAATATATTGAAAAATGACATCAAAGCTCTGTTTTCATCATGGCTTTCAGATGTCCAATAATATGTAGATTATTTCTCCTGGATTAATTTTCCATCTCAGTTGTTTTTCCAGTGAGATATTTCATATTTTATTATATTTTTTCATTCATTTGACTTTCATCATCTCTTTTTTTAAACATTTATTAATATGTATTTTTTAGAAAAGTTAACATGGTTACATAATTCATGCTCTTACATTCCCCTTCACCCCCCAAGCTCCCCCCTCAATGGCTGATGCGTATTTCCACTGGTTTTCACATGTGTCATTGATCAAGACCTATTTCCAAATTGTTGATAAATCCCCAATCATGTCCACCTCAACCCATGTGTTCAAAGAGTTATTTTTCTTCTGTTTCCACTCCTGTAGTTCTTCCTCTGAATGAGGGTAGCGTTCTTTTCCATAAGTTGCTCAGAATTGTCCTGGGTCACTGCATTGCTGCTAGTATAGAAGTCCATTACGTTCTATTTTACCACAGTGTATTGGTCTCGGTGTACAATGTTCTTTTGGCTCACCTCCTTTCACTCTGCATCAATTCCTGGAGATCTTTCCAGTTCACATGGAATTCATCCAGTTTATTATTCCTTTGAGCACAATAGTATTCCATCACCAGCATATACCACAATTTTTTCAGCCATTCCCCAATTGAAGGGCATACCCTCATTATCCTGGTTTTTGCCACCACAAAAAGCACAGCTATAAAAATTTTCACACAAGTCTTTTTATCTATGATCTCTTTGGGGTACAACCCCAACAATGGTATGGCTGGATCAAAGGGTAGGCATTCTTTTATAGCCCTTTGAGCATAGTTCCAAATTGCCAGCCAGAATGGTTGGATCAGTTCACAACTCCAATGCATTAATGTCCCAGTTTTGCCACATCCCCTCCAGCATTCATTACTTTCTCCTTCTTTCATTTTAGCCAATCTGCTAGGTGTGAGGTGTTACCTTACAGTTGTTTTAATTTGCATTTCTCTAATTATTAGAGATTTAGAACACTTTCTCATGTGCTTATTGATACTTTTGATTTCTTTATCTGAAAATTGCCTATTCATGTCCCTTGCCCATTTATCAATTGGGGAATGGCTTGATTTTTTTATTAACCATTTATTAATTGGTTTAACTCCCTGTATATCTAAGTAATTAGACCACTGTCGGAGTTTTTTGTTATAAAGATTTTTTCCCAATTTGTTGTTTCCCTGCTGATTTTGGCTACATTGTTTTTGTTTGTACAAAAGCTGTTTAGTTTGATATAATCAAAATAATTTATTTTACATTTTATAATTTTCTCTAAGTCTTGCTTGGTTTTAAAATCTTTCCTTTCCCAGAGATCTGACAAGTATACTATTCTGTGTTCACTTAACTTATTTATATTTTCCCTCTTTATATTCAAGTCATTCACCCATTCTGAATTTATCTTGGTGTAGACTGTGAGATGGTGATCTAAACCTAATCTCTCCCATATTGTTTTCCAAATTTCCCAGCAGTTTTTGTCACATAGTGGATTTTTGTCCCAAAAGTTGGGCTCATTGGGTTTATCATACACTGTCTTGCTTATGTCACTTACCCCAAGTCTATTCCACTGTCCTCCCTTCTGTCTCTTAGCCAGTACCATACCATTTTGTTGACCACTGCTTTATAGTACAGTTTAATATCTGGTACTGCTAGGCCCTCTTCCTTCACATTTTTTTCATTATTTCCCTTGATATTCTTGATCTTTTATTATTCCAGATGAACTTTGTTATAGTTTTCCTAATTCAGTAAAAAAGTTTTTTGGTAGTTTGATAGGTATGGCACTAAACAGGAAAATTAATTTCAGTAGAATGGTCATTTTTATTATGTTAGCTCGTCCTACCCATGAGCAAACAATATTTTTCAAATTGTTTAGATCTTGTTTCAATTGTTTGGAAAGTGTTTTGTAGTTCTGTTCATATAATTGCTGTGTTTGTTTTGGTAGATAGATTCCTAAGTATTTTATATTGTCTGGGGTGATTTTAAATGGTGTTTCTCTTTCTACCTCTTTCTGCTGTCATGTATTGGAAATATATAGAAATGTTGATGATTTATGTGCATTTATTTTGTATCCTGCAACTTTGCTAAAGTTGTTGATTCAAGCTTCTTAGTTGATTCTCTAGGATTTTTTAAGTATACCATCATATCATCTGCAAAGAGTGATAGCTTAGTCTCCTATTTGCCTATCAATGTTTATTAGGGAGATTGGTCTGTAGTTTTCTTTTTATGTTTTTGATCTACCTGGCTTTGGAATCAGTACCATATTTGTATCATAAAAGGAATTTGGTAGGACTCCTCCTTTGCTTATTATATCAAATAATTTGTATAGTATTGGGATTAGTTGCTCTTTGAATGTCTGATAGAGTTCACTTGTGAATCCATCAGGCCCTGGCGATTTTTTCTTAAAGAATTCTTTGATGGCTTGTTCAATTTTTTTTTCTGATATGGGATTATTTAGGTAATCTATTTCTCCTGCTGTTAATCTAGGCAATTTGTATTTTTGTAAATATTCATCCATATCTCCAAGATTGCTATATTTATTGCCATATAATTGGGCAAAATACTTTTTAATGATTTCCTTAATTCCCCCTTCATTAGAGGTGAGGTCTCCCTTTTCATCTTTGATACTGTCAATTTGGTTTTCTTCTTTCCTTTTTTTTATTAGATTGACCTATTTTATCTGTTTTTTTTTCAAAATACCAGCTTCTACTCTTATTTAGTAATTCAATAGTACTTTTACTTTTGATTTTATTAATTTCTCCCTTGATTTTTAGTATTTCTAATTTAGTTTTCATCTGGGTTTTTTTAATTCACTCACTTTCTAATTTTTTAAGTTGCATGCCCAATTCATTAATCTTTGCCCTCCCTAATTTGTTAATATATGCACTCAAGGATATAAATTTTCCCCTGAGGACTGCCTTGGCTGCATCCCACAGAGTTTGGTAGGATGCCTCATCATTGTCATTCTCTTCAATGAAATTGTTGATTTCTTCTTTGACTAGCTGGTTTTGGAGAATCATATTATTTAATTTGCAATTAGTTTTTTATTTGCCTGTCTAGGTGCCCTTACTAATTATTATTTTATGGCATTATGATCTGAGAAGGTTACATTTATTATTTCTGTTGTTTTGCATTTGTTTGCAATGTTTCTATGCCCTATTACATGGTCAGTCTTTGTCAATGTACCATATGCAGCTGAAAGGAAGGTGTATTCCTTTTTTTCCTATTTATTTTTTCTCCACATATCTATTAAATCTAATTTTTCTAGGACTTCATTCATCTCTCTTACCTCTTTCTTATTTATTTTTTGGTTTGATTTATCTGGATCTGAAAGAGGGTTACTTAGATCTCCCACTAGTGTGGTTTTACTATCTATTTTCTTCTTGAGATCTGCCAGTTTCTCCTTTACGAATATGGTTTCTATGCCATTTGGTGCATACATATTGAGCAATGTTATTTCCTCAATGTCTATACTGCCTTTAATCAGGATGTAATGACCTTCCCTGTCTTTTTTAATCATATCTATTTTTACTTTGGCTTTGTCAGAAATCATAATTGCCACTCCTGTCTTCTTTTTCTCATTTGAGGCCCAAAGGATTTTACTCAAGCCCTTTACCTTAAACCTGTGTATGTCCACCCGCCTCATATGTGTTTCTTGTGGACAACATATGGTAGGATTTTGGTTTCTAATCTACTCTGCTATTTGCTTCCTTTTTATGTGCGAGTTCATCCCATTCACATTCAGAGTTATAATTATCAGTTGTATATTTGCCAACAATTTCATATCCTATCCTAGTTCTACCCCTTCTTCTTACACTATTTCCTTTTAAACCAGTGGATTGCTTTATGCCAGTAACCCTTGTTCCCTCCCTTAATTTACTTCCCTTTCCACCCCTTCCCTTATTATTCCCTTCTTTTTATTTTTAAGGCCTAATGAATTCCCTCCCCCTTTTCCTCCCCTCCCTTTTTTTGACCTCCCCACTCCCCTGCTCCCCTTGGTTTATCCCTTCTGACTTTCTCAGTAGGGTTAGATAGAATTTTATATCCCAATGGATAAAGCTACTCTTCCCTCTCAGGGTTAATTACACTGAGAGTAAGGTTTAAATATTATGTCTTAATGCTCTCTCCCTCTCCTTCTTATAATAGTATTCATCCCTTCCCATTCCCATGACCTCTTTGTGTGTTATAGAATATCCTATTTTTCTTATTCATTCAAGTTTCTCTTGGTGCCATCTACTATTCCATCCCCTCTTTCCCACCCACCCCCATATCATCTTAGATCATTTAGTATTCCAACCTCTCCCTATGAATAATTCTTCTAACTACTATAGTAGTGAATACTATAATAGTGAAAAGAGTTCATTACAGAGAATTATACATAACATTTCTCCACATAGGAATACCAATAATTAGATCATATTGAAAAATGCAATGAATGCCTTGAAAGGCATTGAAAAATGTCTTGAAAGAGGAAAATTTTAAAAATACAAGTTTTCCTTCTTTCCCCTCTGTTTCTTATTTACCTTTTCATGTTTCTCTTGATTTTTGTGGTTGTATATTGAACTTTCCATTTAGTCCTGGTCTTTTCTGTGCAAATACTTGGAAATCTTCTGTCTTGTTGAATGCCCAAACTTTCCCCTGGAAGTATATAGTCAGTTTTGATGGGTAGGTAATCCTTGGTTGTAGACCCAGTTCTCTTGCCTTTCTTAATATCCTATTCCAAGCCTCGGGGTCTTTTAGCATGGAGGCTGCCAGATCCTGTGTGATCCTGATTGGTGCTCCTTGATATCTGAATTGTCTCTTTCTGGCTTCTTGTAAAATTTTTTCTTTTCTTTGGAAGCTTTTGAATTTGTTTATTAAATTCCTGGGGGTTGTCTTTTCTGGGTCTAGTGTAGAGGGTGATCTATGGATCCTTTCAATGTCTATACCCTCTTGTTGTAGAACTTCAGGGCAATTTTGCTGAATAATTTTCTTTAGTTTGGAGTACAAATTTCTATTAATTTCTGCTTTTTCAGGAAGACCAATGATTCTCAGATTGTTTCTTCTAGACCTGTTTTTTTGATCTGTCAATTTCTCATTGAGATATTTCATGTTTCCTTCTATTTTATCCGTCTTTTGACTTTGTTTTATTTGTTCTTGCTGTCTTAAGAGATCATTAGCTTCTAATTGTTCAATTCTAGCCTTTAAAGACAGACTGGTTTTCCCTTTCAATCTGGTTCTTCTGGTGTTCAATTTGCTTATCAGTTCTTTGATTTCTGAGCCTCACTTTCCAATTGCAAAATTCTGCCTTTTAAACTGTTATTTTCTTGCCAGATCTCTCCCATCTTTCTCATCATCTCAGATTTGAACTTTTCAATAGCTGGTGACCACTTTTCATTATTTTGGGAAGGTTTGGATATGATTACTTGTTTGTTCTCCTCTGCTGTTTGCTCTGTTGTCTGGATTTTATCTGTGTAAAGTTGTCGAGTGTTACAGATTTCTTCCTGATGATCTTTCTTTTTTGGGATTCTTGTCTCTGGCTTGCCATTGTTATCCCTGCGCCCTCTCAGGTTTATCCTCACACTTAGGATCTGTCTCTGCTCTTTAGGCTCCTGAGGTCTCAAGTCTAGTTGTTCTCAGGGTCAAGCCTCCTGGTGGTCCCCTTGCTTGTTCCTCTGCCTGAGCCTCCTTTAACAGTCTCAGGGAGCTGCTTCCACAGTCCTGCACCCCTCTGTACTGGGCCCCCTCACAAGGTCCGTGCCTACTCTCAGGATCCTTGTCCTTGTCTGCACTCAGGATCCATGTCTGCTCTTGAGTCCCTGCCCACACTGATGCCTGTGCTCAGGGTCTGTGTTCAAAGTCTGCATATTCTTTCAGCCTCTTTGGTTCTTAAGTCTTGCTGCTCAGGAGCAGGCCCTGGTGACCCCAGGTAGCTGCCAAGGACTTAATGCATGCCCCAAACTTGTTCTAACTCTTGTGAGCTGGCTTTGGCACAGTAGGTTGTGTGGGGTGGGGGTAGGAGGTTGCTCAGCTTGTGTTTTAGTGAGAGCTGTTTCACTCCTTTATAGCATGGAAATGCCCTGATTCCACGCACTTCCTATGCTGCGCCTTGTTGTGGGGTCCCTTCGCTCTTCTGGATTTGTTTTTTTTTTTGTATTTTTGAGGATTCCTATATGTTTTGGTTAGGAGAGGTTAAGCAGCTGCTTTTTATTCTGCAGCTATCTTAACCAGGAAGTTCCCCAACCCTTTCATTATCTCTTGATATCTCATGGAGTCATTATCTTCCACTTGCCCAATTCTAATTTTTAAGACATAATTTTCTTGAGTGAGCCTTTGTACCTCCTTTTCTATTTGGCCAATTCTACTTTTTAAGAATTCTCTTCTTTGATGAATTGATGTACCTCTTTTTCCATATGGCCAATTCTGCCTTTTAAGAAGTTCTCACTAAGTGAAATTTAAAAAAAAATCATTCCATTGCCCAATTGACAAATGATCAACGGACATGAATATACAGTTTTCATGTGATGAAATAAAAACTATCAATAAGCACATGAAAAAGTGTTCTAAACCCCTACTGATTAGAGAAATTCAAATTAAAACAACTCTGAGGTACTACCTTATACCTAGAAGACTGACCAATATGGCAGCAAAGGAAAATGATAAATGTTGGAGGGGATGTGGCAAAATTGGAACACTGATACACTGCTGCTGGAGATGCGAATTCGTCCAATCATTCTGGAGGGCAATTAGGAACTGTGCACAAATGGCTTTAAAGTAATGCCTACCCTTTGACCCATCCATACCAATCTGGGTTTATACCCCTAAGAGATACTAAGATAATAAAAGACTTATACAAATTATTTATAGCAATGAGGAAATAACAGTACTCAACATGTATGCTCCAAATGGTATAGCATCCAAATTTCTAAAGGAGAAACTGGCAGAGCTCAAGGAGGAAATAGTAAAACTTTATAGTGGAAGACCTAAATCTTCCTCTATCAGATCTAGGATAAATCAAACCAAAAAATAAATAAGAAAGAGATAAGAGAGGTGAATGAAATCGTAGAAAAATTAGAGTTAATAGATATGTGGAGAAAAATAGGGACAAAAAGGAATACACCTGCTTTTCAGCTGCACATGGTACATGCAAGAGCAGAAATAATAAATGTAACCTTTTCAGATCATAATGCAATAAAAATAATAATTAGTAAGGGCACATGGACAGGCAAATCAAAAATTAATTGGAAATTAAATAATATGATTCTCTAAAATCAGTTATTTAAAGAACAAATCATAGAAATAATTAATAATTTCATTGAAGAGTATGACAATGATGAGACATCCTATCAAAATCTGTGGGATGAAGTGTAATAAGGAATTTCCGGGAAAAGATGGAGGACATCTTGAGTGACAGGAACATTGGTTGAAGACCATGGAATGTGCCCAGGGTGGCATGAGTCAGGGCCAGAAGACAGTTGGAGCCACCCTCTAAATACCCAGGGACAATAGTACACTGGGTCTCATTTTTGAGAATTCTTGGGAAGAGGGTGGATTGAAGGGAGGGTAGGCCCTAGGCCTGAAATCCAGCATCCATATCTGAGTGTCATAGAAAATCAATCACTTGCTATTAATACAGCTGAGAGAGACAACACCACAACCATCAAGAAGAGTAACACTAAGCTTCCCGATCCTTTGGCTTGTGCCATGGCCAGGCTAAGCCAGGGATTGAGAGAGGGAGAAGAAAGCTCCAGCCTATTGGGGAAGGGATTTATAAACTGCAGTCAGAATAGCATTTATCCAGTGAGCATATCTATACCAGCCTGAACTAACCTTTTACTATCAAATCCAACACGAAGCCAGGGCTAGAAGAGTTGTTAAACACTTATACAACTCCCATTAGGTTCCTGATTTGGGTGCTGTTGTATAGGCAGAGGCTTGGTTAAGCTGATTGTTCTAAGCCCTGGGGTTACTGACACATTTGGTAACCACCTGGCAAACACTGCGCTCACTAGCCCAGATTCATCCAGTGCCTGTGATTTCAGTGCCTACATGGCAGACTCTGCCAAAAGAGCCTGTCAAGCCCAAGTGAAGCTTAGCAACTTTCTTATTAGCAGCTTGCCTCCAATTTACAAACAACAGCAGCTAAAGCAGTCCTCAGGGGGATATGTATATCCTTGAGTGCATATATTAACAAATTAGGGAGGGCAAAGATCAATGAACTGGGCATGCAAATCAAAAAAACTAGAAAGAGAACAAATTTAAAATCCCCAGTTAAAAACTAAATTAGAGATTATAAAAATTAAAGGAGAAATTAATAAAATTGAAAGTAAAATTAATAAGTAAGACTAGAACTTGGTACTTTGAAAAACAAATAAAATTGACAAAGTACTGGGCAATCTAACTTTTAAAAAAATAGAAGAAAACCCAATTATCAGTATCAAAGATGAAAAGGGAAACCTCACCTCTAATGAAGAGTAAATCAAGGCAATCATTAAAAACTATTTTGCCCAATTATATGGCAATAAATAGAGCAATCTAGGTGATATGAATGTTTACAAAATATGAAAAATATAAATCACCTAGAGTAGCAGTAGAAGAAATAGAATACTTAAATAATCCCATATCAGAAAAAAGAAATTGAACCACCTGTGAAAGAACTCCCTAAGAAAAAATCCCCAGGACCAGATTTATTCACAAGGGAATTCTATTTCAAAGAACAACTAATTCCAATACTATACAAACTATTTGACATAATAAACAAAGAAGGAGTTCTACCAAACTCCATTTATGATGCAAATAAGATACTGATCCCAAAGCCAGGTAGATCAAAAACAGAGAAAGAAAACTACAGACCAATCTCCCTAAAGAACACAGATGCAAAAATATTAAACAGAATACTAGCAAAGAGACTCCAGCAAGTGATCAAGAGGGTTGGGTTATTCATTATGATCAGGTGGGATTTATACCAAGAATGCAAGGATGGTTCAATATTAGGAAAACCATTCACATAATTGACTACATCAACAAGCAAACTCACAAAAATCACGTGATTATTTCAATAGATGCTGAAAAAACCCTTGACAAAATATAATACCCATTCCTACTGAAAATACTAGAAAGAATAGGAATAGAAGGGCCTTTCCTAAAAATAATAAATGGTATATAATCCAGGACAATCCAGAGGAATTTACAGGAAAGAACATTATCCACATCTAGAGAAAGAACTGTGAAAACAGAAACACAGGGAAAAAATTGATCATGTAGTTCAATAGGGATAAAATTAGGATTTTGATGTTAAAAGATCACTCTACTGCAAGTATGAATAACATGGAAATGGGTTTTTAACAATGATACACGTATAACCCAGTGGAATTGCTTGTCAGTTCCAGGAGGGAGAGGAAAGAGGGAGCAGAAATCATGAATAATTGAAAATATTGTAAAAAAGAAAGAAGAAGAAGAAGAAGAAGAAGAAGAAGAAGAAGAAGAAGAAGAAGAAGAAGAAGAAGAAGAAGAAGAAGAAGAAGAATATGATGATGATGATTATGATGATGATGATGAAAAAAGAAAGAAGAAGAGTTCTCTTCAGTGCATTTTCAAGTATCTTTTTCCATTTGGCCAATTCTGCTTTTTAAGAAGTTCTTCTCTTCAGTAGATTTTTGTGTCTCTTTTACCTATTGGCCTGGCCTGTTTCTAAAGGTATTTATTTCCTTATTATTTTTTGTGCCTTCCTTACCAACCTGTTGACTCTTTTTTCATGATTGTATTATATCACTCTCATTTTTTCCCTGATTTTTTCTCCTACCTCGCTCATTTGATTTGATTTGACAATGCTTTTTGATCTCTTCCATTAATTCATTTTGGACTTGAGAGAAATCCTATTTTTTTCTTGGAGGCTTTAGATGCAGTGATACTGACTTTGTTGTCTTCTGAGTTTATGTTTTGGTCTTCATGTCTCCAAAAATAACTTTCTATGCTGAACTTTTTTGTTGTTGCTTTCTCATTTTCCAGACTTTTTATTTTCTTTTAACTTTTAACTTAAAACTGCTAAAATTTGACTCTAATTGTAGTGACAGGAGTACTGTTCCAAGCTTCAGGTTCTTTGTACAGCTACCTTTGCAGGTAGCCCTGGGAATCTATATGCTTTCAGTTCTTCCAAGGTGATATAATTTAAGGAGAGGTGTGCTTAATACTTTTCAGGCCTATGCTCCGCTTTGTGAATAACCACAAGCATTCTTTTCTGCCTCAGAATTGTGACCATGGTTCCCTACTCCCCTCTGGCCACAAGTGCTGGTATGTGCTAGTTTGCTAGTTCTCCTCTTTACTCTATGACTATACCCCAGGTCTATGATCTGGCTCTGCATGTAGACAATATTACTGGAGTTTTGCACCAAAAAGCCAGCAAATGGATCCCTATAATCTACTTCTAAGCAGCTGTCAGATTCCACCCTTGCCATCTGTGGCTGATAGAACCAGAAACTTTTGCTGGTAATTCAGCTTCCTCTAAGGCCTGAAGCTGTGGCAGGGCCTGTTTTGGCATGGTGCTTTGTTCTTCACTTCCACTCTGGTGCTATAGATCTTTTGTGATGGTGCTATAGATCTTTTGTGATGGTGCTATAGATGCTATAGATCTTTTAAATTATTTTAGGCTAAAAAATTATTTCACCCCATCTTTTGTGAGTTATATTGATCTAAAAATCATTTTAATTATATCATAGTTTTTAGAGGTTAATTTGATAGACATCAGGTGGGTCTATGTGATTTCTCTGCCATCTTAGCTTCCCCCCAACCCTAATAAGCACTTTTTCAACCCATACAATGTGTCCAGCACTATGCCAAGCACTGGTGTTACAAAAAATGTCAAAAACTGTCCCTGCTCTTGGGGAGCTTACAGTATAAGGGGAGAGAGACTATATAAATAACTCAATATGTACAAGATATGTTCAGAGTTGATGTCATTGAAAGTAATCTCCTGAAGAAATCTCTTGCTAGGGGAAAAGCTGGCAGGTTGGAAAGGGACTTTACAGAAGATGGGATTATAGCCAAGTCTCAAAAGAAGTCAGGGAAGATGGGAGGAAGGGTAAGGAAAAACGTGATATCATAAGAGACAACTGGTGAAATTGTATAGATTTGTGAGTACAAGGAAGGACAGGAAGACAAGTACTGTATTGCTAGGGTACATGGAGAAGAGTGAAGTTTTTGTTTGTTTGTTTGTTTTAATGAGAAAGGTAGGAAGGGGCCAGGTCATAAAGGACTTTAAAAGCCAAACAGAAATATACGTTTGATCTTGGAGGTCATAGAGAGCTACTGGGTTTTGAAGAGTGGGAGATTATGAGCTGTGATTTAGGAAAATCACTTTGGAAGCTATCTGAAGGATTAATTTGAATGAAAAGAGACTCTTTGAATGAAACGGTCATTGAAGTGTTAATGAGAGCCTAAATCAAGGTGGTTTTCTATGAAAGGAGAGAGATATTGTAAAAGAAGAAATAATCACTTTTGGAAACAGATTGAATATAGGCAGAGAATGAGAGAGTGGAGTTGAAGATGACAGGCACTAAGGTTGTAACCCAGAGGATTGTGACAGCCTTGACAGTAATAAGGAAGTTTAGAAAAGGAGAGTTTTAGGGGAAAGATCATGACCTGTTCTGGATATGCTGCATTTGAGATTCCTATTGGCTATTTCCTTTTTAAGGTCCAAAAGACAGTTAGTGATACAGGACTGGAGCTCAGGAGAGTAGTTAGGACTGGATACATAATCTTAGAAATCATCTGTATAGAAATGATCATTAGACTCATGGAAAATGATGAAGTTACCAGCTGACAGAATTGAGAATGATAAAAAAAATAGGGCCAATAACAAACACTTGGGGAACACTCTTGGTTAGTGTGCATGATTCTGATCAAGAACCAGAAAAAGTAGACTAAAAGGTAAGTAGAGGAGAATAACCAAAGGAGAAGTATAATACTGAAACATAGAGTGGAGAGAGTAACCAGGAGAAAAGTGATCAACCCAGTCAAAAGCTGCAGAGAGGACAAGGATAAGGATTGAAGGAAAACCATAAAATTAAGTAATTAAGAGATAATGATAACTTTGGAAAGTACAGCTTCAGTTGCATGATGAGGTTGGAAACCAGATTAAAAAATGTTTTTAATAGCAAGAGGAAAAGAATTAGAGGAAGGGGGAGGCAAGTATTATCTACCTTTTTCAAGTTTAGCTATGAAGTAAAAGAGTTAGAGGAAGATAGCTGGCAGAAAGAGAAGTATTGAATAAGTCATTTCAGGATTGAGGGAAGAAGCATGTCTGTAGGTAGCTGGGATGGATCCAGTAGACAGTGGACAATCAGTATATCTACTTAAGTACCCTGACTCTGTTCCCTTTTACATATTTTATTGATGCCAATCTGGTCTCTTAGACATTCTTTCGTAAAATATCATGTTCTCCTACCTCTATGATTTACACACACAGTCTAATGTAACTGGAATATGGTTATTACACATCACCTGTTGAAATTATCTTCTTTTCAAAGTCAAACTCAGGTGCCATGTGTTCTACAAAACTTTATCAGATCAATGAGGATTGTTGAGGACCACACCCATCATGCTAGTCAATAAGTTTTGTTTGTTTTCATATCACTTTGCATCTCTCTATCTCCAAGTTGATGCCCTACCTTGGATCAAATGTAATTTGTGTATGTCTTATTCCCTGCCTGCATTAAACTATATAACCTTTGAGGTTCAGAACTATCTTCTTTTTCATATTTATAATTCTAGATTCTGGTGTGGTGTCTTCCACACTAAACCATTAGTAAATGCTTGCTGCAGGGAATTGAATAGAATCATCCCCTTGCTCATAGCATGAATGACAGATGGAGGACTTCCCCTCCATCGATGTGAAAGGCACTCTGTTGCCCTGTGGTACTTGGAAGAGATAAGTTCCACTGGCAAGCTGGTTATACTTCACAGTCCAACAGACACAGTCCAACAGGCCAACAGACATGACTATCAACAACTCACCACTGGGAACTGGTATGGAAGAGAGGGAGAGAAAGAAGATAGCAAGTAAAGAAACCTAATAATGTCCATGTCTTACAGGATTCAGAGTTTTCTTTCCCATTTCCAATGTTCATTACTCACTCAAGCCGTGGCCCAATCTTTATCAGTCCATTTAGGCATTTGGCTAAACATGGAAATCCAAATCCTCAAAACATTTAGTGAAAACTAGTTTATTCAGGATTCTGGATAACTCCCTAGCTAGTACATGAGGGTCCAGCAGCAAGCCCAGCACTGCATTGCCACAATAGTGGTTTGGAACAAAATAAAGGAAAGCTTACCTTGGGCTAAATCAGGTATCATTATGAGGTCTTGCGACATGAAAATATCTAATGGCCCACTGTAGAATAAAAATATGATTCTCCTTTTCTTCATTTCTTTTTTTCACTGTTTCCCTTCTTGTTGGTTTGTTTCTGTTTTCATTTTTTTGTTTGTTTATTTTTCAGGGCTAAAATTAAATAATAATAGAATATATATAACATTTTAAGATTTGCAAAGTGCTTTACATATGTTGTCTCATTTAATTCTGATAATAACCATGAAAATAAGGTACTTTTCTTAATCCCATTTAAGAGGTGAAGAAACCAGTGCTGAGATAAATTAAATGCATTGTTTAGAACCATACAAGAAGTATCTGAGGCAGAATTAAAACTTGGAGCTTCTTGACCCCAAAGCAAGTACTCAAGCCACTATATTACCTAGCTGCCTTTTCCATGTGCACCTTTTTTTTACCTCTAGGTAGAAGAAGAAATTATTCATTTGAATTTTCCCACCTTAAAGAGGACTTCTTATCAATAAATGTAGGAATAGGTGCTATGGAAAAGAAGCAGAATTTGGAGTCAGAGGATACAAGTTCCTAATCCACACTGCTCTTTACTATCTCTAAGAACCAGGGCAACCTACTTAATCTCTGTCCTTTTCTACATTTGTTGAATTTGGGTTTGCACTAGATGACCTGAAAAGTTCCTCCCAGTTCAAAATCCATAATATGATTCTGCCAGGAACAAAGTTTGTTTAGTGCATAAATGATCAAGGCTGTGGACTGATGATTACTTTACTTCAAAAAAGTTAATTATCCACTAGAATAATACTAGAATAACAATCCTCTAATTAATAATAATAGTCATAGTCTTTAAAAGAAGCCAAAGTATATAAAGGTTAAATTTCTTACAGTAAGAGTCAATCAGGCAGGGAGAAGGAAGTACCAAATAAATGAATAATAAATGAATCAATGATAGAAAAGAAGGAACTAATACCAGTAGGACATAGAGCAATATAATAACACTAGCGTATCTACTCTGTATTCAGGGCATCAGAGAGTTAATGTGGTAGCAGATAGTGTACTGGAACTAGATGCAAGAAGATCTGGTTTTTATCCTCCTTTGAGAATTTGCTGTTATGGGAGAGGCAAGGTGTCATAGTGGATACTGGGAGGGATTTAGAGTCAAAAAGACCTAGGTTTGAATTCTGCCTGTGAAACCTACTAGCTATGTGATCATGGACAAATTTAACCTCAGTGGCATCATTTGTAAAAGAGGAATAATAGCACTTCTAGTATCTTCCTCATGGGGTTGTTTAGAGGCTCAAATGGCATGATGAATGTGAAGTGCTTTATTAATTATACATTTTGTAAATTCCATTTATTATTGTCAAGACCATAATTAATTATCTTGTGACCATAAATTTAGAGCTAGAAAAGACTATAGAGGAGTGGTTCCCAAACTCTTTTGGCCTACCGCCCCCTTTCCAGAAAAAATATTACTTAGCGCCCCCGTCACATACTATCACCGACCCCTTACTGCAGCACCCACCAGGGGGTGGTGCTGCCCACTTTGGGAATCACTACAAGGCTATATAATCCAGTCCCACTATTTTACAGATAAAGAAACTGAGGCCTGGGTAGGCTAAGTGATTTGTTCCAGATCATATTGCAGAATCTAGATTTGAATTTGAGTCTTCTGAATGTTCATCCAGAACATATCCCATTGTTTTATGTTCTAAGGTTTGTCATCAAGGAGTTTAATGTCAAGGTCCCCAATATCAGGGACCAGGCAGGTTCAGTGACTGCCACCTATATGTGTTTCACCTCCTTTGATGAGACTTGGAATGCCAGCTTACAGTGTTAATTATGTTGTCATTAGTTTTTACATGGTAGGCCCTCAGGCGAAGCCCATTAAAGGGATGATTTCTGAGACGGCTCCAATCAGACATCAAATTGTGTTTTTCATCAAAATTCAATGAAACATCAAGCCAAAGGCAGGACAGATGTCACCCTCACAGAACAATTCATGGATCTTTTCTTTTTTTCTAAGAGTACTGCATTGTGTAATGTGCTTATTAGTAACATTCAGACTATCTGACTGATGGTCTGTCTGTGGTTTGTACCAGTGAGCTTAGGTGAAACCGCATCACGGCTAGTATAAAAAGTGAGAGGAATGGATGATAACAAGTGACAGGGTGCAATGAATGTGCCACCCACAGGGCAAGAAGGACAGCATAGCTGAAGCAGAGAGAGAGAGAGAGAGAGAGAGAGAGAGAGAGAGAGAGAGAGAGAGAGAGAGAGAGAGA
>NC_058133.1:185171279-185201718 GCF_016433145.1 Gracilinanus agilis
AGAGAGAGAGAGAGAGAGAGAGAGAGAGAGAGAGAGAGAGAGAGAGAGAGAGAGAGAGAGATTGACAGAGACACAGAGAGACAGAGACAGAAGAAGATAGAAAGACAAACAAGGAGAGACAGACACAGAGACAGAGATGGAGACAGAGACAAAGACACAGAGTGACAGAGAAACAGAGAGAGGAGGGAGAGAGAATGATAGACACAGAGACACAGAGACAGACAGAGATAGAGAGATAGACAGGGAGAGACAGACAGAGAGACAGAGACAGAGAAACAGAGAGAGAAAGGGGAAGAGGAGGGGGGAGAGAGAGAGAGAGAGAGAGAGAGGTAGACAGAGAGACAGAGAGACAGAGAGGTAACAGATAGCACATACCATGCAGGTTAAACCATCACTTCCTCTGGATCTCAGTGCACATAGCCCAGGACCCAGAGTTAAAGAGACCTAGGAATAACAGTGGTCCCAGAATACCAACTTTGCTACTATCCAGAGTCCTGCATCCATCATCCAGGGAAGAAACCCTTGTGACATTTTGACTGATCAATTCTTCTGCAGGTACTGAAGCCCTCCACATGCTCAGCAGTCACAGATACAAAGCATACCAAAAAGAAGATTCTCATCAGAAAAATCCTTAGCACTGTCAAGTGGGTCAGTGTAAACAAATATACTTTTGCCAAGGGAAAATGACATTAAAGGAAGTTTGATGGCAACTACCTTGCAGCTGTACTCTAAGGACCCTAATGCTTTTTCTTCTTACTTGTAGCTAAAATCTTCTGTATATGTTTACTTCTATTAGAATGTGAGCTCCTTGAGAACAAAGACAGTTTTGCTTTTCTATTTGAGTCCCTATGTCTTAGCATAGTGCTTGGAACATAGTATGCTTTTAATAGATCCTTGATTTTTCATCCATTAATTCAGTCATCCTATGAAGTCTTTCCAGATTCTTCCAATTATTAAAATCCTCACTATCAAACTAATTTATGTTTAGTTAGCTCTTGTAAAGGAAACTCCTTCTTCCCAGGGTTGTGAACTTTCTGCTCATTCAAACCAGCCCATTAATTTGGCTGGAATGCTGCAAACAGAAAGACTTTGATTGGTTCCTGAGATGTGATAGACCAGTGCAGAGGGAAATGACGTGATGTGGAGAAGGAGGACTATAAGAATGAGACTGTAGAGGAGGCTGGGCTCTTCTCTGGAGGTCTTTGGGCTGGAGGTCTTTCTGTGATTTGGTGTTGGTGCCTAGGACAGAAGACACTCTTATGGGCTGATAAGATTAGGGTGGTAGGCTAGGAAGAAACATTTGTAACAAGAATGTGTAGGGTAATCTTTGACTCTTTATGGTCAAAGGAAGGAATGAAGGTGATTGAGGTAGTAGGAGAGGATTGGAAGGAATGGCTGAGTTTAGGGAGGAATGGACAAGGTGGTATTTGGATGGTAAGGGTACAGGTGAGGTATTCAGGAGTGGCAGCTAACACAGACTAGACACTCAGGCTAGAGACAGAGGATACTGGGGGAAATAGACTGTACCTTTCCAGGCAGGAAAGGGTACTTCTACAGACACAAGGAATAGGGCCAGTCAGAAATGGTTTAAATCTGACTTGAGGGCTTTCTTGTCAGTTTCTCAAATCCTCAAAGGAAGAGTTGCAAGGCTCCTCCCTGTCACTGAAACTGATGAGGATCCAGGAGGAAGTATTGGGAAACTACTTCCTTCCAAGATGGATGCCTCCAGTTCCCTCAAGAATTAAAAGAGAATAATTCCTTCCCCTTCAACCCCTGCTTAATTCTTCAATACAATGATTCACCAGAGGGTTTGATTAGGTAACAAGGGGATTTATTAATACTCAGGGTTAGTCAGAGGGAGAGAAGGGTTTAGGGTTTCTGACAACTGCTATGGAGAAACTCAAGATGGGGGAGGGTCACAGGAATGGGTTAGACTGAGAGAGAACCTGCTCTCTCAGCCAGGGAAGATTTGGCTGCTTTTAAAGTAGAGAGTATACTAAATCAATATAGTAAGGAATAGTTTGTTTCAAGGATGTTCTACTTGCCTATGGGGAAACTAAACCCACAAAGTCTATACACTAAAAAACCCAAAAGCCACCCTTCCTCCCAGAGCCCACAGGAAAACAGGAAAGGTAACAGGGGAATAGTATGGAGAAGGTCAGGGAGAGGTCCAGAGAATATTAGCTAAGTTCAAATTGTCCAGAGACAAGGCACAGGCCAAAAGAAAAGCCGAAAGCCAAAGGCAGAGCTCCAGTTGGTCCTTCCGCTCTCCTCAAGCCTCAGAAACCAACTACCTGTTTGTCAGGATTCTAAGGTTTAACTGCCAGAAGTTTTCAGTTAACTTTTGCAAGGGCAAAAGCCTTTATTGCATCTTTGCATTACACATTTTTCTATTCCCTTCCCTCCTTATTTCTTTCTTAGACTATATTTATATTGAAATTGTTAAATGCTACTATCATTCCTGTGACTTAAGGGTTAATTATTTTATAAAAGGCAACCACGACAATCTTTTTTTTAAAACTAATATTATATTTCCAAATCAATTCTTAAATATTACATTTGGCATAATATTAATTTTAAATATTACACTCATTTCTTATTTGAATTATATTTATAATATTTTAAGGTTATTTAATTTGTATATCTTATTATAAACTATAGACAATATTTTGTATATGCTATATTCTGTATATACTTTTATGTGTTGTTCTCTCCTGTTAGAATGTAAGCTTCTTAAGAATAACGATTTTTTTCATTCTTATTTGTATCCCCAGGACCTAGCACAGGGCTAGGCACATAGTGTACATCTAATAAATGCTTGCTTTTCTATTCATTCACTCATTCATTCCATGAAGCCTTTCCTAGTTTCCCTCACCATTAAAAATCTCAAAATCTAATTACTTATGTTTAGCCTACTTTGCATTTCTTCTTTATATTATATTTATTTTATATATACTTTTATATGGCATTCTCTACCTCATTAGATTATAAGCTCCTTGAGAGTAAAGACATTTTAATTCTTTTTATCTGAATCCTCAGTGGCTAGTCTACTGACTGGAATATATGGAGATTAGGGCTTTCTGACCAGGCACATCCTCAGAAATGGATCCATTTAGCAATACTGTCATTTAGATAGCATGTTACATCTTCTTCCTATCACTTGATTTAAGTCCTCTCACCCCCTCTTACCTTTTCTGTCACTGTTTTGGTCTCTCAGAAAAGGTGACTCAGGTATTCCAAACAACCAGCAAGTCCAATGCTCATAAAAATTCATGTGGTGTTAAAAATGCAACACTAAAATCTTTGCTCAAGGTCCATTAAAACGGACAGATCATCTGCTTTCCATTAACTTGCTTCAAAAGGGCTGGTTAGTTTTGTGTGAGGGGAAAAATGACATTATCAAGTCTGTGTGGCTCTCTCCAGAGGAAAATGAGCAAAAATTTGTTTAAAAAAGGATGAAGAGAAGATCACAGCTATTACATTTCCTGTACAAGTTAGCATTTCTTCAGTGCTATGATACTGTCTGTATCCCTCCCTCCCTCCCTCCTTCCATCTGCAAAGCTCCTTCTGACCCTGTCATTCATGAACTCATTCCATGATGCTAAAAGAATGCATCCTTCAAAATCCTGATGGATTCCAGGGCTACCAATTACCTCCATTAGTTTCTAATTCAAGAATATTAACTTAAACAGAGCACTTACAAAGTTGTCACAAAGAAAGTCCTAAGACACATGAAATCTAGAAGCAAATATGGGTCTTTCGAAGGACCTAAAACAAATCTCAGAGATTATACCTAATAATTCAAAAGGAGGATGCCCCCATTGGCAAAGAATAACAAAAAGGTAATATGAAAATATACTGACATTTCCATTTTTGTCTTCAAATACCGAATGCCTGGTACATAGTAGGTGCAAATAAAAGCCAATTGACTAATTGGCTTTCTCTACTGAGAAAATATAATGGTGTATGTAGGTAAGGACTGATTCTTTAGAAGCAAGATTTGTTTATAAACAACTTTTGCACAGTCAAAAATTTAGAACTAGAAGGGAAGAAGCATTTACATAATATCTCCTATGTGCCAGGCATTGTGCTAAGCACTCTGCAAGTTTAATCTCATTTGATCCTCACAACAGGACTGTTATATAGTGTTATTATTTCTATTTTATACTGAAGGAGAAACTGAGGCAAATAGAAGTTGACTGACTTTCCCAGGATCATGCAGATAATAGGTAGCTGAGGTTATATAATCGAACTCAAGTCTTCTTGACTTCAAATCCAGCACTCTATCCATTTCACTACCTAACTTAGAAGTTCTTCAGGAACCTTCTGAACCTAACCTTTTATTTTGCGTTTAGGGATCATGACCCAGGGAAGTTAAATGATTCCTTTCAGGTCGCATAGACAGTAAATGTCCGAAGCAGGGTTTGACCCAAGTCTTTAGACTGCAAAGTCTGTGTTTTCCATAACATTATAATGAATATATGATATATAATACATTATATATATTTTATATATACAAAATATATAAGATTCATATGTATGAGATGTTTTTACTTAAATCATGATGAGCTTTTTTTATCCCCAGCAAATTAAGAAATTCAATAGTCAAGTAGAATCTACATAAAGTCCTAAAACTATCAGTTTTAAGTGGAAAAAAAAATCTGTCCACAGATGACATGTTTCTACCTGCAGACACTTGTAAACAGCAAAAAAGCTACTCTCTTACTTTTATAGTCCTGGCCACCTAACTAATTGGAACATCACCACCATTGAAATGGGCTTCTTTGCCTAGGCTGGTAGCACACAGCCACCTGACCTGTGCTGCCGCTCCCTTTCAAGCAGCAAAAGGAGACAATCACAAAGAGAGCTAAAATGAGTTTTTTACCAGTCGATTTCTGCCTAAGTAAAAATCAAGAGATTTTCAGACAGGCTCTGTGTCCAAACAACTGGGCTCTTTAGGAACCCACTGCCCAGGCAATTAAGGTAAGCTTTGCAGATAACCATTACCAAACCGAGAAGGACAGCTTTGACTCCTAGAAGTCAATAAAGGAAGAATTCAGCCTTGTAAGCAAACATGTGCCCACCCATCCCTGAAACAAAGATCCAATCTGGAAAATTCAAGGAGGGAAAGATGATTAGAGAGTTTGCTTTATTTACAAAGTATTCAGGGATAGAAGAAGAGCAGGATAGAGAGGGGTCGGATTGACTTTCTAACATGATTTGCTAATACTATGGAGAAGAGAGAGCACTACAGATTGTACAGAGAGCTGCTCTGCAAGATCTGAATCATGATTTTCCTTGAAAGTGAAATTAGCTTTAAAGGAGGTAGTAAGGCTGCTGAAAGAAAAAATCAATGTGCTGATACCCAATAAAGATGGATAGACAAGGTGTCCCAAAAGTCTGGGTGAAATGTTTAACCATTAACACTTAAAATTGTGCCAAGATATCTGAGACACTCTGTAAAATAGTTTTTTAGAAGGTTCAAGTAGCATAATATAGAGCAAGTACTTTGTAAGTTTTAATGTACTATATTATTATTTACATATAATATATATTATTATTGATTATAAACAGTTATTATTATTACTATTATTTATATTACTATTAGTAATGTAAATTTAGTAGTAGTAGTAATACATTTATTTTAAATAAATTATAATAAAATATTAGTAGTAGAAACATGGTCAATTGTTAATGGATAATAGACATAGATGGAAATGATTTTAGAAGGAAGAAGAGAGTAAGCATTTATATAGCACCTACTATATACCAAGCACAGTGCTAAGTACTTTACAAATATTGTCTCATTTGATCCTCATAACAACCTTACAGAGCAGGTGCTAATCATTATCCCCATTTTACAGATGAAAAAACTGACCAGAAAGGGGTTAAGTAAAGGTTTCCCAGGATCACACAGCTGTTAAGTATCTAAGACTAAATTCAAACTCAGTTCTTTCTGCCTCTATATCCAGTGCTCTGTCCACTGCCCCACTTAGCTATTTAAGTGATTTGCCCAAAGTCCGTCATAGACTTAATCTATTACAGAGCCAGGATTTGGTGATAAAATGTGTGTATATTAATTTATATGTTTACATGCATGTATGTGAGGAAATCTGTTGAAATGCAAGTTCATATCTAATTGGGTGGTCCTAGATGTAAGTAATGTTTTTTCCAGTACTGGCTGTTTTGCTGTGGGTAAGTCACATAGCTTCGGTGAACCCAGACAACTCTTTAAACTGCACTAAGTATTGCAATGGAAAAAAAATTCCTTTCCAAAATTCCCCTCACTGATGAAATCATAGATGTCAAATACACATACAAACACACACACACACACACACACACACACACACACACACAAAATACTCACAAGAAGAATGCTACAAATTGTGTAATGTACAATGAATGGGGTTCTGCTCTACAAAAGCTGAATAATTTTTATTATTTGCCTTTTTTTCCCTCTGTGCCTTGTTTCTCCTCTGTAAAACAAAGAAGGTAAAAATTGATCCCAAAAGTCCCTTCTAGAACTACATCTATGATACTATCCTTATCATTACTCTTTTCAATGAAGGCTAAACAGAAATTATCTTTTGATTTTACTATTCTGCTTTTTGTCCTTCCTAGCACTGTAAATCAATTGGTCTGTATGTTTTGTTGCAAGAATTGGATCTAGGAATAAAATACCTTCATCTTGAGCAATTTTATCATTGTTACCCTCCAACACTACTCAATATCAGACAGCAAGATGAAATGATTACAAATGGTGTCCTGAGAAATAATCAATTTCTTAACAATGAAGTGATATACACATCAATAGGGGAAGCATTGCTTCATTAGCCTTCAGATTGTATATTCAATTCCATTCAAAAACTGTTGTGCCTACTCTAGCACTGTCTTGGGTGCTAAGTATGCAAGCTCTAAAACTCTAGTCTCTGCCTTTGGTGAACTGAAGATCCTAATCAATTCAACTCAACTCAACAAATAACCTTACAATTTTACTTAGCACGCAGAAAATTGTCAAAGAAGACAAAAGATGGGCATAGTTGGTATTGGAGAGGCTGTAAGAAGAAAGGCACATTGTTATTATGACTAAAATCTCATCAATATTTTGAGTTTCCTATGTAGTAACTTCCTCTATTAATAACTATCAGTCATCGTTCTTCAATTTAGAATCTTGGAAAGTTTCCTAGAACACTGAGATCTTAAACTTATCCAGAGTCATATGCAGAGGTGTCAGAAATGACCCTTGATTTCAGGTTAGCCTAACTCTTGAGACAAGTCCACTATATTGAATCTGATGATGATGAGACAGTCCTTCCCTTTTCCTACTCCTCACTCTAATTTTCAACTATTTCCTATTTACTGGTTCCTTCTCTACTGCCTATTATCATGCCCCAAGACCCTCCCATTAAAAATATTCTTCTTCTTCTTCTTCTTCTTCTCCTTCTTCTTCTTCTTCTTCTTCTTCTTCTTCTTATTATTATTATTATTATTATTATTATTAGTAGTAGTAGTAGTAGTAGTAGTAGTAGTAGTAGTAGTAGTAGTATTTAGGCCCTACCAGGGCTTCTATATGATCCTACTGTATTTTTATTTATCCTTTTCAGAAAAATTTCTGCAAAAATCAGTCTAAATTAGTGTCTTCACTTTTCTCCACACTCATTTCTCAATCCTTTGCAAACTGGTTTATGATCTCATCACTCAACTGAAAACTGCTTTCTCCAATGTAATCAGTGATCTCTTAATTGATAAATCTAGTACCCTTTTAAAAAATTCTTTATTTGAAGTTCGAAATTCTCTTCCTCCCTTCAGCCCTTCTCCCACTCATTGAGAAGGCAAGAAATAAAATACCCATTACATATAAGAAGTCATAGAAACCGTATTTCTGCATTAGCCATACTCTGAAAGGAAAAAAGGAAGAAAGGTCAAGAAAGGAAAATAATATGACTCAGTCTGTACTCTATCAGTTCTCTATCTGGAGGTGGATAGTATTTTAAATATTAAGTTCTTTGGAGTTGTGGTGGATCATCATATTGGTCATATTTACTAAGTCTTTTATAGTTCACTATCTTTTCAATCTTGCTGTTACTGTTTTTAGATTATTCTCCTAGTTCTGTTCAGTTTCATTTTGCATCAGTTAATCGAAGCCTTTCTATGTTTTTTCTATTTTCAGAAACCATTCGCTTCATCATTTCTTATAGGTCAATAGTATTATATCACCTTCATAAAATGTAACTTGTTCAGACATTTCTCAACTATTGAGCACCCCCTCAGTTTCTGATGATCATTTTTCAAATACCAAACTTTTTCCTCTCTGCAGTATTTGACACTGTTGACTACCATCTTCTAATGGATACTCTTTCCTCTCTGAAATTTGATAACACTTCTCTCTCAGTTCTCTTACTACATATGTGACTATTCCTTTATAATTTCCTTTTGCCAGATCATTGTCCATAGCATGTCATTAACTGTGGGTAGTCCCCAAGGTATTTTACTGGATCCCCTCTCCTTTATATATGTGTATATTTTTATTTGGCAAACAAACCACCCTGGATTTAAGTATAATTTATAGACAGATATGCTCAAATCGAATATATTTCTGAAGCTCTTGCCCCATATCACTCACTGCCCATTCAACATTTCAAACTAAAAATAATCAAAATTGAAGTAACTTTCTTTTCCTCTAAAATCAATCCCTTTTCTGAAGTCCTTTATTTTTATTAGCTCCTAACTATTATTTGGCCACTTTCTCCTGAAATCTTCATTTTAAGAAAGAGCCTAAGCCAAATTCTGACTCTTCCTTTTCCCCCAACTCTATTTTTTGTTTTTGTTTTTTCCCTGTGTTGTCTTCTCTTATTAGAATGTAAGTTCTTGGGAGTTTACAAGAAAGGAACTGCCTTTCTTTTTGCTTCTCTTTCTATTCTCAGCGCAACACAATTTAGTAACAAATTAATAAATGCTTTTTTTACTTCTTTCAATATCATTACCTCCTTCTAGTCACCTAGGTTCCCAATCTTTGTTGTCCTGAACTCTCTTATCTCAGTTATGTCACCTATCCAACCAGTTTTCAGATCTTATCATTTCTATCTCCACATCTCTTGAATCTGTTGCTCTCTATCTAGACAAGTGATTACCAAAGTGGTCGCCACTGCCCCCTGGTGGGTGCTGCAGTGATCCAGGGAGGCGGTGATGGCCACAAGTGCATTTATCTTTCCTATTAATTGCTATTAAAATTTAAAAAAAAATTAATTTCCAGAGGCACTAAGTAATTTTTTTCTGGAAAGGGGGATGTAGGCCAAAAAAGTTTGGGAACCACTGATCTAGACAGTCAACCATCCCAGATTCTGGCCCTTATTACCATTAGCCTAGACCTATGGAGGCAAATCTATAGCACGTGTGCTAGAGGGGGCACGCAGAGCTCCCTGTGGTCATGCATTGTCCCAGCACTGAGTTCACTAGAGTTTGTTACTAGAAAGCTGGATGGACTCGGGGTTGAACTGCTCTCCTCCCCCTCTTCACTGGCGTGTGAGGACATTTCTTATATCACCAACCCCTCTAAAAGGATCATCATCGCTGGCCTAGACCATTGTAATAACACCTTTATTGGTCTCTGGTTCAAGTCAAATCCCACCACAATTATTGTGGACTGTTTAAATTTGGTTTAGTGCAGCAGATTTGAGATTTTTAAAAATGCAACAGGCTCTTCTAAATCATAAAATCCAATTAAAAACTGCTTTAAAAATTAAACATTAAAAATGAACAATCCAACAATTAAAAAGGATATTCATTACAGCTCCCCTTCTGAAATTGCTTTAGGTCTGGAAGTCAAGAAAAGGATCTACAATTATTTGGAGCCCAGAAAAATAATTCTTTCAACTATCTTTACCTGAACCAATCCTATTCCAGACTAACCTTATAATAGGGCAAGCCAACAGATGTGTAAAGCACCAAGCAGGGCTGAGCTAAGGGGCAGGGTAAATGGGGACATATGGTCATAATTGCAATAACCCCAGAAACTACCCAAATACTTAACAAAAGAATGAATGCTCTCTATAGCATCTGTCATGTTTTTCCTAAAGCTTGGGCTTGACCACATTGCTTTCCCATTCAATAGAACCCCAGTGGTCCCAGTTGCCTCTAGGTTTATATATAACTGCCTCTGTTTGGCATTTAAAGTCCTTCACAACCTGTCCATCCTACCTTTCCAACCTAACTTCATATTATTTTCTTATACTCTCTATAATCCAGCCAAACTGGCTTTCTTTTTTTAAATTTTAAAATTTAAATTTTGAATATTTTCCCATAGTTACATATTTCATGTTCTTTCCCTCTCCCCCAAACTCCCCCAACCCTCCTTAGCCAACACACACTTCCACCAGCAAATTGGCTTTCTTAGAGTTCTTTTTATTTAAAGTTCTATTTCCCATCTCCTTATTTTTGCACTATTTCCAAATATCTAGAATATACTTTCTCTTGACCTGTGCCTCCTACAATTCTTATTCTCCTTTAAGTCTCTGTTTAATACCACTTTCTGTAGGATAGCCTTAGCATCCCAGTTGCTTATGCCTTCCTTCCCAACCATCCCCAAGCCACCATGTATCTATTTTGTATATACCTAATCATGCATAAGGGTAGCTGGGTGGTGCAGTGGATAGAGTGCAAGTTCTGGAATCTGAAAGACTCCTCATCTTGAGTTCCAATCTGGCCTCAGACACTTACTAGCTGTGTTATCATGGGCGAATCACTTAATCATGTTTGCCTCAATTCCTTACGTGTAAAATGAGCTAGAGAACAGAAGGGCAAACTGCTCCAGTATCTTTGCCAAGAAAACCAAAATCCCAAACGGGATCCATGAAGCAACAATATTCATGCATGTGTTGTTTTCCTAGTAGAATATAAACCTCTCAAGGGAAGAGATTTTCATTATTTTCTGTGTTTCCCTACACTTAACTCGGTAGGGTTCTCTGACCCAGAAAAGGCATTTAATAAATACTTATTGATTGATTAATAAAGATGGTCTGATAGATACTAGTAATTAAGGGCAATTAACATACTTAGAGAAAGAGAACAGGCGGCAGAGTCAACATGGTATAAAGATAGGGAAGCTCAAGATATAAATAAAGAAGGAAATGCCTGGAAAACATCTATGAATCAAGCCTCAAAGAGAAAAGAGCATATAGAGAGGGAAAGGAAAAACATGGTTTAAGTTTTGATACAAAAAAAGTAAATAACCAAAATATCAAACCAAAAACTTTACCCACATAACAAATCCAGAAAACAAGGCAAGATTCATGAAAGAGGTCATGATGATGTTCTAAAGCTTGGACAAGTGAGCAATGCATAGAATGGATGATATTATGAAAGCTGCTACATAAAATATCTGGATCAGTTTAAGGCATCTGATAGTAGGAGACCCAGGAAATAGGTAGAGTTTCAAGCCTGGGCAAAAAGGGTCCTTTCATCTTCTAGATCTAGAGGGAGATATTTGGGATGCATAAAGACAAAAATGGAGGAAGTGAGATGAATGAGAATGCTTAGGGCAGATGACCTGAATCTCAGTTCTAGTAGTAGCAGCAGCAGCAGTAGTAATTGTTATTATAATAATAGTAGCAGAAACATTTATATAGAAATTTAAGGTTTGCAAAGCACTTTACAAATGTTTCATTTTATCCTCACAACTCTAAGGGATAAGTGCTATAATTATCCTCAATTTACAAATGTTATGTAGAGATGGATACATGGAATCCATGCAAAGATACGGGGACAGCCTCACCCCAGAATTCCAAGGGACCCCCCCTGGAAAACTTTGGGTGAGGGGGCAGTTGAGAAGAGTTGGCAGTTGCTTTGTGGGGGTTGAGATGAGCAGACTGACTGCTTACTGTTCTAGACTTGGGGGGTTCACCTAAGTGGCCATTGTGGCATAAGCCAGTGTGGTTTCTACTCAGGGATTAGCCCGTTTGTTAGAATAAATCCTTATCAATATTAATATAATAATTATTTAGTGATTTAGAGAATTAGATATATAAATTATTAACAAGAGAGTCAGTTCAGTTAGGTGCTTTCACCCCCTCCTGTGGGGGGAAGGGCAGCTTCAACCTAATAGTTCAGGGTCACCTTTCCTTATTCAAATACCTTCATTAACTACTCTAGTTTTCCTTTTTACTTCTTAATATAAGCTTTACCTTCAAAATCTGTGCCTGGAAATTATTTGGGGGAATACTCACAACTCAAGTCTGGTCATCTAGTTTGAATCCTGTCAGCTGCCAATTTTAAGAAGATCATTTATCCCAGTCCTCAACAGTTTGATAGCTAGCTTCTACATATTCCTCTATCAGACCTGTGAGGAATATCAATTAAAGAAAGGGAACATCATTGGGGTTCAGCCATAACAGAAACTTACCAGAAGAATCTTAGCCATTCTCCATTTCCAACTGAAACAGCAACTGCTGCGGGGGGAGGGGTTTGAGATCCAGGAGTATCTAACCCCCTCCTTTCTCACTGAAGCCTGTCAATCAGTGTTTGTGACTGGAAGGTCTACTGGCCCTGACACATTTATCTGCTTCTCCAAAATATCTGTTATTATCATCATAACACAAATAAAGAAACTGTGACAGAAAAATTGTCAAGGATCACATAGCTAGGAAGGGTCTGAGGTAAGAATTAAACTCTGGTCTCCCTCATTCAGTTCCAGTGCTTCACTGTTGCTGAGTAAAATACGGGATGGGTTCATCAATTGAATGAAATTTGGGTAGAGGTAGGATTTAATATTTGAAGAAAAAAAATTGGATAATCAATATGGTGAGGAAATGTTAGGAACATGAATGGTAATTACCACACAACAGGGATGGACAGAATAAAGCAGAATGGAATCTATAGTGATCTATAGGATCTATAGTGGAATCAATCAGCACAGTGGGCAGTTCAAGAGGAAAAGGTAGACAATGGTGAGCCAGATTAGGGCATTATCAGGGAGGAATTGGAAGGCCAAGAAGGCAAGAGATTTTAGAGTGCAGGAAAGTGCCCTGTTGACATGATGGATTATGCAATAAAGACTGTGAAGGCAGGCAAGTGAATCCAAATGAGTAGTGTATGGACTAGGGGAACAAAGAAGGGAGGAATGGGAGGTCATGATGGGATTAGATTTTTGACAGTGAGGAGAAAGGACAAAAAACTGTTGTTCTACAGGGGAAATTTCTGAGGTCAGGCCCACATGAATGGAGTGGTTTCTAGTGATGGTGAGGTCTAAGATGTGACTACTTTCATGGTTTTTGAGCCCAAGTAGATATGGACCATAGTGAGCTTTTATGTTTTGAAAAGTTACTTAAATAAAAATGAACTTCCCCAACCAAATCTCATCTTTTACAGAAATTCTTTACCAATGCCTTTTAATTCTAGCACCTTCCCTCTGTTAATTATTTCCTTTTTTAGCCTGTATATAGTTTGTTTTGTATATATATTTTTCTTTATTATATCCCTCATTAGATTGTAAAGCAACCTGAGGATAGGGACTGTCTTTTGCCCCTTCTTGTATTCTTAGTGCTTAGCACAGTTTATAATTCATGGTAGGCACTTAATAAATGTCAACTAATTGATCTCATTGGATACTGACAACAAATCAACCTTCTCCATGAAGGTACAACCTAGTGCATCTGCAAAATAGAGATAGCACATACCTAACATAATTTTAATATGAGAATCAAGTGGAAAAATATGAAGACATTTGCAGTATATGAATGCCATAATTATTATTAACGTTGTTGTTATTGCTGTTATCTTAATGGTCTTAAATAAGCATATCTCTCAGGACAACCCAACTATACTTTACTATCCAGTGAGACCAATTCACAAATGTACACAGAATAACTGAAGATGAGTGTTGAGGTCATGGGTTCATAAATTCATATTTCTAGAGCAGTTCTTTGTGTGTGTGTTAGAGAGAGAGAGAGAGAGAGAGAGAGAGAGAGACAGACAGACAGACAGACAGACAGACAGACAGACAGACAGACAGACAGACAGAAACAGAGACAGAGACAGAGAGAGAGAAAGACAGAGAGAGACAGAGAGAGTGTTATGGAACCTTTGGGCACTTTGGTGAAGACTGTGGACCTCTTCTCAGAATGATTTTTTTAATCTATAAAATAAATAGGATTGCAAAGGAAATCAATTATTCTGAAATGAAATTATTAAAGCATGTTTTTAATATTTTTGTGGCACAATAAGAAATGTTTAACACATTAAGTAATAATATATTTTTAAAATAGGTAAGCAAAAATTAAATTTATTTTAAGATAAATTGTGAAGGCTATTGTTCCTTAAGTCATACAAGAACATTTAACTGTGAAGTAATTTTTGACAAGGCAACATATATGCCATGTTGGACATCTAATTAACTTTGAACTAATACTACAGCAGTTTATTACCTACATTCATAATTGAAGGAAATGCAAAATTTCCTTTAAAGATTAGTGAAAATAAGGATGTATCATTTTCCTAATCACGTTAAAAAATCTGCTGGACCCTCTCCATGGACTCTAGGTTAAAAACTTGCTCTAGAGCTTGAGAGGTCTTTCTTGCAAGGACACTCTTCCCCCCCCCACCCCCAAACATAGTTCCCCTAGCAATTCTAATGGTGCCTTACATCTAGGAGTTACATGTGCCTCTATTTTCAATGCTGAATGAAGACAGTGGTGACAAGACTAAGAGCCTTATTCTAAGGGAGTTTTGTAGAGTTCTGCAATTCTGAGCACAGGTACAAAATATTCAGCCTGAAGTTTTTAATAGCTTTCATAGCAATCACGTGTGAAGGCACAAATAAAAGTTAAAGCTATTTTAAAGCTAATGTTTCGGGCTGGCAAAGTCAGAGAAAGGCTTCTGTTAGATTCTAATAGCATGACCCAGAGGCAGCCGTATTTGGGACTTACATGTAAGTCAGGAAAGACTCACACATTATTTTCATTTTCAGCTATAATTTGTGTTTTCTTACTGGTCGTTTGTCAGATGTTTTAGCTTCTCTTTGAAGTTCTTGCATTTTAATGTAATAGCATTGATTAGACCAGTTGTTGAATGGTGCAAGATTTTGCCTTAAAATTTGTCTTCAAAACGTTTCTTCCTCAAATCTGTCACTTTTCCCCCACTTTACAATGTCAGAGAAATTTCATTTTTTCCAATAGTGTTGATTTATTTGTCAGGGCCCTATGTGACTAGCAGAATTCCCAGGAGGGGATTCTGCAGTCACAGAACAACATAATACTCACAAAAGTCTTTTCAAGCTCATACACAATATCTTTCTGTTGGTTGGCCCTACTAAACAAGGAGTGGGGCAGGGAGCTACCTAAATATGTGTATTCTAACTTTAAGATCTGATGCTTGGTCTATGGAGCTCAGGCACTGTAACCATTACTTTTTCACTAGGGTTCCCTCTGTCTTAGCCCCATATAGACACTCAGACAACATTGATTCTGAGAGTTCCTGGTCTCTAATGACAGGAGTGCTAGACCCCCTTTATCCCACTTTTTGGTTCATTATACTGCCACCCAGAGGTGTTCAGGTGAACATTTAACAACCTTTCTGGAAAAAAAATAGTACCTGTGATATTCTTTAATAATAATCTGCATTATTAATATTTTCTCTATCATTTCCTTAAATTTAAATACTCAGCAGATTATTATAGATCAACTAAACAATAAATTCTGTTTTTTAACGTTTGCTGATTTCTGAGATGGAAAATGTGCACACTGAAAAATTTAAGTCTTCTCAAAAGATTAAAGTTTTTTCCAGCATGCTCTTGTCCCCACCTCAGGAACCCTGGGGGAAAAAAATTAAATTTTGGCTTATATGAAGGACGAGAATTCTTAACCTGAAGTCCATGGACTCCCTAGAAGTCTGTGAACAGAAATCAAGGGATCTCTGAGTTTGGTTGGAAAAAAATTGCTATTTCAATATAATTATCTCCTTTTATAGTCCTAAATATTTTATTTTATGCATTTAAAATGATTATTTTAAGGGGCCTTTGCCAAATTAGTCTGTGATACTTTTTGTGCCATGTAAATCACATATAGGTGAGATATTTAATCCTCATATACAAATAAAAGCTTTAAATCATGAAAGACTCAGTCCATGCACTACTAGAATTAGTGAAAATAAGATTCAGCACCTTAATGTATAATCCTTGTTGCACCCTCTCAAGAAACACAAAATTAAACCACATCAAAGCATGAAGCGATCTGAATGCCTGCTGACTGGACATTTTACATTTCATTCCTCTCCTGTACCAACTCCCTCAAAGTGTATGTTTTCTTTTTAAATTATTTTTTCAATTATCATTTTTTCAACTTTCTACCTCCCTTCTCTCCCTAGCCTGAATGAAAAAAAAGAAAAGAAAAGGGAAAGAAAAACAAAACTTTGAAACAGATAATCATAGTCAAGCAAAACAAATTTCCATATTAAAGTCCATGATTTCTAGTAAGTCTGGACAGGGAATTAGACTCCTCCAAAGCAGAAGCTTCCCTTGCAACCAGTCAGCTCCCTTCCCTGACTTTGAGACCTCTTGATCTCTCCAACTCCTTGGACTGATTCCAGATTCATACAAGTTCCTCACAAGAATGGCATTCGTTGACTCAGGAAAAGAAACACGGAGCAGAAAAAGCAAGTATTCCATTCTACATTCATAATCTCTGAAAATCCTTTTACTGATTCTATCTATCTATCTATCTATCTATCTATCTATCTATCTATCTATCTGTCTGTCTGTCTGTCTGTCTGTCTATATCTTTATATTATCATTGCATCTTCCCTCTGCCTAAAGCTGCTTAGGCTTGTACTTTATCCTCACCCAACATGGACTCCAGGCCTTTCATCCTTTAGTTATTCCACAGGTTATCACTGTCTCCAAGCCATATATTGACTCCCTGTTAAATCATGTCAATTCCATACAGTCCTCTACATTGGAATCCCTTTCACCCTGATATAGTTGTTGATCATGCCTTGTCAAACCCCAACCTTGAATTATAGCCTCTGTTCCCTTCCTTCTCTTCTCTTTCCCTGGCACCCAGTGAAATTGGACAAAATCTGGAAATCACAATTGGATCCACTATGTATTTATGTGATGTAATTGTAACAAGAATTCTCAGTGCAGCAAGGAAAATCCTTTATACCTCCCTAATGAATTCACTATACCATTCACCACAAATGTTATTCAATTTTTTTTCATCCTCCCCCAAGCTTCCCCTGGCATTACTTCTGTTATAATAAAACGGAGAACCCCTCTCTGATACTCCTATCTATTAAATGTAGATGTAGATGGAATATAGAGAGTGGATAGGATGACACCTCTCTCCTTTATAACAGTTGCCCAGGTAGGATCCTTTAGGTCAATGGATTATATCCCTTCAGGACCCACCTGGGGTTAGTTGATGTTATTTATTGGGCTCTTTAGCTGGGTAAAGTTGTAATCTGACTGCGTGACTCCCTTCCCAAATAAGCTTTGAATAACCGATTCAGGAAGGTACTTTAAAACTTTGAATATATTTGGCAAAGAAGGATAATGGTATGGGATAGAGGTATTGGGAGACCCTAATTTAAATGATAGTAATGAATCTCTAACTGCAGGCAAATGAAGGAATCGAGATGACAGCTTCTCTCTGGTACAGCCTGGCCAGGACCACACCAGAGCAGGCAAACTGCTGTATAATCTTTCAGCTTCTTCTTCAGTAGATGTTAAGCCTAAGCAGTTGAGATGTCCACCCTTTTACCACCCTCTTCTTCTCCTTCCCACTTCCCAGATCCCTCCCGGGCCCTGGGAAACCTAGATGACTAAGATGATTGACTTCCTAATATCTCGGGGCAGTAGAATCAGAGATGGTGGTCTGATACAGGTTGATGATGGTACCAGAACAACAGGAGGAGCTTGCAGGATTGAGTTCGCAAGTCTCAGTTCCCCAAAGACCAGGATCCACTCCTCTCCAGTCTCAGGGACAGGTAAAGACCCAGAACCTCTGCCAGGGCTACCAACTGCCCTCTCCTGTGTCTGCATGCCTCTCTGGGAACATTCCGACATCCAACTGATCCACCTGTCAAACACAGAGTGAACTCCTAGCTCCCAGAGATTCAATATAACACCTCACTGAAAGAGAGAGAGAGAGAGAGAGAGAGAGAGAGAGAGAGAGAGAGAGAGAGAGAGAGAGGCTATTCATCAAGAGCTCTTTCTTCTCCTCCTTCCCTTGATATCAGATGACTCAGATATTTTCCTCCATTATCTTTTCCTATACTCCCTATGTCAAATGAAGGGGTGACCCCTTTTCTCACCAAGGCAAACCTCTCCATACATCTTCATGATCCCTCTCCCCCTTCCAGAAGATCATCCATTCCATTATCCCCACTCTCACTAAATTTCAGTCTCAATCACATTTCTATCCTTAAAATAAAATTTATTTCGCCAGACTATAGTAGCTATCATCTTATATTCTTTCTCCCTTTTACCATTAACATCTTTTGAGAAAATCCTCTACTATCAGTGCCTCCTTTTCCTTTCTCCCTAATTTCTAAATCTTTGAAATTTGACTTCCAACCTCATCCTTCAACTACCTCTTTTCTCTCCAAAGTTACCTATGATCACTTAGTTGTCAAATCTAATGACCTTTTATAATATTTGTCTTTCTTGCTTTCCCTACATCAGTGGATCAGTATCTCTTCATGGCTACTAGGGTTGTGGTTGTGTGAATAGAAGGGGAGATATGAGAGCCATTATGAAGATAAACTTGACAACTGAGTGAGTAGGTGAAGGGAGTGTGAGTGAGGGATGACTGAGAGGCTAGTGGTAAGCTCAGTGCTAATAGGAAAATTGGGAAGAAAGGAGGGTTTGGGAGAAAAAAAATAAATGGATTCTTCCCTTGGCATCTGAGACACCATTTTTTCCTACTTCTCCTTCAATCTGTCAGGCAACTTGTCTTTTCTGAATCTTAGTCCAGGCCATGCCCACTAACTGTGTGTGTACTAACAAGGCTCTACCCCATGTCATTTTTTCTTCTCTCTTTCCTTTGGGGTCATCAGTTCTCATGGGTTTTATTATCATTCCTATGTGAATGATTCCTTGATGTATATATAAAGCTTGAATCTCTCTTTGAATTCCTATACTTCATCATAAGATACTTTTGAGAATCTTTAATTGCATATCCCATAGGCCACAGAATCCATTATCTTTTTCCCCCCAAACCTCCCCTTCTTCCCAATTTTGCTATTTGTACTGAGGGTACCACCAGCCTCTCAATTATCCCTCCTTGCACTCTCCTCACATACTCACTTGTTGTCAGATTTATCTGTATAACAACTCTTTAATATCTCCCCTTCTCTCTATTCACATCCTAATCTGGGACTTCAGTACCTCTAACCTGGACTACTTCAATAGCCTTATAATTGTTCTCCATGACTCAGCCTCTCCTTGCTCCAGTCCATTCTCCATACCTTTGAAAAAGTGATTTTCCTGACCACATTTCGCCACTACTCAATAAACTTCAGTGACTTTCTATTATCTCTAAGATCCAATGGAAAATCCTATTCAGCATTTAAAGTATTTCACAGCCTAGACCCTTTGTATAGTTCTATTTTTTTAAAACCCTTATTTTTTTATCTTAGAAGCAATCTAAGTATTAGCTCCAACACAGAAGAGCAATAGCAGGTTGGCAGTGAGGATTAAGTGACTTACCCAGGGTCGCACATATAAGAAGTGTCTGAGGCCAGATTTAAACCTAGGACCTCCTGTCTCCAGGCCTAGCTGTATCCATTGAGCCACTCAGCTGTACCCATTTCTATTATTTTTATTATTACTGCCTTCCAAATAACCTATCATTCAACTAAACTGGACTGCTTGCTTTTTCTCATAAACAATGTTACATGTCCTGGCTTTGGGCCTTGGTATTGGCTGTCCTCATGTCTTTTCAGCTCAGTCTCCTTCCTTCCTTGGCTTCCTTTAAGACTCAGGTCAAATCTCATATTCCACACTTTCCTTCCACACCCCCAAGGCCAATGCTTTCCCTCTTAAGATTAACTTTCATTTTTACTATATTTATATACATATATTTTATTATATTTATATTACATTTATATTCTATGTGCATAGCTATTTGAATTGCCACTCCCTCCACTAGAATGTAAACTCCTTGAAGAGTTTAATTCTTTTGGGTGTTTTTGGGTGGGTGAGGTTCTTTTTCCTTTTCTTTGAATCCCAATACTTAGCACAATGCCTGGCACATACTAAGCATATGGAAAATACTTCTTGCTTGACTGACTCTCTTGGGCAAAGCACAAGCTCCACTTTCTCACCGATTAAATGCAAAGGTGACTGCTAGACTAGTTGGCTTCTAAGGTTCCCTTCCAACTTCTAATTTGAGATTCTAAATAGTGCTTTTAGGTCTACAGATGCTTTCAAAACATATCGTGTCGTTTTATTCTTACAGGAATCTTGCAAGTTCAGTACTGTTGCTATACAGTCCTTGGTGACTATTTGTGGCTCCATTTGGGGTTTTTTCTTGGAAAAGATATTATAATGATTTGTCGTTTCCCTCTCCAGGGCATCAAAAGGAAAACAGGATTAAGTAACGTGCCTTGGGTGGACATTGTGACTGAGTGTCTGAGGGGGGATTTGAAGTCAGTTCAGAGCCACCAGAGAGCCTGGTAAATAATAAAGACTTAATAAATGGTAGTTGATTAAATGAATGCTAGTTGATATTTCCATGTGGTTACACAGTTAACAAGTAAAGGTACAAACTCAAATATTTCTTGACCTCATGTTTAATACTCCTTTTACTATATTACACTGACTTTCAAAGCCATGGCTTTGAGAAGCTTATAACCTAGGGACAGAGACAAAATTTTTCTACATCAAATAGCTGGGCAATATGAGTAACCCTAGCTGAAGCACTCTGTTCCAGCCCAGCTGCCCTAAATGATGCTGATGTTCCCCACGGATGATGATCCAGCTCTCCACTCTGCCCCTGCACACACTGTGTCTAGAATACTACTGATTTCTGTTTCTTGGAATCACTAACCTTTTCTAATTTATCTAGCTCTTCATGCCTCCTCACCCTGGAAATAAAGTTATTTTGCATCAATTCTGTATATATTTTGTTTTGGTTCATTCACCATTCAGTTGTTTTCTGTCATATCTGACTCTCCCTGAATCCATTTGGGGTTTTCTTGACAGATACTGAAATGATTTGCCATTTCCTTTTCCAGACCATTTGAGGCAAATAGGGTTAAGTGACTTGCCTAGGGTCACACAGGCAGTAAGTGTCCAAGGCCAGATTTGAACTCAGGAAGATAAGTTTTATTCACTTTATTCCCCGGAGCTTTTTCTACTGTGCCACCCAACTGTACCATTAGCTTACCTTGTAAACATAGTGTTTTCCTCTCAAGGAAAATACAAGCTATTTGGTTTTAAATGTAATCTTTTGAATTACATTCTTGACATATAGTAGACTTTAAAATATTTACTGAACAGATTAAAAGCTATCTATCCAGGTGAAAACAAAACAAAACAAAACAAAACAAAACAACTTTAGTCTTAGGAAGAGACGAGGTTGGCCAATGAAGCATTTTAGGTAGCTAACTAGTTCAGTGAGCTTAGACCTTAATTCAAATCTAGTCTCAGACATTTACTGTGTGACTCTGGGCAAGTCACTTAACCTGTGTTTACTTTGGAAGTAAGTAGGTAGATGAATGGATAAAGTTCTAGACCCCTGAAATTAGAAAAACCTGAGTTCAAATCTGGCCTCAGACATTTGTTAGCAGTATGGCTTCTTCACTGTAAAGTAAGGATAATAATAGAATCTACCTCTCAAAGTTGTTGGGATAATTAATTGAGATAATATTTGTAAAATGTTTAGCACTGTGCCTGGCATTTTGCAGTTATTTAATAAATACTTGCTTCTTTCCTTCTTTAGAGAAAAAAACTTTGAGCTATACTTCTGCTCATTTCTATAAGCAGGGAAGCAAATTGGTGAGGAGCTGTTCTCAAACCTCATTTTGCCCATTTCCACATGCAGAATGAAAATAATAGTCTTTAGTTATCTAAAATACATGTTCATCAGAATACATGTAAATGGACTTGAGACTTATGGATGAAAAATCCAGTCTAATCAAATCTAAACTTCTATGGCGTTCAAATAGCTTTCTTCCCTTGTCAGGAAAAAAAAAAAACTCAAAAGGATAGTTTAGGCCAAAATAATCAAACATTTCAAAACATTTCTCTTCTTATCTCCCCAAAATCATATATTCACTTTGATTAATAAGATACAGGAAATTAGATCTTTGAGCAATACTTGACAGCAAACGTGCCACATTAGGTTCCGAATGACAATGGGTTGCTCTGGAGTTTTGGACTGCCTTAGCTATCTACTGAAGGCATTTGTTATAATTAATGTCACCGACTTGAATGTCAAAGGAATTAATAATGATTAGCTTCTGATTATAAAGAGCTGCCTATCATGTTTATTATGTTAACATTCAAAAACAACTTGCTTTATTAAAGCATTTGTTTCTGAATTGTCAACAGCCATCTGAAAATCAATGAGCTGAATTTTCTCAGGATGAGGGATCTCACATAGGTCGCTGCCTTTCTCCTACAAGACTTGTTCCATAATTGTGCTACTTAGGCAGATGATCAATTTTTAGAGGGAGGAAAACTGCAAACCATATGTAATGCCTTGGCCTTACTCATCCCCCTGTGTAGAGTTGTTTCCTTTTAGTTTTAATAAACTGAAGATTGAATTTGCCATTTAAAAAATAGCCTGGTTTCATTTTGGCTGTCCTGTCCTGTACGGAAGCTCAAGAACTTGGCTTTTTTGTCCTAATAGAGGCTGATGCTTGAACTCTTGATAAATCACCTAAAGTTTGTACAAATGGAGCCTTCCATTAGGTGAATCACGTGGAATGGAGGAATGTAACTTTCCTTTCTTGCTGTCAAATGGGACAAATAAATCAGTTTAAATTCACAATATAAAATTCCTTATAAACCTATTGACTTTCTGCGTCTCTAAAATGACCATTGGCTTCAAGATTATTATTATTTATGAGCCTGAGTGACTGAAACTAGGCTAAAGACTGAAAACCAGGCTAAAAATTTGATTTCTGATGGATTGGTATTAGTCTTCAGCTAGAAAATAATTTGGAGGGTATAAAATAATGCCACTGAGATTACCAAATTCCTAAAGACAATGATGACACTTCATTGGTGTATAGAATGGAGGACAGCAGTTATTATACATCAGTCCAAAGGACAAAGGTATTTTTTCCTTATTCTTTTATATAACTTAAAGATGGTGCACAAATTTTATTAGTGTCTTCCTGAACTGGAAACACTCCAAAACTGTGTCAAGTTCTTAAAGAGAAAATAACAAAAAAAGGATTTTCCTGTTTCAGTTCAATAATATATGCTATAATATATGATTGACACATCACCAAATTACTTCTTACTTGAAATGTGCTACCAGTATTGGCCCAACGAGTCATTTTTATGGATCAGTTTACATGTTGATCTTTTTTTAAAAATCAAAGATATCAGGTTCTTTTCTTTTTTTTCTACCCTTACTGTTAGTGTTCTTAAAATCTCTAATTCTAGAAATATTTATTACCACATCTCCTGTTTATCTCACCTATGAAATCTGTGACATCAGCTGAGACTTTTAGAGAGAAATAGGGAAGTCTCACTAATTCCCAAAAGGAATAAGCCAGACTCAATTAATGTAAAGGTTGAATTTTTAAAAATTAAACAAATGTGCCCTTTTAGACATCAACAAAGTTGAAAGTCATGATCATTAAAAATAGATTAAAATGTAAAGGGGAAACCTTTTCAAATGCAAAGGAAATGTTCCATACACTGGAAAGGAGATCTGAAGCTTGCATAGCTCCCTTGTATATCAAGAAGCTAGTGAGAAATGAACTTGCCTCAGGTGCAAAGTACTCAATACTTTTATCCTTAGTCAATTATCTGCATGAGAACCAGCAGGACTTTGGGAAGTGAAACTTGAATAATCATCCTAAGTAAAGGTAGAATCCCCAAACTGAGGGAAGCCATCTCCAAATCAAGAATAATTGTCAAGTTGGAAAAGCTAAATCTCTCCCACCTCCTGTTTAGGGTTCACAAACTTTGGTGATGAGGCTTTGAGGAATTTAAAGAAGAGAGGCTTATGTCAATCCTAGAATAACAATCATTAAGCTAACTAAAAGAGCACAGTACCAGAAAGATGTAAAAAGAGCACTAGAACACTAGCTAAAGAGAGCACAGTACCATCTAGGCAAGCCACTGGCTGGAGATGCTAAAAGATCAGCTGTTTATCAAACAAGAAGTCCAAGGAATCCAACTGATCCACCCAACCAGCAGAGATGTTTTGTCCTAAGAAGAGCTCAGTGGTCCATTGGCCCAGTGACCTGCCTGTTTCAAGTCAGAAGCAGAAGCTTTGCAGAACTGCTTGGTCCAGTCTGGCAGCAATACAGAAGCCACCAGACCTATCGAACTTTGACCAGCAGCACTTATGCCCCCAACATACAACTAAGCAGCATGTTCGTGCAAACCCAGCAATAGCCAACTCTGGAGGGAAACTAGTTCAGCAGATCAATGGGGTGAGGATTCAGATTAGTAAAGTAATCCAGGACATCAATGGGTTGACCTAACGGTCCAAAACATTGTAAACTATGAAGAGAAGCTCAGTTGAGATGCCACTCCAGGGAAAAGTCTATCCCCTGCAAGAAGCCGGGTCAGTAGGGCAGCAGAGCGATTTGTTCAGTGAAATGCGGCTGAGACCCTGTTATTACGGAGTTATGAGTTGTTCCTGCACACCTGTGTTCCCTAATATTTACCTACCTAACACTGAACTTTTGTCATGTCCACTCTGACATGTTCACGGATTCTGGGAGAATTTGCCCCATATTTTAGGGGAAATGCTTTGTAAGTATTATTCTTGGTATATCACTAGACAAAATATATTTGGAAAAACAAGTTTTTAACAAAAATCTAGCTGATCTATTGTCTGATTTTGAAATGAAAGTGTACTAATGGGGCTCAGAAACCCCACTAAACCTTGTGAGTAGTAGCAAGAGCCCCTTTGAGTATCTAACGCTCTAGTGCTAATGCTGAATGGGAAAGTGGGCCAAGACAGAATATTTGAAAGGGATCTCACAGCCTGTCCTTTCCTCTCACCACACCAATTTTGACAAAGGAAGAAACTAAAGTCAATAAAGGCTAAGTAATTTTTGGGGGTGACCAAGTCACCAAGTGGCAGAGATCATATTGCAGCCCAGGTTCTCTGATTTCAGATTCAGTGTTCTCCCTGCTGCATCATGCTTCCTCCTAATAATTATAATACCTCAATAGGCTAACAAAATTCATCCATTGATTCAGTGGTAGCTTCTTAGAAGGCCTTTCAGGTTCTGTTAAAATAGAGAAATGGACATTTTCAGACTTGAAAACAAATAGATGCCTTCAAATCCAATAGAACAAAAACTCTTTGATGGTAGAAACTGTATCATTTTTTGAGTTTGTTTTTTGTATTCCCAGGACCTAGCATAGTGCCTGGCATTAAGCAGATGCTTAATGATAAATGATGAATAGAACTGAATGGTAACATGGTACTCCTTTCCTTGTTTGTTATCATTATTGTTATTATTGCGGTTGTACCTTTTTGGCCATTTTTTTAAAAATCTCACCTTCCATCTTGGAGTCAATACTGCTCCAAGGCAGAAGAGTGGTAAGGAGGGTCAAGTGACTTGCCCAGGGCCACACAGCTGGGAAGTGTCTGAGGTCAGATTTGAACCTGAGATCTCCCATCTCTAGACCTGGCTCTCAATCCACTGAGCTACCCAGCTGCCCCCCCTTTGGGGGCATTTTTGTGAGTTTTCTGGTGGTAGTTAGAAGTTGTGACTTGCCTAGGGTCATTCAGACAGTAAGTGTCAGAGGTAGTATTTGAATCTAAGTTTTCCTGATCCTGAGACCACTCTGCCATGCTTCTGTTATGGGAGAGATTGATATTATCTGGTTTGGGAGGGGTACCCTCTTAAAAGAATTACCAGGTTTGAGGAATCTTTAAAAATAGAGGAATTTATCGAATGAATGGTCAAGAGGCAGGTGCAGGTGAAATCTGTCTCCCTGAAGAGAAGCGGTCCAGATTTTTATACCTTAAAAGGAACAAAGACTTTGTGACCAGGAACAGAAGGGAGGGGAAGGGGACAAACAAATGGTGACATATTCCCGTGTAAGGTGCCTTAGTGTCTGGGGTAGGAGCATAGATATACATTGTTTAGGACATCTTATACCCTGATCATAAAGGAAGGTGAGTTGCATATCTCAGAGAATAGGGTGATGTTTGAGATGCAAAAAGAAGGTACATAGGTGTGCTTATCAGAAGGCTAGGGGAAATGCACCTAAAATAGAAGGAAATGTATCTCTCCCTGAATCCTTTGTTTATGCATTTTGTCCCTTTAGTTGCATCAGGGCCAGCTTTCTTCAGTCAGTGTTCCAGGGGACCAGGATTAGGAAATTCCTCACATCCTCTTTGACCTGGGATTCCTCTAGAGCAGTGATGGGCAAACTACAGCCTGTGGGCCAGACTGGTGTGTGTGTGGGGGGGCTGAAATGTTCTATCTGGCCCCAAGACATTATTCCTAATCTGACGAATACAATGAGTAGGATACAATACAATGAAACTTCGAAAGAGTTGCCTTAGAAATAGATTGACTGCTGAGCATTTCCTTTCCTTTGGCCTCCTCTTTAAAAAGTTTGCCCATCACTGCTCTAGAGAGTTGGGGTGTCCGGTGGAGCCTGTACTTCCATACCACTGCCTCTTGTGCTTTTTTTGTCTCAATAAAATTTTTATAGTAACTATTACTTTTGATAAGCATAAATAAAAAAAAACCTTTTTGGATAATCTGTTGGTTTCCTATTTGATTATGAACCTAGGTAAAGGAACTATTCAGAGTGACTGTTAAGTAAAGAAAGTTTTCAAAAGCTATAACATCTACCTATATTGTAGGGGGGAACACTAGTGTAACTAGAGTGCAACTGAAGTCATCTTTATTCCAGTCATTTTCTTGTAGTATTTTCTGTCCACAGTTAATTGTGTGGGAGTTATCTCAGCTTTGACATCTGTGAAACCTTGAATAAATTTCATAACCTTTCTGGGATATCAATTTTACTCATTTCTAAAATAAGGGGCTTGGGGGCAGCGAGGTAGCTCAGTGGTTTGAGAACTACACTTAGAAACAGGAGGTCCTGGGTTCAAATCTGGCCTCAGACACTTCCTAGCTGTGTGATCCTGGGCAAGTCACTTGACCCCCATTGCCTAGCCCTTACCTTTCTCTCTTAGAACCAATACACAGTATTGATTTAAAGAAAGAAGGTGAGGGTTTAAGAAATAAAATAAGTGGTTTGGATGAAATAACTTCCTAGGTCCCAACCTGACAACTAGAATTCAATGCTTCTCTGAACTATGAGGCTGAATCCAAAAACAAAACCAAAAAATAAAAAAAAAAGTGCTAGGTGACAAATCTCTTGTAATGAAGCAGGTACAATCTGTCTAATAAATATCTACCATGGTCAGATGACATCTCAAGGGAGAAAAATGAAATGAAAGAATAGCAGGTTCATTAGATTTAAGTTTAATAGAATATAAAATTCCAGGAGGGACATTACACGAAGAATTTGCATGATTGAGAGGACCGATAAGGTGTTTCATTGCTCTAGGATGAAGGGTCATTAAAACAGAGGCTCCGAGTTTTCACGTGCTTTCCAAGCTGCCCCAAATTGGTGCTACAAATATAACAAGTAAAGGAAGCCAACACCTACTTTTGTTGGAAATTTTGTATTTTTAAAAAATTTTCCCCTCTACTTCCTAAGAGAATCCCCTCCCTCTCCCAGTTGATTTCAACAGGCCTGTCTCTTTTCCTGGGTTTTTGACAAATGATGATGATGCACTATTTCTGACAGCCCTCAAGCTTAGATTCTCCTAAACAAAACAAGGTTTTCACTGAACAAGGAGATTTCATAGTAAGAACATGTTCTGGTGGCAGATGCTGGTTTGTTTTTTAAAAAAATGAGTGTAAATTTTTTTTTCTCAATATGCAACATCCCTTCCTTTTTTACTTCAGTCACTCTTTGGAAAAAGTAAACATGCTTAGTTACAGATTTCTGGCCTACTCAGTCTTCATGGTTGCTGAGTGTGCCTTCCTTGAGAAGGGAAAAAGAGCAATATCTAGTTTTTAGCCAAGAGTAAGGGAGTAAGGTAAAGGAGTGTGCTCTGGATAAAAATCCTTCTGGAGCCGGAAAGTACCCCTGCTTTAAACCTGGTACTGCTGGTTAGAAATAATCTACTGATAAAAGCAGGAGTCTAATGCAATGTAAGGTCCATAAGAACAAGGAGGGCTTCATTTTTATGTTTGGATCTCTCTCCAGCTCTGATCACTGAGCCTTGAGGATGGTGGTCACTTAATAAAGGTTTCTGGAATTGAATCGAATTCGAATTGAATAAAATTGAATTGAATCTATCTGAACTGAACTAAGTTGAAATGAATGGAATGAAATGAACTGAATTGAATTGTACTGAACAGAATTGAACGAATTGAATTGATTTTCAGAATTCTTCAGTCTGATGTCATTGTCTGGCAAACAGATTTTCTATTTCAACTCTATTTCAAAGTTTAAAAACAGCAATGAAAAATGGATCAAAATGCATAGGTAAGTATCCTACTACTCTAGAATAATCAGATCTTTGGGGGGAAGAAACCAAAGGCTTTTTTATGAAAAGTGGAGGGAAAGCATTCTAAAAAGTTCATTATGCAGAGATATAGCTATAGGTATACATATGGTGCTAGTACATAATGAAAATTGTGTTTATCAAGGACAACATGCTTTAATGGTTTAAGAATTAAAATCTTGTTTCTACAACCTCTTTGCCCCAATGTAGTAAAATAAATTTAATGCTGACAGAAGTAATATACACTAAACTGCACAGCAATAAATTTAAGCACAGAATGAATGCAATTGGACTGAAATGAGCGGTCTAGAGAGAACATTACAGCCCATGCAGATTCCTTTAAAGAATGTTCTTTCAGCAATGGAAAAAATGAGATCTAAAAGGTAGAGATGCAAAACCACCTACAGACATATAAGCCCGGTGGAACGGTTGGTTTTGTTTTGTGGGTCACTAGTAAATTCCCATTTATAAAATCCAATTTCCTTGTAGTAGTCACATTTCATGAAAATTCACATGCCCTATTTGGAGTGCAACAAAGCCATTACCTGCGAGAGCCGAGTACTCTCAGAGGCCTGTCCTGAATAAAACTTGGTGCAAGGGAGAGAACTAGTGTAGAAAGAGGAATAGGTCTTAATTATAACTGTTGTCTCTCAGATCCATAAAAAGATAATTTTTCAACAATATCAACATGTAGACAGCCTTATTCCTTAATACTATGTGCTCATTTTATTCATAAGGGTTTCATTTTTGAATACCTACCAGGGACTGGATTTCCAGATGGTCTAAGTCAAGTTCTTTCAAGTCAAACAAGATGACAAACTGAGAATTTGACTATATATTCCACAGTGTCCAGAATAAATGCTAGGAAATAAGTAGTAATAGAATGGGCAACGATGATAAAAGATGGGAATGATCCATATTGAAGGGGCTGCAGAAAGACAGACACAGCAATACACTGTTAGTGGAGCTGTGAACTAGTCTGATGATTTTGGAAAGAAATTAAGTACTAGGCTATGAGAGTGTCTAAAATGTCCATATTCTTTAACCTAAAAATGACACTGCCAGGCAGATGGCAAAAGGAAAGGTTTCATATACACCAAAATGTCAGCACAAAACTAGAACCAAAGTAAAAACAATAATAGTTAACATTTATGAAATACTTTAAGGTTTACAAATAGCTTATAAATGTTATTTGATTCTATCCTCACAACAATCCCAATGGACAGGGGTTATTATTGTCCCCATTTTGAGAATGATGAAGCTGAGGCAGAGAAGTTAGGGGATTTACCCAGGGTAACACAGCTAATAGGTGTCTGAGACAAGATCTGAATACAGGTCTTCCTGATTCCAGGTCCAGCACTGCAGTCACTGTGCCTCCTAGCCACCTCAGAGTAAATGTTCATTAACTGGGAATAGCCAAACAAGTTGTACTGTGTGAATATATATTATTATTATTCACTGGACCAGAAAAAGCAATGAATATGAGGAAGTTAGAGATATTCAGGATGGTTTATATGAACTGATATAGAAAGAAGGATACAGAAATGGGAAAATTATGCTCCTAATGATTACAACAGCAAAAAAATAGAAAGGAAGGAAGGAAGGAAGGAAGGAAGGAAGGAAGGAAGGAAGGAAGGAAGGAAGGAAGGAAGGAAGGAAGAAAAAAGAAAGAAAGAAAGGAAGAAAGAAAGAAAGAAAGAAAG
>NC_058133.1:185202041-185223360 GCF_016433145.1 Gracilinanus agilis
GTCTATCCAAACCTATCTATCACGACTTCCAAGATGAACAATTTACTCTGGTTGTGTTGACCTCATTACTATCTCCTGTAAACAGCAGGTGTATGATTTTCCTCTTTCTAATTAGTAAAACTGAGAATAGTACTAGATTTAAAGTCATGATATCAAAGATTTAGAACTGGGAATAATTTTGGAGAAAAGTGATTATTTAGTTCAACACCTACATTTTACAGATTAATCAAGCAATTAATAAGAATTTATTTTGTATTATTTGCCAGGCACTGTGGCGAATTTCAAGATACATAAGTTACTGTCCCTATCCTCCAGGATGACATAATTTCCCATTTGCTTATATATTGATTTTTTCAAGTTCTACTTTCTAGGGTGTATATCTTATCTTCCTGACGAGATTGGAAACCCTTTGAGAGCAGGAGCTATGTCTTCTATTCCTTTTGTGTCTTTACTGTTCAGCACATAGTGTTGATTTGTCTTTGTGGTGTAGATACTCTCCAAGTAAATGGATAACTCTGAACTTCAATTTCCTCATCTAGAAAATGGAGATTTGTGTTTCCTGATATTGTTGTGAGGAAAGAATTTGGTAAAAAGAGAATTTTCCAAAAATAAACTACTTTCAAAATGCTAATCAGAACTAAAATGAATCAAATTGAATTGGAGTCACCAAGTTGCTGCACATTTATGGTCTTGCCCAAAGCAAGTTCTCTACAACTCAGTCACCACCCAGTGGCCTAACTGGGAATTTGTTTTTATGACTGTAATGAAGAATATCAGGGCTCGAATTTCCTTGATATTATCTGAGAAGAAAGATAAACCAACTCTATGCTCACACTCCCTGAATAAACTGAAAAGGAATGCCTCATTATTCTGAATGTGGCTCTCCTTGCCCAGTGATGCTTTTATAGTCAAATATATTTTCATTTATGTCTATCCCCAGTTGCCTTCAATCTCTCCTATTTGCTGCCTGCTCCTAGAATGTAAAAATGGCAGATGGTCCCATTGTGCAAGGATCATAGCTTGAGAGCTGAGATGGAACTAAAAGGGTGCTTAGTCTAATAACCTCAGTTTTGCAGATGAGGAATCTGAGACCCTAAGTAACATAATAAATACTACTATAAATAGTAGTGTCATAGGTAGTCTTTGAACCCAGGACCTCTATTTCCAGATTTTGTGCCCTTTGAGTTGTACCAAGGCACTTTTAATACCAAAAGAGTCTTCTATTTTTTAAATTAGATAACCTTCAAATGATGAATCTTTATTTTATTCAAGCCTCCTCCAGTGTAAAGATTATTGATAGTGTATAAAGAGCCCATTCATTTTGCTGAAGATGGAAAATTAAATAGGTAAAGCATCATGCCCCTCTTTGTCCCTTAAATTTTCTATATTTAGAGGGAGCATAGAATTGTGGATGGAAAGTAAGCCTTGAAGAAAGAAAGATCTGAGTTCAAATTTTGTCCCTTCCACATACTGGCTGTTTAATCCTAGACATGTCATTTATATTCTCTGCATTCTAGGTGACTCTCTAAGACTGTAAATTGTAGAGAAGGTGCCACTTTGCATTGGTAGAGGGAGTGTCCTCACCTGGAAGTTCTCTATACCAATGAAATCAGAGGTCCTATCCTATATCTACATCACTTGCACAAGACCAGTATAATCTAAGCTGAAAAGAACTACAAATCCACATGAATCATATTATTACGCTGGTGGATAAGAGGAGGAAAGAGGTGCTATTAAAGGAGGAGATATCCATAGAAGCCTCCAAAGATTTTCAAGGGTTCCTTTCATATCAATCCCTGAAAGCTACTTTGCTCCTTGTGAGGTTCAGAGTTGAGGATGGGAAGATGAAGAAAGGGTTTTGCTATAACTAGCTTTGTGATTTGGGGCCAGTTCCTTAACCTCTCTGGATCTCATTTTCCTCTTTTATAAAGTGAGGAGGTCAGACAAGATGGCATCTATATTTTCTTCCAGCTCTAGATCTATGATCCTAGTGATGACTGGTAGGGACCTACACAGAAAATACCCTCCTATCCCAAAGCCCTCTAGCTTTAGCCTCCTCTCATCCATTTGGAGTCAGTGTTTGAGAACAAGGAGCAAAAACAAGCAGATACCCAGATGTCTTGGTTGGTGTCATGCGTATATGTAATAGCTATAATGTTAGGGTGATTAATTTGGAGCAGTTAAACCATAAGTCTGCTGATATATTAAGAGGTTTGCCATTAAAAATGAAGAACTCTTTTTCAGTGACATGACGGAGCATTTGGGATCTTCCATGCTGGATAATTAACACCCGAACATTAATCTTTCAGCTTTGTCACTTGGTTTGAATCCTTTCCCTGGTTATCATTATCTTATGATACGAGGATTTCAAGGTAAAATGGCAGTTAATTTAACAGCATTTAAAAGTAATGAAAGAGTAAAGATGTCAGAATGAAATACGCGTCCTCTTGCAAACTCATGCAGCTGTTTTTCCATCTCATCAGGTGTGCAAACTTTAAGGGGGGGAGGAAGGAAAAGACAACAGGACCATGATTCGGTTTCAAATGAGAGAGAAATGCATTCTACCTGCCACAATATTATTATTCCACTGATCAGCACCAAAACCCACACTAGTTATGATGCCTCCAGCCCCACATTGTGCTGAGGTTTTAAGGGAGGATCTTTCTCAAAAATAGTGATAAAAAGGAATCAGAATGACCTGTTGAGTTAATAATTTTGTGGTCAATAGACCAGCTCAGCATTTTCTTTCAGTTGCCAAGAATTCAATGGTCTTTTCAATCTTAGAGGTTCAGTGCCATGAGTCACAAAGCAGCTCAATCAGAGTCAAGGAAATGCATTGAATAACCCTGTATTAATGCAAAAGGATAGCTCAGACTTTTTTGTAGATTTTTTCCACCCAAGAGTCATTTCACATTATCTAAAATCACTGTATACCCAGATATTATTATAGAATATCATATTAATGTACTATATTATGCATGTTAGAATTACGAGGGAACTTAGAGATGATTAGCCAATCTCTTTTTTTCTCATCCACATCATTTTACAAGAAAGGAACTCAAAGTCCCAAGAGAGGAATTAACATGTTCAAGGTCATACAGTAAAGTAATAACAGAGCCCTGTTGAAACTCTGTTGAACAAGCTTCCCAGGGTTGAGTGGTCAAGGGATTAGAATGTTCATCCCTCAGTACAAACTTTAAAATCAGAGTCAAAGTCCTCTTCCAACTCTTATTATCTATGTAAAATTAGGCAAGTCAATTAACTCCTCAGGCCTCAGTTTCCTCAACTATAAAATCAAGAAGAAAAATTTCACAAGCATTTATTAAGTGTTTATTGTGTATATAGTACTTTTGCTAGGTGCTTGGTGGGAATACCAAAATAAAAATGAAAAACAGTTCCTGACATCAGAATTGTCAAATTTGACTGTTAAGTCATTTAACCATTTAAATCTTGGGATCTTCATTTTCAAAGTGGAAATAATAACATTTGAACTTATAACTAACTCAAAGAGTTTCATGAGAATCAAATGTGTGTATACATATATATTACAGATAAAATATATGTGAAATATATTCATATTTATATTCTTTGCATATATATACATTGTATATACATAAATATTAGTATTAGAGTAATTTGTAATATTGCATATAAACAATATATGCAAACCCTAAAGTGTTATATAAATATAAATGAAGAGGGGGGTTTGACCAGGGCACATCAGATAGAGCTGGTATCATACTCTTGCCCCTTTCCATGGAATATATGCAAGGTGAGTGATTTTTAATTGGTCCCTTGGTTCCAGGACTGGATGACTGTATTTAAAATGATTGGTGGGGGCAGCTGGGTAGCTCAGTGGATTGAGAGTCAGGCCTAGAGACAGGAGGTCCTAGGTTCAAATACTTCCCAGCTGTGTGACCCTGGGCAAGTCACTTAACCCCCATTGCCTACCCTTACCACTCTTCTGCCTTGGAGCCAATACACAGTATTGATTCTAAGATAGAAGGTAAGGGTTTAAAAAAAATGATTGGTAAATGAATCAGGAAAAGCCACTCCCTCAGTAGATTCTGAGAAGTGCTACAAAGAAATTTTAGCCTCTCCATTTTGAGCATGTTACTTGGGATACAAACAGCTTGCACTTGGAATTCTAAGGAGAAGGGGAGGAAAATCCTCATTTCTCCATCTCCCAAAAGCAATGGTAGCTATAAACACATAGCAACAAGAACATATGTTTGTCTGAGCCTATACTCCATGTCCCTGGTTACTTCTTCTGTTTTATATTTCTTTTCCTGAATCTAGTTGAACAAACAGAGAATCCAAGAGATGGAACTTTTATTCTTAAGAGTAATATTGTGAGTCTGAGAAATCAGTGCTGACTGCCCAGAAAGAGATGCTTTCTACAACAACACAATTTTTAAAAATCAGACAATCAGTCTGTGAACAAGCAGTTACTAAATGTCTGTTTTATCCCTAGCACTGGCTGGCCGAAAGATCTAGACTTTTTAGTTGATCAAACAATGTAGACTTAAAGTGAATGTGAAATATTTGTTCAGCAGTCCTATAATGATGCCTTTATCTCCCAAGAGAGTTGTTATTTATCCTTTATCTCCCATGAGGATCAATGACATCATAACGAGCAAATCTTAACTTGCTTCTGAATTGGATTATAATGAGGCAGAGTTGCTCAGAATCATCAGCCTCACTTCTCCTTCCAGAATCATCGAAGTTCAGTGGCAACACAAAAGTCGGGATGATTAGTGACAGCCTGAGATAGAGTAGATGACATATATATACATATATATATGACATATATATATGTCTCACCTCAGAATAAGTTCTGGATCAGCAGAACCTCCAAGAAAAACAAGGTAAAGTAATTTTTCAGCCTAAAATAACTTAGAAGGCCAGTATAAGGGATCTAGTACACCAGGATGGAGGTGGAGCATAAAGCAGAGTGCCAAAGCAGGCCTACCATGGCAATAGGCCCTGAGTATAGCTAACATAGGAGCAAGGGTTCCTGAGCTCTCAGCAACAGGGTGTGAGGGTAGGTTAGACAGCTGCTCAGAAAGACATTATTACAATGGTTCCTTTGCTGGTTCTGGGTACAAGACTCTTGTAGTGCCCATACACAGATTCAGGAAGAGTTCTGGAGCATGTTCTCATCAGGAGGAGGAATAGTAGCACACATCAGCTTACAACCTGGTGACAGTTTTAACATGAAAAATAGTGCTTGTGATGACTCTAAGACCAAAGCACAGACCTGAAGAATGTTAAACACAAACTCTCCTTACATCATACCACCTTGGAAAAACTGAAAGCAGAGAGATTCCTAGAGTAGTTCTGAAAGCAACTGCACAAAGAACCTGAATCTTGGAACAGTGCTCCTTCACTTCAGTTACGGAGTCCAACTTTAACTGTATGATTTTAAAAATTCCTAGAAAATGAGCAAACAAAAAAAGAAACTCAACAAAGAAAGTTATTTTACTGACAGGAAAGGTGAAAACTCAAATTCAGAAGACAACAAAGTTAATACTTCTGCATGCAAAGCCTCAAAAATATGAAATGCTCTCAAGTCCAAAAGAATTAATGGGGGAGCCCAAAAATGATTTTAAAAATCAAATAAGAGAGGTAGGATAAAAATTGGGAAAATAAATGCGAGTGATACAGAAAAATCATGAAAAAAATGTCAACAGTTTGGTAAAGGAGGCACCAAAAAATACTGAAGAAATTAATACCTTAAAAACAGAAAAGACCAATTGGTAAAAGAGACTGAAAAAATCTACTGAGGAGAATTCCTTAAAAAGCAAAATTGACCAAATGGAAAAAAGATATACAAAAATGCATTTAAAAAGATCTCCTTAAAAGGCAAAATTGGCCACATGGGAAAAGAGATACAAAAATTCACTGGAGAAAAGAACTCTTTACAAAGTAGAATTAGCCAAATGGAAACAGAGGTACAAAAGCTCACTCAAGAAAACCATGTCTTAAAAATTAGAATTGGACAAATGGAATCTAATGGGTCCAGGAGGCATCAAGAAACAATCAAGCAATGTCAAAAGAATGAAAAAAATAGAAGAAAGTGTGAAATATCTCAATGGAAAAAAACAATTGATCCGGAAAATAAATCCAGGAGAAATAACTAAGAATTATTGAACTATCTGAAAGCCATGATCAAAAAAAAAAACTTATACAATGTCTTTCAGGAAGTCATCAAGGGAAACTGACCTGACAGTCTAGAATCAAAGGGCAAAATAGATCCCAAAAGGATAATTCCCAGGAATATTATGGCCAAATTCTAGGACTCTCAGGTCAAGGAGAAAGTATTACAAGCACCCTGAAAGGGGAAAAAGGGGTTTTTTGGTCAAATATATTGAAAGGTGGACACCAGAGGATTGAACAATTATCAATCCTCAATTAAGAATAATCGCAAGTCAAAATTGACTTTCATGAAAGTTTATTTACAATTAAGAAGAGAGAGAGGAAATAAGGAAATAAGAATCTAAAACAGTAGATAAATTACTATGATCCTCTAATTAATTCAGGTAGATCTAATTAACCCTCAGCCAAGAGTCAGAGGCTCAGAGGTCCAGAGGTGAAAGCTTCATTAATAGAGTCTCTATTAAGGGAAGTTCCTTAAGAGAAGTTCAGGAAGATTCAGTCTTTAAACTCACCACATGGACTTCTAAAGAAGGTATTGAAAGCAGTCTCACCAAGGTCTCAGTGTTCCAGCCAGCATTTCTCCATGAACCAAGAAAGCTCAAAGACTTTGAAGAGCTTCTTCACCAGCAGCCCTCTTCACCAGAAGACTCTCTCCAGTAGAAGACATTCTTTTAAAGGGGTCACTTATGTGTCACTTACTGTGCCTCTCTCCTAGTTTGCATGTCCAATCACAATAGACACTTCTCATAGGACTGGCTAGGGTGCAGTCAGTTGATTCTGATTCATCACCCACTCTAGCATACATGGGTTACGAACCTCCCAAAATTGGAGGTTCTCTCACTTTTGGTGATTAAATTTAAAGATGGGCAGTGTAGAATTAATCTAATTATCACAACCCAAAAAGAAACACTTCAGATATCATGGAGTCATAGTCAGGATTTTTTTTCACTTTCCTTTTAAATTTGTTTTATTTGAGTTTCTTACCACAAAAGGAAAGAAATGGAAAAATATTTTACATGCTTGTACATAAAAATCTGTATGAGATTGCTCACCATTTTAATGGGGGAGGGTAGAAAGGAAAGGAGAGAGAGGATTTGAGACTCAATATTCTTTGAAAAATGTTCGAAACTTTTTACATGTAATTGGGGGAAATTTTAACTTAATTTAATTTTAAAAAGAAAATAAGATATCTTATTAATATCTTTAAGGGGGAACGATATATCTGGGTAATACCTAAACTTAGTTATAGAGATTTTTTTCTGGAACTCATCAGCTTGAAAATTAAGGAAAAGACTGAATGCTACCTTTTTCACATCAAGCTACCCTTAGTATGGATGCATGTTTTATACAAGTTCATGCATCTGAAAGTATCCTGGATCCAACAACTTATACCTGAAAGGGACCTGAGACAACCTGCCCCTTTATCAGGTATTAGATCATTAGTCACTTAAGTTTCCATCATCATTCGTTGTCAGCCCAGCAGCAGCTTTATCATCATACTATTCATGGAATACCTTGAAACCAATCTTCTGAAAAGACACAGTTGGTGGGCATTTATAGCTACTAGATTGTGAGCTCCTCAAGGGCAGGAACTGTCTTTTGTCTCTTTTTGTATCCTCAGCTCTTACATAGTAGGCACTTTATAAATATTTAGTGACTATTGCCAATATACTGTGATTTTGAAAGTTGGAAGGAAAGCTTCTACTTTCTCAGCCCTGAAACAGCTTCAATATTTTTTTTCTTAGTTCTGAACCTGCTGGTAAAATAAGTGGGTCACACCAAGAAGCTCCAAAATTGCTTCCCTATTAATGATCCAAGGGAAAAGAATAGTTGATAGAACAAAAAGAGATGCAATCCTTTTTCCATCTTCTTGCCCGGAGTCAGGTGGGGGGCTCAGAACAGCCGCTGCCCTCATAACATTAATCACCCACCATCACCAGCAGTACTGTCCGCCCGCAAGACTTTTAATGTAGTTTCTACTCAAAGGGCTACATCTGTGCTGCAGGAATCTCAGTGCTTAAGAGAACTTTACCTTTTGTCTCGGATCCTCCTAGAAGCAGCAGCAAAGTGGGTCAATCTTTGAAAGTTATTTTGCCCCAAGTAGTTATTGCCTATTAGCCCTCTTCCCCTTATAGCCTTTTGGCTCTTGCTCTCAACAAATTCTAATTGTCTTCTCTCATAGAATTGGAACATTCTTGTTCTTACCACGAACCCTTTAACTTGCAACTCAGCAGAGTTTATTTTTGCGTCTTCTAGTACATTATGACCAGAGCAATCCCCTTAATGTCGCCCACACTAGTTTAAAATGTTAGAAATCATTACAGTCTCCATTATATACCTAATTGGATGATTGCATGACTAATATTCAAGATAAAACATCAATTTATAGTCTAATGCTCCTTCATTTGGCATTGTCTTCACTGCTATATATCTCAGTGGCTCTTATAGGTTCCCGCACACCCAAATTGGGATTATGATAATGCAGAGAGGTCTAGGACTGGGAAATGGTTCACTGAGGAGAATTCAATATTTCATTCTCTGGTACAGTAGACTGAATACCTACTCCTTCAGGGACAGTAAAAATGTATCCTGGATCCAACAACTTATAGCTGAAAGGGACCTGAGACATCATTTTATCCAAGCACTTTATGCCATTTTTTTTTGCTTTTAAAAATGTTTTATTGATGCTTTTCATAACTTTTTATATCACTGCCACTTCCTCAATTCTACACCCCCCCAATAAAGTACTCCCTCATTACATAAAGAAGCAGTTGAGCAAAATGAACTGATAGATGGAGAATACTTCAAAATGTACAGAAATATTCTAGCTCCTCAATATCAAGAAGACAAGTGTAAAACTGGCAGCACAGGAGGGCAGAAGGTGATGAAATGGTATAGTTAATTAGGAATTGTATATGGAATCAGGAAGACCTGGGTTCAAATCCTATCTCGAGGCAGCTAGGTATCACAGTGGATAGAGCACCAGGTCTGGAATTGGGAGGACCTGGGTTCAGATCCGATCTCCAACCCTTCTTAGCCATGTGACCCTGGGCATGTCACTTAAGTGTTTTTGCCTAGTCCTTGTCCTTCCATCTAAGAGTTGTTACTAACACAGAAAGAGTTTTAAAAAGAAAAAAAATCCTATCTCAAAACTCCTAGTTAAAGGTAATTTTGGCTATGATTTTTCTTACAGTTGACATATTGTAAGATCTTATTTATCCCTTTGTTTAATTAAATTTTGGACTTCTAATAAGTAGCATATAACCATAATCTTGATTTTTATTTTATTCATTTTTATTCATTGATATTTATTTATATTTGAATAAATATAAATTTATTTTTATATTTATAATTTACAAATAAATATGTATAATATTATTAAACATGAAATTATTTATTCAAATTATTCATTGATATTCATTTTTATTTATCTAATTTATCCATTTTAAATTTATTTTTCTAAGAGGTTAAAGTGTTTGGAGGTGAGGAAGAGTGCTAGTTGTGTGACCCTGGGCAAGTCATATAAATTCTCTGTGACTCAGTTTCTTCATCTACAAAATAAAAGTGTTGGACTTAGCTTCTAGCTCTAAATATTTGATATTATGACTCTAAAGTCAGAAAATCTGCATACAAATCTCTGAATATGAATAAAATATCTGATATCTTACTATGTAACTGAGCAACTCATTTTTCCTCTTTAGGGCTCAGTTTCCCCATCTATAANTTCATTTTTATTCATTGATATTTATTTATATTTGAATAAATATAAATTTATTTTTATATTTATAATTTACAAATAAATATGTATAATATTATTAAACATGAAATTATTTATTCAAATTATTCATTGATATTCATTTTTATTTATCTAATTTATCCATTTTAAACTTATTTTTCTAAGAGGTTAAAGTGTTTGGAGGTGAGGAAGAGTGCTAGTTGTGTAACCCTGGGCAAGTCATATAAATTCTCTGTGACTCAGTTTCTTCGTCTACAAAATAAAAGTGTTGGACTTAGCTTCTAGCTCTAAATATTTGATATTATGACTCTAAAGTCAGAAAATCTGCATACAAATCCCTGAATATGAATAAAATATCTGATATCTTACTATGTAACTTTGAGCAACTCATTTTTCCTCTTTAGGGCTCAGTTTCCCCATCTATAAAATGTGGTTGTACTAGATGGCCTTTTAAGTTCCCTTCCAGCTCTTAAATTTATAACTCTATTAACTTTCTCATTTGCCTGAGGAATAATATGAGGCTGAATGAGATTAAGATTTAGTGGATTAGATTCTAAGCTAGAAGAAATCCTAAAAATCATCTTGAATTACTTCCTCACTTTACAAAAAAAGGAAACAGGTACAAAAAGATGAAGAACACACATGTAGTAAGAAACACGACTGTTATTCTTCCATGACCCCTGATTCCTAATTCCAGCTCTTTTGCTATGCCAAGCAAATAGTATCAAGTATTAAGCATCACTCTTGTTTTCCTAACTATACTTTTTGGGAGGACAATAAGTGTATAGCAAATGGGAAGATAGTAAATACTCGCTTAGTATTAATTTTCAAATATGTATTACATTATCTAGGGCAGCTGGGTAGTTCAGTGGATAGACTGCCCAGCCTCGAGTCAGGCAGACTCATTTTCCTGAGTTCAAATCTAGCTTCACCTACTTCCTAAGTGTCTGAAACTGGACAAGTCACTTAAACCTGCTTGCCTCAGTTTCTTCATCTGTAAAATGAGCTGGAGAAGGAAACAACAAGCTACTCTAGTATCTGTGCCAAGAAAAGCCCAAATGGGATATTAAGAGTCAGACACGACTGAACGAAATAAAAGTTAGATTATTAATTTAAAATTTTCCATAGACAAAAATTTTGACAAGTAAATAATCTATTTGAGAAAAGCCTAGAAGGAAAAGACATACAGATTGGTCTTGAGGTGTTCATTCATTTAATGCCTAAGATATCTGTAAGATGTAGACAAGTAGGAGTTTTTTATGGAGTAATTATTAGAATAAGCTATAACGAAAGACTAACACTCGCTGAAAATATCACCTAGCAAATCCAAGCAGAGACCCTTTTACATTTCTATTATGAAGAGACTATAGCTTTTGTTTCTGAATCTTTTAGAGACAAAAGACTTATGGCAAGAATTTTACTGTCCTATGAAGATGAGACAGGGCTTAACAGTCATTCCCAAAAGCTGTTAAATTATAGCGGAAGAGTGGACAAGGAAAAAGGACTAAGAAGATTTATTTCCTCAGAACTTGACTCTTTTCAGGAAAAAAACAAAGTGAATTCTTGAGAAAAGATGTTAATTAGTATCCTGAGAACTGAATAGTAGGACTATTTCCAGAATTGAGAAGTCAGCAGCTGTAGTGATAGTTAAACACAGTGTTGTGCTGGTAAATGAACAACCCCCTAGGGTAGAGGATTGGGGGAGGGAAATCTATCCATGGCAGATTTTTAAAGTTAATCTGCATTATTAACATTTTTCTTTATCACTTTCTTAGGTCTAGCTAATCAACAAAACAATAAATAAAACCCTGATTTGTAGCATTTGCCTGTTTCTGAAATTTTAATTCTTCCCCTGAAGAATTAACAATCAGTTCTTTCAAGCCAGTTCAAGCTGGCTTCAGTAAACCCCTGGTTAAAAGAGATTTTGGATATGAATTTTTGATGTATTTTAAGATATCATTTATGTCTTTGTTTAACCACATATTATACTGCTAATAAATAGAATATAGCCAGTAACCTTGATTTTATTTTATAAACTTAATATTTATTTTTATTTATCTATTTTTGTTTACCTAATTATCTATTTAATTAAGAGATTATAATGTTGTAGGAAGAAGGAGAAAGATTGAGATGGAGAAAGACAGAAATGAGAATATATTTTTGGTAGAAGAGGTTTTTCTAGTATATTGAAGACTATATTTAGCAAGGGATGTGACTCAGAGCAAATTGTTAAATGAATAAAAATACTGTAATTTTATTATTTAATGTAGAAATATAAAAACATCCTCCTTGATTACTGTAGAATATCACACAAAAATGAATGAGGAAAATTATTTGCAGGTTCATCCTAGTACTTCCATTTAGGGGACATTCGTTACATAAGTAACTGCTTTATGACATTAGCAGAAGATTTTGATGAAATTTGGATCTTTGTTGTTCAAAAAGAGTGGCATCCCTAAGTATATTTTCATTTATTCATAGATGCCAATTGTTCTAAAAAATTCAGACCATCCTACTTCCACAGAGAAAGGCATGGCTCATGATTTTGTGACCTATCGTAGATAGTGACATTCTTTTTCATTATAAAAATATAATTTCCCTTCATATATTTCTCTATACTCTTCAAAGTGATTTCCCATCTATTATCTTATTGATATTCATAGCAACTCTCTTTGGTAAGTAGGGCAGGACTAGTCCCCATTTTACAGATAAAAAAGTAGAGATAATACTTAAGCGACTAATATATATACTACGGTAGTTTCAGGAAAACTTTGCTTATCTGAAGATACTTATTTGCCAGCCTCAACTTTGCTTATGTGAAGATACTTATTCAACTCTGTTGGGCACAGATGAAAACCCAGAAATAAACCAAAACACCTTCTGAGCAGCCAAAGTACAGTAATCTGAAACTTGTTTTACTTAGAATCTATTTCCTTTTATTTTAGACAAACTTCTGACCAAACTGGCTTCCTGGTTTCCTAATGGATTAGTAGATGTCCCACAGTGGATCAGAAATTATAAATCAAAAAGTGGGAGAAAGATTCTTGGTATAGCTACCATGAATAGAGCAAGGTTTAGTTGGCAATAAGTTGGTTAGAAAAACATGGCCAAAAATAGAGGAAACTCACCAATTTCAAAAGTTTCCCAGTAATTAGTATAGAAGCAAGTATACTCACACACATCAATGACTTCTGTGGACATTATTATGTTGAAGAACAATAAAATTATTATCACATCCATAATGATGGACCTGCTTATATTATCCTATATTAAAAATGGTAAAGATATATTAAAGTTCTTTTACAAATATTTCTATCAGAAAATGATTCAAATAAACACAAGCTTTCACAATGGATAAGCTTCAGTGGATTAGAATATTCATTTACACTGAATGGTTTATTCTTAAAAGTCAAGTATATGAGATGATATGATCTTTAATAGAGACTAAAAGCTTCCTAAAGGTCTGCTCAGTTCATTCATAATGAGCTAAGTAAAAGTGCCTTGTTTGTTTCTGTGTACCTCTGAATACATATGTGGTGATGATTTGCCCCACTGAGCAGATGTTCCAAAAATTGCACCCTTTTTTCTTTGAAGTTTGAGTACCTTTGACACTGGCTTACCAAAATGGAGAATTGGGGAGAGGATGTGATGGGAGAAGAAATCTTCCTGCTCCCTCAGAGGAGGGGGATGCTCAAGAGCATATAAAAAAATTAGAACTTCCCCAGTAGTAGAGTTTTATAGAAACACTGGGGGAAGATGGGAAAAGTAGGATCACATTTTTTGCTGATTCCTAAACATTTTTGATCATCCTGAAGCAAATAATAGCTCCTAAAAATAGCTCACATTTCTATAGCATTTTAAGGCTTACAGAGTATTTTCCACACAACAGTCCAATGAGAGAGTTAGTAGAGCCCCAGTTTCCATTCACCTCTTTTCAGTTTCCTTCTGTCACTGTCTTTCCCCATTAGATAGTAATAAGCTCCTTGTGAGCAGGAACTATCTTTGTATTGTAATTGTATCCACAGTTCTTAGTATACTTCCCAGCACATGAAAAATGCTTAATAAATGTTTATTGACTATAAAAGGAAAGGACAGTGTAGAGAAACATAGTATCTTAAAATCGAGATCTACTAGGGACCTGATAGGCCATCTAGTCCACCTTTCCCCCATTTTACAGATTTGAAAACTAAGATGGAGGAAGCTTAATTGTTCAAGATCACCCTGGAAATAATAATGAGAGGAAGGACTTGAATCCAAGTCCTCTGACACCAGAACCAGTGATTTTCCTTTGTACCATCATGGCACAGTTAGGAAGAATCAAACCTGTATCCTCTGACACCAAAACCTTTTCCTATCAAAGCATGTGATCTCTCAGAAGAAGCCCATTGTACTTCTAAAGGTTTTTGGCAGGGGCTAGCTGGGTGGCTTAGTGGATTGAGAGCCAGGCCTAGAGATGGGAGGTCCTAGATTCAAATCTGACCTCAGATATTTCCTAGCTGTGTGACCCTGGGCAAGTCACTTAACCCCCCATTGCTTTGCCCTTACCATTCTTCTGCCTTAGAACCAATACCCAGTAAGAGGGAAGGTAAGGGTTTAAATAAACAAATAAACAAACAAACAAATAATTAAACAAACAAGAAAATAAATAAATAAGCAAATTGATGGCTGAAAGACTAAACAAATAAATAAATTAATGAGCAATGCACTACCAAGCCTTTTCAGTATTTGATGCGTGAAAGAAGAATCTAAGTTGTGTGGATTTGAAACTTGGGGGGAAAATGCAATAATCACTATAAAATATGCATAACAATAATACTGGATATAAAGTAGTATTTAATAATAACAACAACAATAAAAAGTATCATGTATAATGCCTGCTATGTGTCAGGTACTATGATAGGAACTTTACAAATATTATCTCATTTGATCTTCATGACAACCTTGCAAGATAGGTGTTATTATTGTCTCCATTTTGCAGATGAGGAAACTGAACCCCAAAAGAGGTCAAGGGACTTGCCCGGGTCACATAGCTAGTGATTGAGGCTGAATTTGAACTCATTTCTTCTAGACTCCAGACCTAGAGTTTATCAATTGTACCACCTAGTTGCTCCAGTGCATACATATCTGATACATACATAATGCAGACAATAAAGCTATTAATTATAATTGTAATCAATTTATATTATAATCAATAAATTATTTTCAATTGACCATGTTGATAAAACCCAAATTAAAAATTAAAAATCAGCAAACAGGTAACATTAAGATTCAGCTAAATCAGATATTCTCCTTTCAAAATAGGCATAAGACATATCTCCTTCCCCTTCCTCCCACCCCATCTCTTTCTGCTCATGATTGAAATCTTATCTAATCACAAGCAGGAGAGTAAGGCTAGAAATCCAGTCTGGAAGATGACAGGTCTGGACAGCTGGGCAGAGCTTGGTTGATGTGACTGGCCAAGGGATGATAAAAAACAAAGGCATGATTGCCAACAGTTTCTACAAATATTGAAAGAACAGAGGCATCTTAGATGTGGCAAAGTCAAGGATAAAAAGGAACATCTCTGTCTGACTGTCTCTAACGCTAACAAGAGAACTCTTTCCATATTGATTGAATTGAGAGATGAAAAAGGAAACAAATAGCTCCAGGGAAGATGACAGAATCTGGTGCTCAGAAGGTGACTGAGTCATTTCCAGTTAGTTTTTTGGTCTCGTGAAACTTGACAATAAGCCAGCAATGACAAGTCATTCAACTGAAGTTTCATTACAAACCAAGAAATTCAAACTCAGTGAAATGAAATCGAACTCAAAATTAATATCCATGTCACCTTCTCTGCTCAAGAAGCTTCAGCAACCCCCTACTGTCTATAAGATAGCATATACAGATTCCTCTACTTTGGCACTTAAAACCCTTGAGTATCTGACTTCAGCCTATCTTTCCAGGATGATAGATGGCGTCTCCCCTCTTTACTCCGAGCAAACTATCCTATGTGATGTCCCTGACCCATGGCATTCCATCTCCCACCTTGATGCCTTTATACAGGCTGTCTCCTTCCCCATTGCCTTTTAGAACTCTGAACTCCTTTAAAGGCTCATTTCTTATAAAAAGATCTTTCCTAATTTTCTCAAATTTAAATTATCCCATGAATTGTTCATTGCATAATTTACATATATATGTATGTGTAAAAATGTAAATAGAAAGATGGTTGATTGATAGATGATAGAAGATAGATATCTATATATACATATTGATGTATTATCTATGCATATATTATAATATAAGATGAATAAATATATACACATATAGATATAGCTCTCTATGGATCTAGAAAAGTAATTTTTTTAATTGGGAATAGTAACAATGCAATTTATATGCAGATATCTACATATATCTGTGTATATGCAAATACATGCATAAATGTGTTGCCTATACATGTGTACATAATGTGCAGTGTATCAGATTTTAAGTTTACACATTATTTCCCCCTCTAAAATGTAAATTCCTTGAGAGCAAGGACTGTTTCTTTTAGATCTTTGTATCTTTATTTCTTATGACAGTCAAGGATACATCATAGGTGTCTGCCATTGAGGAACTAATTAAATAACATTAATTAAGCATTTACTATGTGCTAGGCACTGTGCTAGGAGCTGAGAATATAAAAAGAGGCAAAAAAAGTAGATAGGACAGGAAAAACACTAGAATTAAGAGGATATTGGAAAAGGCTTCCTGTAGAAGATGGGATTTTAGTTAATTCTTAAAGAAAGCCAGGGAAGTCAATAGGTTTAGATTAGGAGAGAGAACATTCCAGGCATGAGGGACAGTCTTCCTGCAACAACAAGGAGGCTAATATCACTAGATCAAAAAGTACATGGTGGAGAGAAGAAGAAGAAAGTGTAAGAAGATTGGAAAGGTAGAAGGGCTTTGAATGTCGAACAGAAAAGTTTGTATTTTATCTTGGAAGCAATAGGGAGCCAATGAAGTTTGTTGAGTAGGGAGTCAAAGGGTGACATGGTAGGAATTGTGCTTAAGGGGAATCACCTTGGTGGCTTGAATGGGGGATGGATTGGGGTAGAGATTTGAGTCAGGCAGACCCACAAACAGGCTTTTGCAATAAATAGTCCAGGAATGAGGCAATTGAGTATCTGAACTAGAATGGTGACAGTATTAGAGGAAAGAAGGTGTGACTTGTTCAGGGTCTCACAGACTTTATGTGTCTTAGAACAGCAACTTACACTCAGACATTAAACCCAGTTGACTTTGAAGTCAACTATCTATCTATTATGCCATGATGCCATCCTGTATTATATGTAAAACCTAAAATAAAATTAAAAAGGGGACAGAACTAGATGATTTCTTAGATCCCTTACAGCCCTAAATTATTGGATCATACAGTCGATGATTATAAATGTTCAACCCCTGTTTCACTTCATTCAACATTCATTATAGACAAGCCTAATGCAGCCTCAACCTTGTCCTGGAATAGATGTAAGACCATACATTACCCTAGAAGCCTCAGTGTTAGGAGAGACATGGAAATAGGGAAGAGGGGTTCCTCTTTGGCCACAATCTTAGTTTTTTGATTAGCACAAAAGATGGAGATCCCTTTCCAGTATGTTTGCCTGAACACCCTAAATTTAAATTTCTACAGAATCATTGCTATTCATTGTGATTTGCAAAGAGATGAAAATTTGGAGCAAAGCCTTTGATTTAAAGCCTATACTCAGAAGCATTGCTTACCAAGTATGATGAATACTAATGAGGGGATTTACAAGCTTTATAGGACAGGCTCCAGTGACCATTGAAATGTTCCTACCCCTGAGTTTCAGATGAAGGAAAATGTCTTTTCAGACCCACTATTCACTCTTTGGGGTAAAACAGATATGAGAAAAAAAACAAGTTTCTTATTTTAAAAAATGATTATGAAAGGCCAAGTGTGTGTATGTTTGATCTAGCTTTTCAGAGAATGCAGAAGAAACTGTTAGCTTGGTGCTGCTTTCCCCAGGAAATAAGGATGCTTCCTACCTCCCATTTCTTAGAGGTGTAATGGATCATCTGTGCAGAAGGTATCACCAAATACGGTAATGTTGTTAGTTGGTTCTGATTAAATGTTTGTTTGGTTGGTTGATTAAAGGGAAAGTTCACTGGGCAAGCAGAATATTTCAAATGACCGTGCTGAAAAAACAAGATGTATCAATAAAACCTTAATATTAAAAAAGGAAAATAATGCTCTTCTCCTCCTTTTTCCCTCCCCTAATTCTTGAAGTGTTTAGCTATTAACGCATATTACTGCATAGTCAAATGAGGTAATGGTGTTGGCTAAATGTTTTTCCTTGTTACAAGGGAAAGGTCACTGAGTAAATAGGATATCCAAAATTATTGTGATAAACAATCAAAAAAACTTAATATTAAATAGAAAGAAAATATTTCAGCCCCTAAAACAAACACACACACACAAATACACACACACACACACACACACACACACATATATATATATACATATATATATATATATATTTAATATCTAACAGGCCAATAGGGCTACTGACTTTGACCAGGAGAGTTCTACTTGACATCTAATTATGTTGTGAAGTTTTCCTATGATCATTCTAATTCAGAGTGACTACACACTGCTGTGCCTTTCTATACTATCCATTGTCTATTTCATTTAATGGGAGCTGATAGAATAATAATCATAATCATAAAAATTACAATAACTAAATATTACACTTGAAGATTCATACGGTATTTTGCAGTTGTTATCTCTTTTGATCCCCAAAGAAATCCTGACATAGGCATTATTTTTCTTCTTAATTTTACTTCACTTAACTAGGCTGTTTATTTTAAGAAGATCTAGGTGGGGAGGGAGTGGGAGGATAAAGTAGGGAATAGAAAGTAAATAAGAATGCAAGTTATAAACTGCTTTGCTAATTAGTTCATAACTTCAGCAAACTAGTGTTTAAGATGTCCTATGCTACAACAATAAAAGCTTACTATTAACCTGTTCCCATGGCAAGACTAAAGATTTCAGTCTTTAGGATTTGGAATTTAGTCTAATGTCTTTGTTATTTGTGTGGTCCTCTGAGCAGGCTGCACATAGAAGCAGCTAGGTGATATAGTGCTTAAGGTACTGGACATAAAGCCAGGAAGACCTAAGTTCAAATACTTAGTAGCTGTGTGAACCTGTGCAGGTTGCTTAGACTTTGATGCCTCTCTATCCTCATCTTTAAAATGGAGATAATAATAACATCAATTTCTCAGGGTGGTCATTAAGGATTAAAATATTTTTAAATGCTTTGTAACCCTGAAAGTGTGATATAAATGCAGGCTATTATTATTGTTACTCATTTCCACAATACAGAACCAATTAGAGTAGTACTTCTTGTCAGATTCCTTCTTTAAATCTGCATTTTGCTTTTGGCCTTGAAGTCATGCAAAATTACTTCATGTCAGGGGTGCTAGTGGCTGTGATGGATCTGACATCACAGGTAGCAATGAGGTGTCTCAGATATACTTAACAGGCAGGTGACAAGGTAGGAATTATTAATCCCATTTCACAGAAGAGGAAAATGCGACTCAGGGACATTAATGAGAGATAGGCAGACAGTCTGGTTGTTACATATATTATTTTACTACATTTTGCTGCCTGGTATCATTGTTTAGCTTCCCATATGTGCATACCCTGTCTCTTTGACTAGGTTTTAAATATCTAAAGGACAATAAAAATATTTTACACTTATTTCATAACCCTACAGCACATAATATACAGTTTTAAACGTAGTATAGACCTCGGTAATTACTTATTTATAATAGAACAGTTATTACAGGAATGATGGATGATAGATGAAGGATAGATGGATAGAGGAATTCAGGGATGGAGGACTGATGAAAGATGGATGGATAGATGGGTGGACTAATGGATAGTTGAAGGATGGATAGTAAAGAGCATAATAGTGATGGTGATGATTTGCAGTTCTCCCCCTAGTAATTTTTACATTATATAAAATCTGGGTATGAAATATGTTACCATGATCAAAATGAAACTGAAAATGATTAGAAAGCTTTAAATGAAAGAAATTCCAGGTTACTCATGGAAATTGACTCAATTCCATTTTCATAGATTCACAAAAATAAGAAAAGAGAAGCAACATTACATAGTAGATAGTCACTCAATCAATAAGAATTTATGAAATTCTTACCATGTACCAGGCCTTGTGTTAAGTACTTGGGAAACAAGATCCCTGCTATCCCCAAAATGATCCATTAACCCAAGGAGCTCCCTTTCTAATGGGGAAAGATTATACAAACAACTATGCAGAAACAAAATTAATGCATTGTAAAAAAGAGGTAATCTCCGAATTAAGACAATAACAGTTGTGGGGAGAGGAGAGTGGACATGGAAAGGCCTCTTCAAGAAGTTGAGATTTGAGCTGAGTCTGGAAGTCAGAAAATAGAAGTAAGGTGGTCACTCTGTGAAAAGACACAGAGTCAAGAGACAGGGTATCCTGTGGGGGAACAAAAAGAAAACTATAGAAACTGGACTAGATAGCATGTGGAAGAGATAAAGTCTAAAAATACCAGAAAGATAGGAAGGGGCAAAGTTGTGAAGCACTTTAAAAGACAGAAGATGTTATATTTGATCTTAGAGGTAATTGGGAGCCACTGGAGTTTCATTGCATAAGGGGGCAGAATGACTTGAACTTTAAGAAGAAACTCTTTTTGCTAACTCATTGGAGGATGGAAGTGGAGATAGACTTGAGTAAGGGAGACTTACCAGAAGATTACTGAAATATTCTAAGTATGAGATGATGAAGACCTGTACCAGGGTATCATTGGAAAGAGGAGATGGAAATGGGTGTGTATATATACTACATAAATATGATAGATATTATGAAGGTAGAAACCACATGAACTGGCAAGAGATCAGATATGGTTGAATGAGAACCAGTGAGAAGATACCAGCAAGGGGATGGTAGTACTCTACACAGTGATAGGTAAATTTAAAAGAGGAAAATTTTTAGTGGGGAAAGAAAATGAACTTTGCTTTAAAGATTTTGAGTTTAAAATGTCTGCCAGCCATCTAGTTGAAAATTTCAATAGGTAATTGGTAATGTGAGAATAAAGGTTAGGAGTGAGCCTAGAGATGAACAAGAAGATTTGAGGATATTTTGCATAGAGATAAGTTGATCCCATAGGAGCTGATAATATACCTGAGAAAAATAGTATAAAGGAAGAAGAGGGCTAGGAAAGGCTATTGGGGGATACCCATAGGTTAGTGGGCATGATCCAGACAAGATCCAGCAAAAGAGACTGAGAAGTATCAGTCAAAGAAGTAAGAAGAAGCCCAGGAAAGACTGGCATCTCTTTCTCTCTCTCTCTCTCTCTCTCTCTCTCTCTCTCTCTCTCTTTTCCTCTCTCTCTCTC
>NC_058133.1:185228346-185293313 GCF_016433145.1 Gracilinanus agilis
AAGGGAGGAAGAAGGAAGGAAGGAAAGAAGGAAGGAGGGAAGGAAGGAAAGAAGGAAGGAGGGAAGGAAGGAAAGAAGGAAGATAAAGTCTTCATAACAAATATATATGGTCAACCAGAACAAATTCTCACATTATTTATATCATATTTGAACATGTAACATAATGTGCACTATATATACAAATTTGTTATGTATGTATACACACGTATGTATGTGTGTATCTATATGTATATTATGAATCCTTTACCAACACCTTGTTTGATAGATGAGCACAGGTATTAAATGGTATGCCCAAGATTACACAGATAGTAACTAGCAGAACCAGGATTCATATCCAGGTCCAATTATTATAAGTTCAATTCTCTTTCCACTGTCCCATAATTGGAGCTTCTTCGCACTTCAGACCAATAATAGACAGAAACATCCTAGATAAAGATCATTTTATTCCCATCAACCTAGATTTTATTTGAACCAATAGCCCAGAAATGAATATGCTGTAGTCCAATGTAATTCATTCTCCATATTCAGTTGCCAGACAAATCCCTAAAGCAAATACTCTTCTTTTGAAGGGGTCAGCCTAGGCTTGTTAGAGGGAATATATCCTTGCTCTACCATAGAAAATAAGTTGATTTTCAGTTTCCGGCTCAGCTAGCAATGTTATAGAATAAGAGAAATGAACATATGGCCAGATGCTAGAGGGGTGGCTAGTATTCAGCTAGACTTGAAGGCTGACACACTCTGTCAGTGATAGGCAGCTGCCAGCATCTAAGTCACACTATTTCACCAATCTAATCACCAGAAATGGTTATATTGAGAATTATGCTGAAACCATTAGGATTGTATATCAAGCCAGATCTTTCTCACCCATAAATACATCCCTGCTAAGTGCAAGTGGATGCACTGGATACATCTGAAAGATATTTCCATTCTCTCAGGCTACTCGGGGATCATCTAGAAAATTTTTGTTTCAGTACCCAAAGGGCTCTTCCTCGTGCACAAAGCATGATCAAGCTGACCTTTGCACATATTATTACTGCTTCACTTCCCTCAGGAAGATTGACTTAGACCTAGCCTCTGTGACTATGATGGTGAACCTCCTATTGCTCATGATTCTATCCTTGTGCTTCAGTCAGATGGTATATTTGTCATAGAAAAGACCTCCTGTTGACCAGTACCTTCTCCATGTACATTCACTCCCCACCTCCCAACTTGGACAGTCCCTAATCTTTTTTTTCAGTTAAAAATCAGATTATCTCATATTGGGTTGTTTCTTTTTAATTCATTGAGCCTATTTGATCATTTTCTACTATATAAAAGTCTATACCCCTGTATTTGGGGCCCAGTCCTAAACTGAGGATGGGACTTGATCCAGATTTTTTAGGCAATTGGTATACATTTTTTAAGAAATCAGTATACCCAGAAGATCAAATATATATTTATATACACACAGATATGACGCCCCCCCCTCTCTCTCTCTCTCTCTCTCTATATATATATATATATATATATATATGTAAGTTTTTTCTTGGCAAGGATACTGAAGTGGTTTACCATTCTCTTCTCTAGTGAATTAAGACAAATAGAGGTTAAATGTCTTCCCCAAGGTCCCACAGCTAGTAAGCGTCTGAGAATGGATTTGACTTTAGGTCTTCCTTTTCTTGAGGCCTGGCACTCTTTGCACTGATCCCCCCAGCTCCCTCCTCTGAGAGCTTCTTAGAGATTCTAATTTATAAGAATATGAGTCTTAGACATTCTAATTTTTAAGAATATGAATCATTCTCCAACTGATAAGTTATCAAAGGATGTGAATAAGTAGTCCTCAAGAGATGAAATCTAAGCTATGAAAAGCCATGTTAAAAAAAAGTTTCACATCAGTAATAATAAATGCAAATTAAAGCAACTCCAAGGTTCCACATCACCTGCATGAGAATGGCAAATTTGACAGAAAAGAAAAGTAATATGTTGGAAGGGCTGTGGAAAATAGGAACATTAGTTCACTGGTGGTAGAACTATGGTTTAGTCCAGTCATTCTGGAAAGTAATTATACACACATACACACACACACACACACACACACACACACACACACACACACATACTCATATGCACTCTCACACACACACACACACAAATTACTGAACAATACACATTTTTGAGCTAGTGTTACCAGTACTAGGATTATACCACAAAAATCAAAGAATGAGGAAAAGATCCTATATACAAAAATATTTATATCTTTCTGTTTATAATAGCAAAATAATAGCCTAAAGATTTAGAGGGTTTCCATCAAATGGTGAATAACTGGAAAAATATGGTATATTAATGTAATAATTTTATGCTATAAGAAATGATGAAAAAGATGGCTTCTGAGAAACCTGGGAAGATTTGTACAAACTAATGCAGAATGTAGGGAGCAGAACCAGGAAAACAATGTATATAACTATGTTTTTTAAATAGCAACTTTGAAAGATTTAAGAACTTTGATCAACCAACCATGACTCCAAAACACTGACGATGAAGAAGTTTACCCATTTCCTGTCAGAGAGGTGATAGACTAAATATATAGCATGATACACACATATTTGCACATGGGCAACATGGGAATTTGTTTTATTAGATTGTGCAGATTTGTAACAAAGGTTCTCCACCTTCCGGGTTAAAGATTACAAGAAAAAAGGCTCCATAATTCAATGGAATATGTATGTATATCTATATATGTAGGTATATCTATGCATATTCATATATTTGACACATGTTTATATCTATGTCTGGATATAGATGCATTTATATATGTATATATATATGCATTTATATGCACACATATTTTTATATAATAATTTATGTGTTTGTAAATAATGTGAGTTCCTGGGCAGCTAGGTAGCACAGTGGATAGAGCACTGGGCTTGGAATCATGAAGACTCATCTTCATGAGTTCAAATCTGGCCTCAGACATTTATCAGCTGTGTGACCCTGGGCAAGTCATATAACTTTGTTTACCTCATTTTCTCACCTGTAAAAGGATCTGGAGAAGGAAATGGCAAATTATTCTACTATCTTTACCAAGAAAACCCTAAAATGGGTCATGAAGAATTAAAAACAACAGAAAAACAAAAGTTCCCTTATTCTCTCTGATTTTTCTTTTTAGAATCCTGGGTGCTTAGCCCAGTGCCTGGCACATAGTGAGCACTTAATAAATCTTTGTTGATTGATTATCTGATTGAGTAAGTGGTAGAGATAAAGTTTCCTTTAACCCTAACCTCAAAATGTACCTAGGAGGCAGTTTTCTCAGGAAAACAAAGTTTGTGGAAGGAAAAAGTCTTTATTGTTGTTGATAGCCATTTCTGATTCCTTCTGCAAACTCTTTTGACATATGTCCTGCTTAGATGGCAATTTGGAGACAAGAAGTCCCCATGATCCTAAAGAATGACTTAAAAGCATTGAGGGGGCCATGAGTGCAGCCATTAGTCCAGAATTATTGCCTGTGTATGATGTCTGAAGGTGCCTGGGTCCCTTTATTACATCAAGAAAAATTCTATGGCAGGACTTATTAGCCTTATTGTCTGAGATGAGTAATGCTAACAGCCCAAAATTTCCTTGATCATGATGCTAGATGATGATGTGAATAGCATGAGGCCTGAAACAGGTTTCTCCTCAGCCTCAGCCTTAGGGAGGTAAAAAGTGGGTACTATTGTCGGCCAAGATTGAAGACTTAAATATTCTATATTCTCTTCTTTTTGAGTTGGAATATCTGTTGGGAGAAAGAAAAAAGAGCTTGCCACTTCTTACCTCAAAAGAAATAAAACTCTTTGAGCACAGAAACTTTTAATTTTTGTCTTTTTTATTTCTGGTACCTAAGCACAATACCTAGCACAGAGCACATAATTAATAAATGCTTAAATGGCTAATAGACTTTGGTTTCCCAGAACCATTTCTTTTCATAAAGCACAGTCTCAGAGGTTCATTTTATGGGCAAAAAAGGGAGACCCAGGACAGCCAGTGACTTAGCCAGGTCTAGAACATGGAGGACTTGGGTTTAAATGTGACTTCAGATAAACTTGCTAACTGTGTGACTCTGGGCAAGTCACTTCAACCCAGCTCAACTAATACTTAGTGTTGATTCTAAGACAGGAGGTAAGGATTTAAAAAAATAAATAGGTCCAAGAGAAGACAGGTAACTTTTTCAAGATCAAAGAGACATAGCAAAATTCATCTTCAAACCCAAATCCTCTAACCCCGAGTTTAAGTTTAAATGCAGTACTTTTCTCACAATACCCAAGTGTGGAGTAGGGTGAACCACTAGGAATGAGAAAGCATCACTAGATGCCTCGATTCGACATCATCCCCAGAAAGACAGATGTTGGAAAGGAAGTCTAGAAAGCACTTCCTTATATTTGACTTGCTAAAAACACACCTAATTTCCTTAAGAAGGTCAATTGTATATTATTTCATCTTTGGATTAGCCATGGCCAATTTTTCAATCACAATTTCCCCCCCACAACTAGATATGTGCTGCAAGAATGGAAACTTGAATTAATATTAGCTGAAAGTAAACATAATCTGCCAAAGATAAAAAAATCACATTTTATATTATATCAAATTATACCAAATTATATCCATCTATGCATTAAGCAATCATTTGTTAAGGACCTACTAAGTACAAGACACTCCTCTGGGATGTAGGGAAATAATTAGATAATTAAAACAAGGTTTCTATGCTCATAGCCTTTTTAGTCTATATAAATAGATAGTGGTGAATTATTAATACATGGAAATAACTATATAATAATTATACAAGAAATATAATACAAGAAAATTTGAAAGGAACTGTAAGAGAGCCATAATCCAAGCACTCTACAAGATTTAAAGAAGTTTGGGGGGGGCAGCTATGTAGCTCAGGGGAGCCAGGTCCAGAGACAGAAGATCCTGGGTTCAAATGTGATTTTAGACACTTCCTAGTTGTATGACCCTCTGCAAGTCACTTAACTTCCATTGCCTACACTTTAGTGCTCTTCTATCTTAGACCTAATTTTAGTAACCATTCTAAGACAGAGGGTAAGAGTTTAAAAAAAGAAAGTCTGGTATGGTGGCACAAACCCACTGAAAGGGTTAGCTGGTTAGCTGGGCAAACAGCCACACCAATAAAATAAATAGATCAAGTTAAAGCTTCAGTGTTGGAACTGAAAGCCACACTCCCAGTGAAATAGGAAGGTTCTGTCTGGAGAGGAAGAAGGACAGGGAGAAGGGGGCGAAGAGGGATGGGGGACAGAAAGGAGAGAGAGAGAAAGGAGAAGGTGGGCAGTGAGAGAAGAGAAAGGGGATTTGGAGATTCAGTCCGGAGACAGAGAGGAAAAGATAAAAGGAAAGATTATTTCTGACTTGGGGGAAAAAATAAATAAAACTTTAGGAGAAGGTAGTGTATTTGTTTATTTTGTCTTGATTTTCAATTCAATTCAATAAGCATTTATTAAACGCCTAGTATTTGCCCAGCATGGGGTTAAGTGCTGAGAATAGATACAAATAAAAAAAGAAACGATCTTTGCTCTCAAGGAGTTTACAATCTAACAGGGAAACAATAACAACACCAAAAAAAAAATGAAAAAGGAAAAAGGAAATTGAAAAATTGGGGTGGGGTTTGGAAGGCAGAGTGTTGGGACAGGGGCAGGTTGGGAGCAAGCAACTTTGTTCTATGCAGTCAAAGTTAAGCAGAACAATTGATGGAAAGTGGAATTAACAAGAAGGTTGTGAGCCTTCTATAAACAAAGATTTTGGGAGGTTAGTGCTCCACATTTTAGTCCTCCAATAACGGAAGGAAAATAAGGGAGAGAAGAAAAGGTGTCTAATATTAAAACTTAAGTCATTCTTCCTGGTGATGAGATTTCAGGTGATCAGCTTGGGGAGAGTAGTTGAAAGCTAAGCAGAGCAGGGGAAAGAAAACTGTATTTCAAAGTAATTGGCTTCCTTTGTAACCCAATTTATTTTATGCATTTGAAACAATATTCTGAGGACTCCATAACCTTCACCAGAGTGCTACCTCTGTCTCTCTCTCTGTCTTTGTCTCTTGTCTCTCTCTGTCTCTCTGTCTCTGTCTCTCTGTCTGTCACTGTCTCTCTCTCTCTATGTCTCTGTCTCTGTCTCTCACTCTCTAGCTTTCTTGCTCTGTGTGTGTGTGTATGTTTGTCTCTCTCTCTGGCTTTGCTTTGCTATCTCTTTGTCTCTCAGTCTCTGTTTCTCTGTCTCTGTCTCTTCCTCTGTCCCTTATTCCTCCCTTTTGGGGATATGGTAGGCTAAGTTACCTACACCCCTATTGCCCATTAATTATACAGATTATTAAAATTTGAATTGCTTTGATCATAAAAGCAGTTGAAGTGAAAGAATGTTGGAACTGGGATCCAAGAGAACTCAGTTTGAATCTACCTCTGTCATTTGTTTGCTATATAATGCCTAGGGAATAGTCACTTCACCCCCAAGAGTATCACTTTTTTTTTCTTCTGTGATAGGGAGGTAGATTGAACCTGTGATTTCATTTATATGGAGAACTGTTAGATGAGGAAATTCCCTCTGCAGATGGTGGTCAGTACTTTCTTTGCAAGGAAGTCTTAGTTGTCTTGGGCATTGAAAGACTAAATGACTTAGTGAAGGTCACACAGACAGTATTTGTCAGAAGCAGGATTTGAACCCAATTTAGCTCCAAGGCCAGCTCTCTATCCATTATTCTACATTGCTTTTCTCTTTATCTGAGAAACAAGAATACTAGCTAGAAGTACAGATGCATCAGGTTGCTGTGAGAGTCAAATAAAACAATATCCTGAAAAATTAGAAAGCTTAAAATTCTATAAAAATCTCAGGAATTATCAAGACTTAGAATAGCAGACTTTCCCACCTCTCTGTCTCCTTCCCCATTTCCTTTCCTCTCCTTTTTTATTTTTTCCAAAATAAACCAGGACAATTGTGATGCTTCTAATTAAAGCAATAGATGAATAATTCTAAATACCCCCATTAAGATGGAAAAAGAGAAATCTGAGCAGAGCTAAGGAGACCAGTTCATCTGCCAAAAAGCTTTTCTCTGACCTGTCTTCATTTCTCATGAAGTTTTTTTAAGTACCATTTTAATACCTAAAGAAAAAGGCAGAAGCCAAAGCTAATGGGAGGAGAATTTGGCCAAGCAGTAAGAAATCCTTCAGTGCCTGCAATTAACTAGTTCAATCTACATTTAGCTAACTGGGACCCCTAGAGCAAGGTACTTAACCACCCTGGGTCTACTTTTGCCTTTGATGCAATATGAAGCATAATAATATCATATTTTCTTTCTCCCTGTGAGATTCTGAGAAAGAAGGTAATGGTATGTGCAAAGTATTCTCTTAGCCTCTCCAAAAACTAAGTGGAAGTGATAGGATAAAAAATCAACAGGGTGTTGCAGGTGTGGCTCTGTGCACCCAGTTACAGGCTGGTTGGTAATACCTTTCAGGCTTTTCATAATATAGTGGCTAACTCAGGGCACTGAGATATCACAGCATTCTGCCAGTCCTCAAAAGTGCTGCCCATTAGAATCAGGAAAAGGAATTTCCATATTGGGGAGGTTATAGGACCATAGACTTAGAATGGAAAGGAATTTCAGAGGTCTAGTCCAATCTCTTCACTTTACAAATGGAGAAATTGAGGATTGGAGACATTAAATGACTTGTCCACGGCGCTGAAAGTAGAAAGTAGCAGAACCAAGATTTTAATGCAGTTTCCCTAACTTTTAATCTTCAATCCATTACTATTTGCACAGCAACACATTGTCTTTTCATTGGTAAAATCAAAGTTTTGGCCATAAAAAGAAAATGTTAGAGCTGTTACAGACCAACAAATTCAACTCATTCATTTTTACATGTAGACATGGAAGCCCAGGGAGAGGAACTTGCCCAAGATTACACAGAAAATGATAAAGCTAGTCCTAGAACCCTAGGCCAATATTGTTTCAACTCTCCCCACTGTCTGAGCACCACTGCAGTCTGATCAGATTTTGGCTGAAAACCTCTGACTTAATAGCAGCTCTCCCTCTGTGTGTGTGTGTGTGTGTCTCTGTCTCTGTCTCTATGTCTCTGCCTCTTTGTCTCTCTGTGTCTCTGTCTGTCTCTCTCATTTTTGTCTCTGTCTATCTGTCTCACACAACCCCTACAGATATATAGATTTTTCTTCTAAGAAGGAAATGTCAAACCATTCTAGTACCTTTCCAATAAAACCCTACATGGGATCACAAAGGGTCAGAAACAATTGAAATGACTGAACGACAGTGCAAGGGCCATAATGTGATGGAAAGAATGATAGTTTGGAAATCAGAGAACTTTATTTCAAATCCTGAGACTATTACTGTGACCTGGGTAAACAATAGACTTTCTCTCCTTTTTTCTCTCTCTTGACCCCTTGATGAATTGATTTAACTTTATACTCTCCTCTCTTGACTCCATAGTTCCCTTGCCACCTCACTGATTATATACTACCAAACCTCATCCTTGGATCATTCATTCCATTCACCATCTTCACTCCTATACAAGTACTGTTGAATGAAGGTGGAGAAAATCAGGCCACCATTATGACTCAATCAACTACAAATTTATGCTACCCAACCTCAAATGGTCCCTCACTGCTGTTAGGTAGTTCTACTATTCCTCCCTTATTAACTCACTAACCCATTTTCCACAGAAGTTCTTCTAAACATTTTCAGTTCTCCTCCAACCATCCATGTCTTTCACTAATCCCCTTGTCTAAACTGAGAACCCTGTCTCATATTTTATTGTTAAAATTAAGACCATTCACCATGAATTCTCATTTTTCCTCTTTTTATCTGCTCATGATCTTATTCTATCCCATCTACTCCAATAAATTGCCACATCTGTCTCTCCCACTATATTACTTATTTTGGAACTTTCCTTCTCTGTTAGGTCATTTTCTGCTGCCTACAAACATGCCCACCTTCTCCTTATCTGAAGCCTCCTTCTCTGCTAATTGTCATCTTATGTTTCATCTGCCCTTTATCACTAAACTCCTCGAAAAGGCTGTCTACAATAGGTGCCACCACTTTCTTTCCTCTCAATCTCTCCTTAATCCCTTTCAATCTAGCTTCTAACCTGATAATACCTTGAAACTATTCTCTCCAAAGTTACCAGTGATGTTAGTTATCAAATATAGTGACTTTTTCTCAATTCTCATTATCCTTGATCTTTCTGCAGCCTTTTACACTATTGATTATCCATTTCTTCTTGATATTTTCTTCTCTATGTTTTCAGGACACCACTTTCTCCTCATTCTCTTACCTATCTGATCACTTTTCAGCATTCTTTACTGGATCTTCATTTCAATCATGATCTCTAACAATAGGTATCCCTCAGCATTCTGTCCTGGGCCCTCTTCTCTTTTCCCTCTATACTACTTCACTTTGTGATCTCATCAACTCCCATGGATTGAATTATCATCCCTATGCTGATGACTCTCATCTCTACTTATCATGCCCCAATCTCTTACTGATCTATAAACTCACATCTTAACTGGCTTTCAAACATCTTGAATTAAATGTCCAAAAGACAGCTTAAATTCAACATGTTCAAAACAGAACTATTTATATTACTCCCTAAATCCTACCACCCACATCCTCTTTATTACTGTAAAAGGCATCAACATCCTCCAGGTTCCTCAGACTCAAAACTTAGGAGTCATCCTAGACTCCTCACTATATCTTTTATTCTTCTATTGAGGCTATTGCCAAGGCTTAATCATTTTACCTTTGCAAAATTTCTTGAATATGCTCCTTTGTCTACCCTGACTGCCTCTATTCTAGTGTAGGGCCAATTCACCTTATGCCAGGACTATTATCACAATAACCTGCTGGTAGGTCTGCCAGACTCAAGTCTTCCCATTCCAATCCATCTTCCAGTCACACCCTAAAGTGATTTTCCTAAAGTTCAGATCTGACCAAGTCATTTCTCTAACAAATGACTTCAGCCCATGAACTCTTGACATCTACCAAACTATATTCATTTTATCAAAAAGGAAGTCTCTGCTTCTATTCCTTACTCATTTTTTCCTAGAGACCAAATTTGAGAAAAGAGATTCTATAATAGCTAACAGCCTTCTCCTGTTTTCAAAGGATGTATTACCAACTTCTTCTGCCCTGACAAACAAACCATACCATAGCAATATCCCATCTCTAACAAAAGAACTAATAAATTTTAGAAAATATGGCAAATATAATGGTAGCAAATGCTTCTGCAGCAAGTATGTCCTGTGCTCATTCTCCCAGAAGAAAAGTCAGGTACGTATTCCTTCCCCAAGGCAAGTGTACTTTGAGGGATTTGGGGTATTCCTTCTCCAATGCTATTATACCAATCTCTCAAAGTTTGTATTCTTTTGACTGTTAGGTACCAGTGTCTCTGAGTCCCAGTTCCATTTAATCATTTGATTTCCATGAACTTTCACAAAAGGATATTTATTTTAAAGATACAGAAGTAATAACCAAAGCAAAAGTATTTTCCTGCCCCAAAATGTTGGGCAAACATCTTCCAATTTTACCTCAGTTTCTGAGGAGAGTGAATTCATACTTTACACAGTTAGTTAAAAAATATTGTTTCTAAATGAGAGGATGTCCTTTGATTTGGGAATGGCTGAACAAATTGTGGTGTATGATGTGGGCGGAATACTATTATGCTGTAAGGCAGTGATTCCCAAAGTGGGCACTACTGCCCCCTGGTGGGTGCTGCAGCAATCCAGAGAAGCAGTGATGGCCGCACTTTTTTTGTATTACATTCTATTCTGAGTTCAATAAATAGTTTCATAATTTCCAGGGTGTGCTAAGTAATATTTTTTCTGGAAAGGGGGCAGTAGGCCAAAAAAGTTTGGGAACCACTGCATAAGGAATGATGAACTGCTTGATTTCTGTATGAAGTGGGAAGACCTCTGTGAACTTATGTAGAGTGAAATGATCAGAACCAGGAGAATATTGTACAAAAAAAAAATGAAACATTGTGGAACAATCAAATGTAATCAACTTTGCTACTAAAAGCAATACAGAACAATCCTGGGGGACTTATGAGAAAGAATGCTATCCCCATAGAGAGAAAGAACTGTAGGAGTAGAAATGCAGAAGAAAAACATGATTTATCCCTTGTTTATTTGGGTATAGTGTTTGGGGTTTTGGTTTTTAAGATTATTACAAAAATGAATAATATGGAAATAGGTATTGAGTAACAATACATGTATAATAACCCAATGGAATTACTTGTTGGCTCCAGGAAGGGGGAGAGGGAAAAAGAGAGGGAAAGAACATGAATCATGTAATCATGGAAAACAACTTAAAAATAAATCAATTTAATAATTAATTAATTTTAGAAAATATATTGTTTCCACCAAGTTTATATCCAAATATGTTACCACTACTAGACAAGTCCCCACCTCATTAACAATTGGATGGTTTCCAATGGTAACTCCTTACTCAAAAGGATATTGATGTTGAACTGGCTGAAAAATGAGACATGGGCTTGAATTCCCAGAGGTCCACTCTCACTACCTATTAAAAACTCACTTAATTAGAATCTCCCTCATTTAAAATTTTTGTTGTTCAGTCATTATGTTTTTGTTTTTGTGACCCCATTTGAGGTTTTCTTTGCAAAGATACTAGTGGTTTGGCATTTCCTTCCCCACTCATTTTACAGATAAGGAACTGAGTCAAATCATGTTAAGTGACTTGCCCAGTCACACAATTTGTAAGTGTCTGAGGCCAGATTTGAACTCAGGAAGAAGAGTCTTCCAGGCTCCTGTCCTAGCATTCTACCCACTGCATCAATTAGAAAAGGATAAATGTTAATGCAGACCAAGAATTTAGTTCTGTTTTCACAGGGACTTGTGGCCTCAGTAGTCAAACCAAGAGCAATCTGCTGAAGAAAAAAAAAAGAGTAAACTTAAAAAAAAATTGTTCACACACTAATAGAATGCTGGTGGAGTTGTGAATTGGTCCAAACATTCTGGAGGGCAATTTGGAACTATGCCCTTTGATCCAGTTATACTACTACTGGATTTGTACCCCCGAAGAGTTAATAAGGAAAAAAAAACTTGTACAAAATTATTTATAGCCATGCTCTTTGTTGTGGCAAAAAACTGGAAAATGGGGGGGGGGAGGGGAGGTTGTCCATCAATTAGGGAATGGCTGAAAAAATTGTGGTATCTTATGGTGATGGAATATTATTGTACTGAAAGGAATAATGAACTGGAGGAATTCTATGTGAACTGGAAAGACCTCCAGGAACTGATATAGAGTGAAAGGAGCAGAACCAGGATAATATTGTACATTATTGCACAATCGAATGTAATAGACTTTTCTACTAGCAGCAATGCAATGATCCAGGACAATCCAGAGGAACTTATGAGAAAGAAAACTATCCACATCCAGAGAAAGAACTGTGGGAGCAGAAACACAAAAAGAAAAACATTCAGTGGGGATATGATTAGGGTTTTGATGTTAAAAGATCACACTCTATTACAAATATGAATAATATGGAAATAGGTTTTGAACAATGATACATGTGTAACCCAGGGGACTGCTTATCAGCTCCACAAAGGGGGAGGGAAAGTGAGGGGGGAGGAAATCATGAATCATTTAACCATGGAAAAATATTCTAAAGAAAAAAAATAAAATAAAATGTCATTCACAGTTCTGATTAAATAGCCAACCAAAATGGCTTCTCCTAACCACATGGTCAATAGACAAGAACCAATTATAGAGTGTAAACACATTTTTAATATATCTCTGAGGTACTCTTATTACATATCATACATTTTCTCACAGAAGTAGATTCTCTGGACTCTCCACATGGAGAAGACTATCAGAAACATTGTACTTATGTCAATCCTATTACATTACAAGAATAAATAATATATTCAAACTCATAAGAACCTGAGTTTATTATGAGTTTGCAAAACGTATTTCAATTCTATAAAATATCTTTCAATTTCATCAATAAGAATTTATTGCATTATATTATATATTCTAACCACAATAGCAAATGATCTTCATGAGTTTCTTTGCCAACCTATTCTATCCAGTCTTTGAGAGATTATCATTTGTAAATATAATACAAAATATAAACTACAAAATAGTAGTTTGCTGGGTATGTATCTCGAACCTTTCTGCTACATTAGGACTTTTCAGAGTCTGTTTTGTAAGAATAGCCTTCAAGAAGCCAAGGTCACTTCCATACTATGATAAGACATCAAAGGAAGTCTTTCATCAATAGGCCACTTGCTTCTTTATATTGTTAATTTACTTCACCAAATTACCAGACTTATACCTGACCAGACACAAGGTTCTTCAGGGAAAGGATTATAACTTCTACATCTTTGTTCTTTTCACCAGGAGGTGATCAAAAACATTTCATGATTAGCTGGTTCAAATAGAACAGAAAAAAGTACAAGGAAATAATTACTCTCAAGCACCACTAATACAAATTTGACCATATATCTCTTTTTTATCCAATAGATTTGTCATCTCACTCTCCCCAATTTTTTCTTCTATCCTTGGATATTTAGATGAATCCATAATCTCATCCATATGAGTACTCCATCCAGTGATGCTGATCAAACCTCATCCACATCTGCTCATTCTGTATACCTCTTGTCCATGCTCTTCAATAAATCCTCTGAAAGGTGTTCACTCAATGTACTGGGGTCCAAAATTGTCGTATTTCACTTATGTACATTGTACCAGATATTGACTTTTTGTAAACAAAAGCAAAGGCTGAAGAACAATCATGTATAATCCCTCTGTAGAATGTAGTAATTGGCTTCCATTTTAATAAGATTTTGATACAAAACAGTATTTTTGATGGCACATCATGTTTTTTTTTTCAAATGAAATTAGACCTGGAAGGCAAGCAAGCTTATTCCGTGCTTAGCACAAGAATAAACACACATTAGGTGCTTGAGAAATGCATGATGATGAATTGCTCCCCATCTGAAGAAACAGAAGTTTATAAGAAGGAACTGCTGAACTTCTCCCTTCTCTTTCTGCCCCACCTCCCTTCACCTCTTTAATTCCTTGTTTTACATAATCAGGCATTTTGTTATACACCACACTTAATGATGAAGATTGAAAATGGAACTCCCGAGCTCCAGACCCTCACACAGTTGTTCTAAATAGCAAGTGAACAGAGTTGCTGATCTGCTTCCCCAAACATCTGGGCATCTGTCAAATCTGCCTGGAGAAACCCCAACATGGATCACATTTATCTTTCAGCATCTGCCAAGCTCTGATGGGTAACACACATATGTCTGTCTACCTGAAGTCTTGGAGAACACATAGAGTGGGGGCAGGAAGCAAGCATTAAAGAGCTTACCACAGTAGCAGCTTTCAAAGATAAATCACTGATAAATTTAGGAGGATTGAGGAAGGAGGGAAAAGGAAGAAAGCTATTAATTTATTATTTTCTTCCACAAGACAATGCATATGAAATGACCCATTGTGTCTGAGAATTATTACCCAATAGAAAGCAGAACTGTATAATTTTAACATTCTATAGCCCTTTCCCAATCAATCTCATTGATGCTCTTTCCCAATAGAGAAGATGGAAGCATGCTTCCTTAAACTTGTGGAAAATCAAAGAGCTCATTCTCTGTGCCTTTCTTTCTTTGATATGATGCTGTTATGCCACCAGTGTAATGGATTCTCCTCTTTTCTCCTCTACTTTATTGCCTATTCCTGATTCTAGCATGATGGCATATGTTGCTTTGAAGCAGTGATGACCTATACACCTTTCTTTAACTCTACAGCTCATATCCAAAACATGTGCTGGGGAGGTGGGGGAAGGATTTGCAGGCTGTAGGCATGTAACACTAAGCTTCCACACTAGTAAAGTATTTCCTGACTGGTCGAGGCAGAGGCTGCCATAAGAAACTATAGAATGTATGAACAGTAAAACACAAACACACACACACACACACACACACACACTCAAATAGGAGCTACTGGTAAACAATAAAATAAAAATGATAAAAACAATTCGTGAGCTACATTCAGAATATGGCAATTTAGAACATGGGAAATACATTGATCATAAAATTAGGCACTCAAATGCATTTGATCTATGTACACTGAAGTAGGAAGGAACATTAGGGAACATCTAGTCCAGTTTTTTTTTTAATTTGACAATGGAAGAAACTGAGTCTCACAGTGGAAAAGTGACTTGCCTAAGGACATAGCAGTACTAGAGTTGGAAATAGAATCTGACTTCTTTACTCTCGATTTATGAGTCACTTCAAACAGCACACTCTGCATTTTCTAGCTCCAATTACTATAGAATTGTTTTAGATTAGAAGGGCCATTGGTGCATATTATCCTACTCCCTAGGAACAAGGATAACAACCCCAGGGTATTCTCCTTCCAAGATTGAGACCAACATATGAAAGTTATACTGTTTGTTCAGTCATGTCCAACTCTTCATGATACCATTTTGGGTTTTCTAGGCAAAAACCATTCCCATAACTTTGCCAAGAAAGCCCCAAATGGAGTCAGAAAGAGTTGGACACTACAAAAACAACTGAACAACACCCTCTCTATGAAACAAATGCCAATCCAACTACACATTGACTCAGGGTAAGACTTAAAAAGAGACATGAGGCATTTTTATCCTCTAATTAGAGCCCAGGTGAAGTAGAGTAGGAAAATATTAAGTCCTCATGAATGAGATAAACTATATGAATCAAAACCTGCTCTAGGACTAGTAGAAGAAACTATTGATGCAAAATTTATATGTGCGTATGTATGTATGTAATTGTTATTATTATAATTTCCAGGATCAACATTGTTATTATACCTAACATTCCCAATCACATATGGAATCTGTTATATATGAATATTCCTTTTAAAAGTGTTTAACTTATAGGCAGTACCTAGTCTAATATTGTTTTACTTGTTGAAATCCATTCCAAAGGTGTTTAAATAAGTTTCATTTCTACCCAACATATGGGAACTCAAAGTAGCAATACTAATTATAAAATAGTCAGGTGAGACTTGATGATCACTGAAGTCCCTTATAGTTCTAAATCTTATTAACCTATGAAAATACAAGTGAAAAAGTTTGGAGTCCGTAAATAAGCTGATTTTCTTGGAGTGGAGGATTTCTATAGTGGGGAAAGTAGAAAATGAGATTTAGAATTATAGATAAATTCCACTTAAGTTCTAAAATAATTTCTTTGAAATTGAGACTAATAAAAGGACTGAGAATGCTTTATCATATGTGGAAGTTTCATAAATGCACCAGGTTCAAATTTACCCAATAGAAACACTCCCCCAGACAAAAGGGAAAAAATATACCTATCGCTAATTTACTAGGACAATTTCTGAGTAAATAAATCAGAGACAAAAAAAATCACATCATAGGTACCAAGATGATTCAACCGAGATAACTAAAGGCTTCTTTTTGTTGTCATTATTGTTTCCTTGCCTAGAATAAAAATGTACTGTGCAGGCTCCAAAGCTACTGAAATAGGCAGAGGAGGCTTTGGGGATTTAGATTTGCTATGTTATACTAGGTTTGAAAAAAAAGATAGAGATGGTGAGCTCATGGTTTTACTCCTCAGATTCCCAGTTACTCTGAAAGCAGGGGGGAAAAAAGAAACCTAAGAATTTTTTGTTTCTTTACTGTTTGCTTGCCCTCAATCTGGCTCACATCAGCTTGTGTTTCCTCAGGGAGAGAGAGACAGCTTTTGAACAGAAAACTGACTTTGGAATTAAACCATTTATACATTTAAAAATATATTCCCAAATAATTATATACAGGCAAGAATCTGTGAATGCATAAATTCTTCACAATAGTCTAACTAGGTTTGCCGCCATTTTATTATAGGAGGTAGCGCAGTCTGCCAATAAGAAGTCATATGAAGCATTCAGACTACAAAATATTTAGTCCTTTGTTGATCAGTTCAAAGCCAATGGTAAGAGACTCAGAGGAATGATTCCTACAAAAATAATTATGTCTGAGATTAAAATCTACATTACAAGGAATACAAAGGCTTGTACCAGCTAAATACATGTCCTAAAAATCAAGATTACACCTATGTGATTTTAATTGACCTGTACTTAATATCATTCTTTAATATACCCTCTCATCTACTCTGTAACTCTTAATCAGAGGCTTGTATAGTTGGTCCCTAGAGGAGTTCTTGGGATTCAAGGTTTCTTTCAACATTATAGCTCCTGAGCCCCCATTAATATAATTCTCATTAAAAATCCGCCAGCAGACAAATTAGCTCTTAGCAATGGCATTAACTAAAATGGCATAGAAAAAATGATACATACAACACTTCCCCTACTCTTCATAAACCTAAGATACTTATAAATGCAAACACACAATCTTGGAAGGAGTTAGTATATACATGGGGTAAAGAAAATTCATAGCTCCTGATACTATAAGACCTAAAGTCTTTTGTCTCTTTGTAGAATCTTCAAGTGACTCCTTCTTAAAACAGCATTTCTACCGGGTAAATTTCCCAACTAGGCTTCCAAGGTCTTCTCCTCCTTCTAGTAAGGTGTCTTCTCTAATTCAGGTGTCACATTATTCAAAAATTCTCTCTCTGTATCCACATCTATCTGAGGTATACCTCTATTCCTTCACTTGTGCTTCTAATCCAATTGAAATGACAACTTTTATGACTGCTAAATGGAATCTCCTTCTGAATAAGCAAATAAAAAAGGCTGTGGATAAAAGGGGATGAGAGAGGGAAATCATCTCCTCTTCCTCACCCCCAACAAGGAACTCTTTAACAAAGAGTTTGTGAGGCTACGCATCCCTAAAACTGAACTCTGTCCCTAAATCTTAGCAATTTAAAGCCTTGATTATCTAATGAGATTCCTAGTTTTAATACTATCAGAGAAATGTGTTCACATATTCAAAAAGGGATTGGGGTTTAGATGTATCTTTTCAACATCTTGATATTACATTCTGGACTTTATGGTTGCATGTTGGTCAAAGATCAACTCTCCTACCCTTTAACCCAATGTGTATCCATAAAAGCTAGTATGCATTTTCAGAATGTTCTTTTCTGAATAATCAGATACTTCCTACTGGAAAAATCTCGGAGTCCTGATCAGAGAAGAGTATTGAAAAAATAAATGACCTTTTTTGGAGTTTGCTCCTTTCTCTCCTGGTGACTTCATTTTCTATCAACAATTTACAACCAATTTGAGAATTATAATGAGGTATCCATAGAATGGACTGTGAATTTCAAACTTTCTGTTTCTATTTCAGTGACTAGTGGTTTGAATTGGAGATCCTGAACAGAAAATGTCAAAGCCCAAAGGCCTCTGCCAGCATTTCAAATCATTATTTAGTTTACACCTGGGGCAAGACAGCCAGTCAATTACAACAAGTCAATTATAGACCCTCCATCCACTGCATAGGACCAATTCCTGCTTAAAGCAGGGCCAAGGAAAATAAATACATGTAGAAATAAGAAAAAAAAATCATTTGCTTTCTATTTCTCTGGCTTCCTTGACAAAAGACCTACTGCCCTATTCAGAATGTTTGACTGTGGTCAGAAAATGAACTGCTTTTTGTGGACTGTTGCCATTCCCTGGGGCTTCCCAATTGAGCTGAATTTAAAATTCCTTTTAGCAAACAATGTCAGAATATTGGTGATTAACCCCAAATGGAATAGCAATATATGGTCACTAAGAGAGAAGAGATTAAATTTCCATAATACAAGTCATTATTTTCTTTTTTTAATGATCATGATGTTGGCACAACATCCTTAGTTCTAGTGTTTTCTGATGCAACTGATTTCTTGACAGTGATAGAATTACCATAGGAGGCAATGATTCCTTTGGCTGGTGCATAACTCACAGGGACAATCTAGGCATGGTTCAGACATGAAGTAGTGGCTCAAGTTTTCACTGATGAGTTTACTAACTCTCTTAGCTTGTTAATGGAACATCTCATGATGCTACCATGACTAATTTACAAATGGCAATGAGTAAATAAGGTCTGCATGAATATAATGTAGTCAGTGTGCTTGTATGTACTGATAGGGAAGACAATGCCAAATTCTGTTACTGTAGCAGTACACTTGCAGACAAAATACTTACAAAAGAAAAAAGTACAAGACCAAAAAGTGAACTAAACTTCATGGATGTATTTGTGTGTGTGTGTGTGTGTGTGTGTGTGTGTGTGTGTGTTGTGTTGTGTTAAGACTAAATAATTACAGGGGCTAAGGAAGAACAATTAGCAACTTTATGAAATGATTTGGTTTCTATTTTATTTATAAAAGAGATGTTGCCTTCATTAAGGTGCTGAGATTTTCTTAGAAACATGAGAATATTAATTTGATCATCTCTTTGTTAGAAGTGAAAGAACTGAAGAAATTAAAACATATTCTCATTCACTAATAGTTATTAATGATTACAATCAAAGAAAACATCCAAAAAGTGATCAAGTTTCAACAATTCAGGTTTGAATCATATATGAATTAATTCATCACGAGAGAAATAATTAGCTGGACAAACACATACACATATATCTATTATGAGTTTTTAAATTAATATTCAGTATTCTAAGTATTATATTTAAGAATATTTATTAATAATAACTAACATAAAAATCTAGCTAACCCAGTCCAGTTGCAAAAAGAGAGAGACAGACAGAGAGAAAGCGAGAGACAGAGACAGAGACAGAGAGAGAGACAGAGAGACAGAGAGAGAGAGAGAGAGAGGAAGAGAGAGAAGAGTTACAGAGCTTATAAACAATATGTGACCATGCAATGTGGTGGAGAGATTAAAAGGAATTCTGGGAAATACTGAAGGACTTCTGTGGGATTAAGTCCAGAGTACAAGAATTTCTGATTATACACTATATAACACAATTATTTCTCAGTTTTCTATATACTTGTTTGCTTAATTCTTAGGCTGGATTCTATGCATCACTCATAATTTTCTAGAGTGCCTCTATGCAGATAGTTTGTATATAATTTAGAACATAGCATATTTGGCTACTTGTATACATTTCTGATGTGATTATTCCATTCTCTACTACAGATTAAAACTTCTCCCCCATACTTACTCATTTTTCATGATTCTTATCTACTCCTTTAAGCAAATTCACCATACAAGATTCACCCAATGCACTGGAGGTTTTGCTATGATTACTTGTAACGTCTCAGGGTTACCAATATAAGTTTTAGGCTATCCATCTCTTGTCTCCTGTTCTCACTACCGAGTCAATCCATCTCCTTTTTCTGGTCTTCAGTGTATTTTATGGCACTTCTCATGAGCATGTTATTGTACCAACGCCTACTTTACTCACTGAGCATGCTCCCATAGCCTTATGTATTATTAGTCATTTTAGTTCATCCATGATAATAAGATTCTATTATTCTCAGCCATATTGTATTCCCAAAGAGAATATTGGGGTTTAAAAGACTGATTTCTGTTGAAGTAAGCAGCCTTCGATCACTTAAAGCACTTCATAATTTTCAAAGTCTGACAACCCATTCTCTCCCTCCTCTTCACTCTGGACCTAGTTTATAATAAATCTGCAACTGTGTCCCAAGTCATGAAATATATATATATATATATATATATATATATATATACCAGAACTATGATTTCATTGGTCTGGAGAACTTTAAGTGAGGAAATTATGACCAAAGCCATATTGCTAGTAGGTGTCAAATACAGGATTTGTATCCAGGTCTTCTTGACTCCAATGTTGATACTCTATCAACTATATCAGATCCTCTTTCTCCTTCTTCTTGTCTCTTCCTGTCTCTTTTGCTCTGTCTTTCTCCCTCCCTCAATCTCCATTCCTATCTCTCTCTGTCCCTCTATCATTGTAATTTTCTTTGTCTCTTTGTCTCTTTATCTAGTTCCTTCTGTATCTATATCTCTTTTTCTCCTCTTCTATATGTGCATGTGTATGTATACATATATATATACATATATACAAATATATGTTCTATATATATATCTGTGTGTATGTATTTACACATGTGTAAATACATATTTACACACAGATTAGACACATTGAGTTGTTTCATGATCAACTCAATGGGTAACCTGTACCATCATATGCCATAACCTAGATAGTATGTATTTCATCCATAGTGTTTTTCATATTTTAATCATTAGGTCAATTTCTTTTAAATCATTGCAAATTTCATCAAGGGCATTTTATGGTGTCATGGGGCCCTGTGAAATTAGTACAATAAAATGTGTAAATAGGAACATTAGAACAACCTTACCATTAGGAACTATTCCTTTGTTGAGACTCAGAACATCACATCATTGTGGTAATTCTTTATATTTCTAAGAAATGATGATAGAATGTATTACTTTAATTTTATTAATTTTCTATTTTTCACAGTTGGAGCAGGTCAGGTTAGACCTGTATTTATGCATACTATCTTTTCTTCTTTAACTTATCTTCTAAAATAGTATTTACTTTGACCTTCACTCTAACTTTTCAATGATCTTTCTGCATATAGATTGCTTATTTGGAAATTACCTTTTGCCTGTAAGTAGTCAGTTCTTGTCTATTAATATATAGTCAAATGCACTTTCAATTGTAATCAGACTATTGAATAATTTTGTTTAACCTATTCTTAGGGAATGTATGGGAATGCAGAAATTTCAGGAAATGGTTATTGTTTGGGTGTTTGGTGGGAAGTGTCTATTATATCAACACAAAATAGATAAATTAATTGATTCATTTTCACAATATAATTTGGTATTTTTCTGTAGTACAGTGGAAAAACTCTAGAATTAGAGCCATATGACTTAGATTCTAACAGTATCTAATTGTGTCTAATTGTGTATTACCTCTCTGAGCCTTCCTTTCCTCATGTTTAAAAGGAAGGGTGGCCTCTAATGTCCCTTCTTTCTCTAGACAGATAACTCTATGAGTTTCTTCTTGAAGATAGTATCCATTATATAGTCATGCAGCTTCTAAATGGTCTATACACCTTTAATCTCTTTCACTTTTTATTCTAAATCTTATTTTCTATCGTAGTTTATATTATATGAATGGATGCCTAAATTTGTACTGAAATTATCAACTACCAAAGTATATGCCTACAGTTTTAAAGATATTATCAAATATTTCATAGAATAATCCCTCTATTCTTTCATACCTTACAATAGGCATTGGTGAATAAACCACAATCCTTCCAAAAATGATCTGTTTTCTTCAGTTACTTGTAATGTAGGAGCATGCCATGAAGTAATATTTATCCCTGCCTATAGTTTGCATGATAAAACCAATTCCTTGCAAGTCCAATTCTGATGCCACATTAGGTCATAAAGATAATTCTGAGTTAGCAAAGGTTGCATGTACTTGCTCTGGGGACTAGACTACTCAAGAACAGAAGGTTTCATTCTTGGAAGATCGGGATTATAAGATGGAATTGGGAGGGGGACACAACATTAAACTACTGAAGAGACACTGATTGTAGGTAGGTCAAGTTATAATAATAAAACTAACAATACTACTAAATCAATTTACTTATAATGTGCTATACCCATCAAGTGACCCCAAAATAATTTTATAGAGCTATAAAAATAATAACAAAATTCATCATAATGATCATAAATATCAAGGAAATCAATGGAAAAAATGTGAAAGAAGGTAGCTTGGCAGTGCCAGATTCCAAACTATATTAAAAAACAGCAATCATCAAAATGATTTGGCACTAAAAAATAGTGTGGCAGATCAGTGGAATAAATTTGATACACAAAACACAGTTACTAATAACCATAGTAATCTAGTCTTTAATAAACTCCAAAATCTAAACCTTTAGGGAAAAGAACTTAACATTTGTCAAAACTTATTGGGAATTGAATAATAGTTTGACAGAAACTAGACACAAACATACATCTCACACTATACACCAAGATAAGGTCAAAATAGATGAATGACTTAGACATACAGAATGTTATCATAAGTAAATTAGGGAAATGTGGGAAAATATATCTGTCAGCTTTATGGATAAGGAAGGAGTTTATGAACTAACAACATAGAATTACAGAAAGTAAAATAGATAATTTTCATTATATGACATTAAAAAATTCTGCACAAACAAAACTAATACAGTCAAAATTAGAAGGAAAATTTAAAAACTGGAGAAAGTTTTTACAGCAATTTTCTTTGATAAAGGCCTCATTTCTCAAACATATAGGGATAAAAACTTGATTGAATAGAAATTAGTAAGACAGTTTGTATACACACACACATGTATATATATAATGTATATGTATATAAATCTTTTTTGTCAAATGATGCCTTCTCTAACAGAGAAGGGGAGGAAGGAAGGTTAACTGGGTACTTTAATGTAACAAATTAATTTTTTTTCAAAGAACTGATGAGTAGAATGGTTTCACAAAAACTTGGGGAAGACATATAACCCATGCAAAGCGAAGTGAGTAGAACCAGGTAACATTGTACACAGTAATAGCAATATTGTAAGGATGATTAACTGTGAAAGATTTAGTTACTCTAATAGAGACAATTATCTAAGATAATTCCAAAGGACACAGAATGAAAAATGTTATCTACCTCCAGAAAGTACAATGTACTCCTGGTTAAGTTCACTTCACTTTGTATCTGTTCATGTAAATCTGTCCAGATTCTTCTTAAATCTTTCTTCACATCATTTCTTATAGCTGAAGGTATTCCATTACAATCTTATATCACAACTTGTTCAGCCATTAGAATGTCCCCTCTGTTTCCAATTCTTTGCTACCACAAAAAAGAGGTGCTAGAAATATTTTTGTATGAATAGATTCTTTCCCCTTCTTAAAAATCTCTTTAGAATACAGACCAAAGGTCTATCATGCCCAACTTTTCAATAATTAATTAGTTCTATTTTTACTTTAACTTTGAGGTTATGATTGCTACTCCTGTATTTTTTTTACTTCACCTGAGCATAATACATCCTACTCCAGATACTTACCTTTACTTTGTATGTGTCTTTGTGCTCCCGATGTGTTGCTTATAAACAGTATATTGTAGGATTCTGAGTTTTAACCCATTCTGCCATCTGCTATTTTATGTGTGAGTTCAACACATTCATATTTACAGTTATGATAATTAACTGCACATTTCCCTCCATCCTCCTACCCTATTTAGTCTTCTCTCTTTTCTTTCACCTCATCCCTTTGCACAAGTGTTTTAAGAATCAGACTTAATCTGGATTTGAAACTTTTTTGAGGTAAAGATATTTTATTTTACCAATTATAAGTAACAATAATTTTGCACATACATTTTTCCAAATTTGTAAAATCTAAATTGTCTTCTTCTCTTTCCTCCCCTCTCTCAGAGATGGCAAACAAAGCAATTTGATATGTGTTATGCATGTAATATCATGCAAAACATATTACTATATTGTTCATTTTTTGTGAGAGAATACTCATATAAAACCAAAATCTCCAGAAAAAAACACAAATAAACTAAAGTGAAAAATCATGCTTTATCAGCATTCCAACTTCAACAATTCTTTCTCTAGAGATGAATAATATTCTTTGTCATATACTTCAGAATTGTCTTGGATCATTGTATTGCTGAGAGTAGTCAAGTCTTTCATAGTTGATCATTCTACACTATTCTTGTAACTGTGTTCAGTGTTCTCCTGGTTCTGCTTATTTCACTCGGCATCAGTTTATGTAGATTTTTCCAACTCTTTCTGAAATCACCTTGTTCATTATTTCTTACAGCACAATAATATTCCATCACCATCATATGCCACAATTTATTTAGCTATTCTCTCAATTTCTAATTCTTTGTCACCACAAAGAGTTGCTCTAAATATTTTTGTACAAGTAGGTTTGTTCCCCTTTTTAAAAATTTTCTTTGGGATACAAACCTAATAGTGGTATTACTGGATCAAATAGTAAGCAAGTTTTATAACCCTTTGGGCATTGTTTCAAATTGCCCTCCAAAATGGTTGGCTCAGTTTACAGCTCCACCAACAATACCTTAGGGTCCTAATTTTGCCACATCCCCTCCAACATTTATCACTTTCCTTTACTGTCATACTGGCTAATCTAATAGGTGTGAGGTGATACCTCAGAGTTGTTTTAATTTGCATTTCTCTAATTGAGTGATTTAGAACATATTTTCATATGATTACTGACAACTTTGATTTCATCATCTGAAAATTGCTTGTTCGTAGCCTTAATTGCCATTTGTCAATTGGGGAATGACTTGTAGTCTTATAAATTTGACTTGGTTCTCTATAGATTTGAGAAATGAGAGCTATATCAGAGAAATTTGTTATAAAATTCTGTACTATTCTATGTTCTCCTAATTTACTTAGGTATCACCCTTTATGTCTAAATCATATACCCATTTTAGCCTTATCTTGGTATAAGGTGTGAGATATTGGTCTAAATTTAGTTTCTGTCATACTGTTTTTCACTTTTCCCCACAATAATATGTTCTTTGAATCACACTTAAAAAAACATCAACAACTCACTTTATGAGACAGCTAAGTGGCTTAGTGGATAAAGAGTCATGCTTGGGGACAAAAGGTTCCCAAGCTCAAATCTGGCCTCTGACACTTCCTAGCTGTGTGACCGTGGGCAATTCACTTATCTTCAATTTCCTAGCCCTTACCACTCTTCTGCCTTGGAACCAATACCAAGTATTTATCTAAGATGGAAGGTAAGGTTTGTTTTTTTTATTATCCTTCATTTTTCTTGTATTATTTTATCTGTGTTTTCTTTTGTAAAATGGTTAATGGAAATTTCTGGAATGACTTCACATGTATGATTGAAATCAAAGGGATTGCTTTCTTAAAGAGTGGGGAGAGGTGGGAGAGAGAGTAAGAATTTAGAATTCAAAATTTTTACATATAATATTTTATCTTTTTCTTACATGAAAGATAATTATTTACCTTAATTTTTTTACTAAGTTCCAAATTCTCACTCTCCTTTCTTGTCTCCCCTCCCTCCTTCCTATAATTTCAAGCAATTTGATCTAGATTATACTTGTGTGATCATGCAAAATATATTTCCACATTGATCATGTTGTGGAAGAAGAAAAAACACATATAAATATAAAATGTACACACATGCATATATATATACATATATACATATGCAAATGCATACATACCAATGAAGGAAATAAAGTGAAAAAACAGTATGTTTCAGTCTTATTCAGGCTCATCAATTCTTTCTCAGGAGGTACATAGCATTTTTTGTCTTGAGTCTTTTGGAATTGTCTTAGATCTTTTCATCGTGAAGATTGGCTAAATCATCCAAAGCTGATCATACAATATTGCTGTTACTTTATATAATATTTTCCTGGTTCTGTTCACTTCACTTTGCATCAGGAACTCAAAAAAATTTTAAATGGTTGTTAAAAAATATTTTACATGTAATTGGAAAATATTTAATGAAATAAAAATACTTTTAAAGAATAATTGAATATATGAGCCAAAAAGCATAATTCATCAAAAGTGTTTTTTTTCTAGAATAAGTTAAAATTATAGTATGACAGAAAGCTGTTCATTTGAAGGAGGGGAGGGTAGAAGATGAAACCCTTTTGAAAAATGCAGTTCCTTTTCAGAAAAGAAAAGAACTGTATATGTTGTCCCCTCGTAGAGCTATTCTACACAGGGTGTTTTGATAAAGGAGAAATTTCAGGCAGTGAACATTGGTCTTCAGTTATCTAGGGAGAAGCACATGAATCCACACTACCCAGCTGCTGCCAGTGAAAGGGACACCCCACTGGTTGGAATGGAACCAGGGCAACTCAAAGAATAAAGTGTTTGGGGAGACAGTGTCACAGAATGACAGAGGCAGCACATCAGGCAGGTCCAGACATAAATGTTTTAAACAAAGGATATGCCAGTTTTGTGTATCCATAATCCTACTCAGCATGCATAGAGCTTTTTATAAACCTTTTGCAAGGGCTCAACATCAGTTTTCTCATCTCCTTGAGATATGAGTTGAGGGGCAGGTGTCCCTTTTATAATACAGATAAAAAAATAAAAGCAATAGAGCATCATGCCCTGGTAGTTCCAAGGCAGTGATAGATAGGTATGTGTATAATGTATGCATATGTCTATTTAAATATAATTATTTTCATTCATAAATGCTATAATTTTTATTTTACACATTTCAGTTAAGCATTCTAAGAAGAGGTTCATAGGCTTTCCCACACTATTATGACACAAATAAAAAAACTACAAACACTTGAGCTAGTCCAACTCCCTCATATTACAGATGAGGACACGAGTTCAAAGAGATTGTGACTTCCCCAAAGTCATGAAGGTAGACATCAGAGAAAGGAACTGCTTGTGTGTTTTGTTTTTATACCAGTGTTCTTTCCATCATATTCCATACACTTATTATTCAAAGCAATGCCAAGACATTGCTCTATTCCCCAGAATCTGGTCAGCTTAGGTCTAAAGGCAACTTTACAATCCCACCTTATTTGGCAGATGAGTAAATCTAACCTGTTGAAAATGTCTTCCCCAAAGTAACACAAAATATAAACAGGAAAGACATTATTCAAGCCCAGATTTTTTTTTTATTATTTCAAGTACAGAGATATTTTACCACTGCATTACCATAACCAAAGGAAGTCACAAGGACTGTCTGATTTCAGGTTGAATTTTCCCTAAATCTGGTTTGGTAGGATTGAGGATGTTACCAAGATAAAACATTTATAATACAAGCTTATTTACTATTCAGACAGGTATCAGAATTTGATTGGGTGATTCTTCCTAGAGACTATCCAGAGTTAGGAAAAAACCTAACTCTCTTAATCAAATGGCATTGCTTTTATAGGAGGCTAAAAGAGTTGTGAGTTTATCCAGGAACATTGTAACCATACTCCAGCTCCCTAATTAATGTGCTTGGTGATACAGTGCAGAGAGTGCTGGAATTACACAGGAATACCTAATTTAAAATCCTACCTCTGACACTTATTATAGGGGTCCAGCCTCCTATATGATAAAAATGGGGGTTCTGAGTGGCGTTTAGGGCGTTGGATTGATAAGACAGGAAAAAGAAAAATGAGAACAACCAGACTAGTGGTTAGCCCATGCTGTTCCAAATTCTGTGGGCTTGGGAGTTTATTATATACTGGTTTCAAACAAAAAACACAGCTATGAAGGGGTAACAGATCATACATAACCCATTAAAGTCTAAAGAGTAAAGGTATAAGTACCAAGACAATGGCCAAATTCCAACCATCAATTAGTAGGGATAATTCTGGGAGAGGAAATATTTTTATGGAGATGCTCACTTATTGAGTTCTGTCTTCCAGGATTATAGGCACCTGGACAAATAAAGTCAAGACTAAAAGCGCCATACTTATCTAAGTATGCAGACTTATCTTAAGTAATGTTTGTTAGGGTTCAGGCTTCTTAATTATCAAGGAGAGGAATCATTAACTCAGTAGATGCTGGTCTGCCACTTCAAAGTTTTCCAATAGGAGTTCTAAGAAAGGTGGGGATCAAAACTGAGTCAAAAGAGGAGCCTCAGATTTTTCTCTTAGATGGCCCATCCAGTCTGCGTTCCTGACATGCAGTGCAGAAAAATCATACACACAGTTTTACTTGCCGATGATTTTGTAATGGGATCCAGATAAAATATCTGTTACAGACTCTGTTTCTCTAAATGACTCCTAATAGCCTCTTGGAGGGATCAAGTTGATTTTGGAATAACCTACCTGCTGGTACCAGAGCCTTTTGGGGCTCAGGTGACCAGGACCAAACACAAAGACTGCCTCAGTCTGGATTGGTCACGTAGGGAATCCAGATAACAGGCCCTAAATTTGATCCTATTTCTCCAATGGTTTTAATACATCAAACGGCTTCCCACAACTTATAATCTGTGTATGACCAAAAGCAAATCTTTTTTTTATTTTTTTAAGCAAATCTCTTAATATCAATGTTTCTTCGTTTGTAAAATAAGGGAGTTCTATTCAATGGACTTTAAAATCCCATTCCTCTCTAAATCTACAACCCTACATTCAAGAAAGTATTGTTTTCAAGTATATATAATAACACAAGCAAGTAAAAAGTCAGGCATTATATATTCTTTCATGCAGGTCCCCTGTAATGAGACTTTGGTGCATGCCTTAACCACCTAAGATAGAATGCTTCCAGGAGAATGGATTGGAGCATGAATAGACCGTCTATGGTGACCTACCACATGACTGGGAGCAGCCTTTGTCTTCAGACTATGTAAATAGAACTTTTGGATTCTTTAAAACAAGCTGCCTCAGTAGCAGTGGTTCATACATTCCCATCTATGTGAGCGAAGGATTGCTTCACAAACCATGAGGTAAGGGGAAAGAATATCTGATAGATACTGCTTTCTCCATGACTAACTCCTATTCTTTTTAGGTCATATTGTTCTGTGAAATAAGCCTAATTCTTTGGCCTTTTCCTTATCATGTTTCATTCTAAGTGCAGGGAGTACAGTCTCCAACTCAGGAATTCAAGTCAAGAGGATCTAGGAGACTACATTCCACCATAAGAGTAGCTGGCAACCCAGTAACTAAGCACTGAGGAGCAAAGATAAAGAGAATCCAAAAAAGGCTTTGGTCTTGACCTCAGTGGGACTAATGCTTTTTTGTAAATGAGCTAAATTGGGAGCCTAAACCCTCTCCCTTTGGAAGGAAAAAGGAAACAAGCATTTATTAAGTGTTCATAATATGCCAGACTCATAATAATTTTTTTAATTTTTTAACAAATATTATCTAATTTGATCTTCAAAATAACTCTGGGTGGTAAGTATATTAGCCCCACTTTACATTTGAGGAAACTGAGACACCCAAAAGTAAAGTGACTTGCTCAGAGTCACACAGCTACTAGTAAGTATCTGAGGCCATATTTGTACTCAGGTCTTCCTTTCCAGGTCTTGCACTCTATCCACTGTGTCACCTAGGAGGGCAAATTATGCCCCCAAAGTATTAGGGACAATGTCTATGTGTTTGTTCTTGCTTTATCTTTGAAGTAAATATGCCTTTGTAAAAGTCAATCTAATAGAATGGTTAAATGGAACTGGAACTAATCATAGAACCTCTAAAATGGGGGTAGGGGATATAATAGGTCAAGGTCTTCAGCTAATGGCAGAAAGACTCTTTTACCTCCTTTAGAGTACCAGAGAAATCCAAGGTAAAGAAATGTAATAGTTATGATGGCCCTGAGAGACAAATAGAGTCAGAGTCAAATATGTTACACTAGGATAACTCCATATCCCCAATCCCACTATTTCCCCCTTTTTATCCACCCATGCTTATTCACCACACAAGCAGAATACTTGCCTTCTCACCAGTTCATGCACTAATAAACAGCAAGCAACCCTGGGCAGTTAAACCAGAATAAACTGACTGCAAAGAGCTAGAAGCTAAGCTTGCCTTCAGCAGCAACTGATTCTATTTCACTCACTCAATCTAATTCTAAAATTAAATAAGATTGATATTGAAAAGTAAAGAGAACAGATCAATATTAGTCTGGTTTGTTTGCTACATTCCTGGGCATGCTGGGACTGCTGAACACCACTGGGAAAAGGCCCCACAGTCACTCATATAACAAAGTACAGTAAAACCTCATGAATTTAGACAAACTCAGGGGAAGTCTTGTCTGACTTAATGAAAAGTCTGGGTTATTAATATTATTTGAAACATACAGCCTTGATAATTCCCTGTCCATATGGTAACACAATCCAATCAGCCAAGTAGATCCAAAGTAGTGCCCTTGGTTTACCTATTGGATAACTAGTTATATGAGAAAGTGTTGCCAAATCCACTCTGGTCTGATCACTTCTGTGACATTGGTCCAATATTGTCCCATAGTTTTCCCTAAATACAGAAGGTAGAATTTTTTTAACATATCAATACAATTTTTAAAAATAATTTTCTGACTTTTATAGTCAATGTTTTCTTCCTCCCTTTCATCCATTCCCCTCCCTCCCAGTCTTCACCCTCCCCAAAATGGCAGGTAATATGATAGAGGTTATACATGTGTTGTATCATACAATACATATTTCCATGTCCATCATATTGTGAAAGAAGACACATATTATTTACACTAGAGAAAAATTCATGGAGGAAATGAAGAATGGTATGTTTCAATCTGTCTGTCTGTCCCTTCCATGATTATGGATAGCCTTTTTTTTAATAAGTCCCCTTAAATTTTTCTGGATCCTTTCATTGCTGAAAAACCAAGTCATTCATTGCAATCAAGTCATTCAGTTATTCATCTTCTATTATTGCTGTTACTATGTTGTGTTCTCCTGGCTTTGCTCACTTCCTTTTGCGTCACTTCATATAAGTCTTTCCAGGTTTTTTTTTGGGGGGGGGGGGGGGGATGATCATCTTGTTTGTCATTTCTTATGGCACAATAGTATTCTATTAAAGTCATATGCTATGACTTTTTCATTCATTCCCCAAATGATGGGCTTTCCTTCAGTTTCCACTTCTTTGCCATGTAGGTAGGATTTTGGCGCAAAGCTGCAGTGGCAGCCTTAATTCCCAAAATGTCAGTCGAGGAAAAGCAGCCAACCCACTCCATTCAGTCAGCCAATGAACATTTATTAAATGTCTACTATATGCCAGGCACTACACTAAGCTCCAGACATATGAAGGAAACCAAGGCAATCATTTTTTTCAAGGAGTTGACGATCTAATGGGAGAAACAACATACAAACAAGTTTGTACAAACTATAGATAGCTAAGATACTTTGGAAATTATCTATTGAGGGAAGGTACTAGAATTAAGGGGCTTTGGGAAATGCTTCCTGTGGAAGGTGTAATTTTAGCTGAGATTTGAAGGAAGTTCAGGAAATCCAGGAGATAGAAATGAGGAGGAAGAGCATTCCAGGCATGGGAGAAATCCAGTGAAAATATCCAGAATTAGGAGATGTTTTTTATTGTTCAAGGAGCAAAGAGGCTAGTGTCACTGAGATTGCATTGTGTATGGAGGTGGAGTTGGGGAGATAAGAAGTAAGAAACAGGGAAATAGGGGAGAGCAATTTATGAAGAATTTAAAATAACAATAGAGGGTTTTATATTTGATCATGAAGGGGATAGGGAACCAGTGGAGTTTAAGGAATGTTGGGGGGAGAGGAGTAGCATGGATAGAATTAATCACTTTGACAGCTGAGTAAAAAGGGGACTAAACTGGAGTAGGGAGAAACTTGTGGCAAAAAACAAACAAACAAACAAAACAAACAAAAGACTGTACTGCAGTAGTCTCTAAGCTTGAAGTAATGTCTTACATCACAATGGCAGTATTGTCAGAAGAAAGAAAGGGAAGAAAAGCTGAGAGATGTAATGGCAACAAAATTGGCAGGATTTGGAAACAGACTAGATATGGGGAGGTAGGGATGGGAGTAAGAAAATGAAGAGTCAAAGATGACACCTAGATAGTGTGTTTGTGGAAATTTGGGGTCCTTGGTCTTAATTGAATGTGGAGGGCTTGGGAGATACTGGTGCCCTGCACAGTAATAGGGAAGTTAGAAAAGGGATAATGCTATGCTCCATAGACTAGTGGATCTGGAGTCAGGAAGATTTGGGATTAAATCACTCCCCTAACACTAGCTATTCAACTCTCTAAACCTCATCCAATTTAGGTTCATAGTTAGACAGTTGCTTAACTATAAGCTAGTCTGAACCCCCCCATCTTAAAGAAGAAGAAACTAAAGCCCAAAGGTCTTGAATGACTTGCCTAATGTCATGAAGTGTAATAGAAAGCATTAAAGGACTAGAATTTAAATCCATTTCCCCTCTCTGCAAGAATGGATGACTTTCTACTTTACTACAGCTACCTCCCAGTTGCCTCATGTGGAAAATGGGGATAAAATCTATATCAACCGACCCCAAGGAGTGGATGTGAGGCTCAAATGAAAGAACACACGTAGAGTACTTTGTAAACAATAAAGTGCTACCCAAAATGTAATATCATTAAATTGGGATGTTTCATGCCTCTGTTGCTAACATTCTGTAAGAACAGTTTTAGTTTTTGTAGCTAGGCTGTTACTCCAAAACATATTTTGCTTTTTAATTTCCTTAGTAAGTTGTTTCTTCCTAAGTGGTGCAAATAGATGATTTTGCTTACTTTATTTACAAATTGTCCTATATGCTAATGGTCACTCCATGTGTCTATGTATATGCATGCCTATGTCAAGTGTCAGCTTGGTAGCTATTTCAAGTGACACTAGTGATACTGCAGTGGCAATACTGGCCTCTGCCACCTCAAGTCCTATTTTCTTCTACTCTACCAAAAAGCACACAGTCACAACAGCAATTAATTAATTAATTATCCAACAAGAGCATGCAATATATAATTTGTACACTAGGTGGTAATCTACTCCAATCACCAACCAATCCCACCTCACTTCATCTTTGAGGTCTCTCCAAGACTTGGGCAAGAAATCACTTACCCCTCTATTCTCTATTTCTATCCTGCATTTCACACACACACACACACACACACACACACACACACACACACACACAAACACACACAAACACACACACACATTTGGGCAAGCTTAATATACCTTTCTAAGCCAATTTAAAAGTCTAGGGGAGAAGATAATGGAATATCACTTTAAATTCTAAATTTATGACTTCCTAACCTCATATCTTGGAAATATATTTTGATCCAATTGACCCTCCAATGCATGAATTCTAAACATGTGTCTGTCTGTCTGTCTGTGTGTGATGGACCCTCTTAGACAGTCTGACAATTTCTCAGAATTATAATTTTATTCAGATTAAATCAGATTACAAAGGAAACCAATATCATACAAATATGACTATTGAAAAATATCATTCTTTTAAATTCACAGCCCTCAGTTTAAGAAACCAAGCTCTATAGCTGTAGTATGTAAAATATTTAGGTAATACACACTATAGTAACCCACATTTTATTGTACATAAAAAACAAAAAGAAAGCTTGTTATGAAATAATTTAACTGACCACTCTCATTGCTTCTGGGGTACAGTTGATCATCCCAAACCTGCAAGTCTATTGAAGGATTATGTGGAGGGATGGGAATTGTATTTCCAGGGCCCATCTCAAGGGCTTTGACTGCAGCAAGGAGAAGTGCCAGAAGGAATGAAAATGGCTCCCTCTATTTCACTCTCTGATGAGATTTCTATAAGCTGCCATTTCAGTCTCTCTCTGCTCTGCTCTTTTCTGTACCCTTAGCCCTGTAAAATTTACTGCTTTCATATTACTTTCCAGAAAGAACAGATAGAAGCTTGGGCCATTGTTGCAATGGCAGCCAAACCTCTCAAAAATATCAGTTTAGGTACAAAAGCCAACCACTCCCAGTGGTCAGTATAACTTGACTAAAACCCAGTGGCTAATTATAAGTTTTCCCAAAGACAAAGGCAAAAGAAACTCAGGGATTTTGAGATCTATATTGCTGCAGAATCAATGCTTTTGAATTGTAGTGCTGGAGAAGACTTAAGAGTTCCTTGGATAATAAGAAGATCAAATCAGTCAATAACTTAAAGAAATGAATTCAAACTCTTCCCTGGAAGGTCAGATACTGAAGATGAAACGTAAGTATTTTGGCCACATAATGAGAAGACAGGGCTCTTTGTAAAAGATCCTGATGTGGGGGAAGTTTGAAGGCAAAAGAAAAAAGAGATGGCAGAGCATGAGATGGACAGTATCAAGGAAACAATGAATAGGAACCTGGATAGACTTTGAGAGACAGCAGAACGTAGAAGGGTCTGGCAATCTATGGGATCATGAAGAATCAGACATGACAGCATGATTGAACAACAACAGCAACAAATACTTACATACATTTTCCTACTTTCTCACGTATCTTACTGAGCTATTTCCTCTCTGTCTCTGTGTAGAGACTCCCTATACTGAAACTTATCAATAACTCCCCAGTCAATTATTGATTTAGACAGCTTGTGACTAACCCAATCAAATTCATATAACCAGCAAGTCACAGAGGCAGGACTTGAACTCAGTTCTTTAATATTTCCAAGACCAACCTTCTCATTCTGCCTCTGGAATTCTCAAGAACCCTTGTCCATATTAACATGATTACTCTCTTACCCCAAAGCACCTGAGAGGCTCTTTTAAACTCTTATTCAGCTGAAAAGCACTAATAGAATTGAAGTATGTCAGTGTGATTAGCACAGGTCCATTGCCCTAGGCCATGAGAGACAGTAGACCCTGCAGGGCCCAGTTAGAATTTTAATAAAGGAAGAAAATAAATCCCCAAGTCCTGCTGATGCCCTTTCTCAGGCAGCCATATCTGAAATGATTTGATACTCCCACTTGGTTTCGTGGGGGTTTGCAGATTCACAGTCTCTTGTCAATTCAAACAACCTTGCATGTTTATTATATGTTTGGCTTAGTGTCACCTTTGGCTCAACTATATTAGCTCCATGCATGCATTCCTTTCTGCAGGGCTCTAAGGAAATTGCAGAACTGTACTACTGTCAGGGATGGAAATCAAAACTCCAAACATTAGCTCATTGCTTCACGAGTTCCTGCAACCAACCTGATCAATACTTCCTAAGCTGAAAATGAAATATTTCTTGAATTACTCCCAATCTTCCAGACATCCTCTTTGTTCATGGCATTATCACTAACATAATGCCACGTTGATGCTATGAGTATACTGCAAATTGAACCAAAACATTCCTTCCTCGCAGACAAAGCAGAAAGATTTTGCTTTGTGTACTATTCAGCTCAAGTGTGGCTTCCTATTGTGTAAGCTTCTGAGCCCCAATTCATCTTCCTTTGGGGAGTTTGTGATGGCTCTCCCCAGTTCCTAATGAACTGGCAAGGCCAATTAAACATTACATAGACTATCCATAGTTGGCTGAAAAGCTCTTCCATCAGTGTAACCCAGAGATGCTTTAATATTGTCTGCTCTTCAGGAAGATGAGAGTAGTGAGCCCATAGGATCATAAAATTCCAGCTTTAGAGCTGGAAAAGACCCTCAAGATCATTTTATCCAGGGAATTTTAGCCTGGGGTCTGTGAACTTATTTTTTGTGATTTATTTTGTTTTCCAAAAAAAATTCCAATAACCAATTCAATAGATTGGTTTTCTATGTAATTTTTATGTATTTTATTTTATGCCTTCAAAAAGTTTATTCCAAGAAAGGGGTTGGGGGTGGGGGCAGTCCATAGGCCTCATCAAACTCCCCTGGTGTGATAATTAAATTAAGTCTACACTGCCCATCTTTAGATTTAATCACCAAAGGTGAGAACACCTCTAATTCTGGGAGGTCCATAACCTAAGTGTCCTAGAGTCACCAGACTGCCCTCTAGGCAGTACTATGAGAATGGTCTATTGTGATTGGACATGCAAATTAGGAGGGAGGAACAGGAAGTGATGCATAAGTGACCCCTTTAAAAGGAGAAGGTCCTCAGTCAGGGAGGGTCTTCAGTAGAAGACAGCATCTGGCGAAGGACCTTTTCTGGTTCATGGAGGAGTGTCGGAATGCTGAGACTCTGGTGGGACCTCAGACTACGTCCCTCTGAATTGTCACTTGGGTAAGTTAGGCTGACTCTCTTTCTCTTCCCTTGGCATTTCTGGAGGCTCTACCCTCAGGGAGGCTTCTCTGGCCTCTCTAATTGTAAAAGGCCTTGTAGTTAGAAGCCTTGTTTAATTAACTTCTGGGCCCCTCTTCTGGGCCTTTAAATTCTTACCTGGTCCAGTCTGGTCCAGGCCAGAGTTTCTCTCTCTCAATTTCCCTACCTTCAACCTTCCTAATTGTAAATAAATCACCATAAAAGTCAATTTTGACTTGAGATTATTCTCAATTGAGGATTGATAATAGTTCAGTCCTCTGGCGACCACCTTTCAATATATTGAACCCATAAAACCCCTTTTTCCCCCTTACACTGGGAGTCTGGAATACACAAAAAGATGAAAAGAACCATTGATCTAATCCAATCTTCCTATTTTATGAATGGAGAAACTGAGACTCAGACAGAAGGGAAGTGATCTTTTCAGGGTCATATAGGAAAGAAATAGCAGAGCTGGCTTCTAAATCCTGATCATCTGACTTCAAATTCTAGACTTTTTTTACCATTCTATGTATCACAGATAATACAGGAAACAGATTTAGAGTCAAACAACCTAGATCCAAGATTTTCCCTTTACCTGGTTTATTTTCTCTTTACCTGGTTTATTAATCTGGTCACAATAATCAAATAGGATCCTTGAGATTTCTCTCCCTTTTTTCTCAGTTGGAAGAGAGCCCCAGGCTAGATATCATTTAGTCTCCAACAGTGACTTTAACCAGAGGCAAGAGAGAGAAAACTTCTCTCAAACAATGGCCATTAGAACCTTAAAATCTCTTATATAGAAACTCATTTTTGGGACAGCAAAATCATCTTTTGTGTCAAGATGGGCTTTGTGTTATGTTATTTTTTGCTATTTGAGTTATGTTGAGATGGGCTGTATACAAGCCACTAAGTAGTCTGTTATCTGGGCTCTCAGAATCAAGGCTTTGTACAACTGGCTAGATCTGGGATATATTCTCTGCCCACTGATTGGTTTCTCTCTATGCTGGGTTATAAGGCTATATTCCTCCTTTGGCCTCTTTAGCTTGATGTCTAACCTCAGGGGCTAATATTCCCAAATTTATGCGACTTGAAAGGTTCTACCTAATCCTACATGCTTGAGGAGACTGTTATGGAAGAAGATGGCCATGTCCTTTAGGTCTAAAAGGGAAAAAAGAAGTCTTTATATATAGAAAACAGAATTAAGCAAAAAGCTAGAGATTTTACTCTTAGAACCTTTCTTAGACTCAGGGCATATCTCAGGACAAACTCCATGGAAGAAAACAGGATATAACTTTTTACTTATATAGACCAAGTAGAAAGATAAGTTCTCATCCAAGCCAATAGCAGTTATTGCTTTTCTTTCATAATTATCTTAACAATTTCTTTTCACTTTGCATTTGACTATTATAGACCTCCAGGTATTGTTCAGGGGTTTTTCTCTTGACTGGAACTCTTCTGGAATGTGAGGGATTTAGAAAATCAACTCCAAGTGGCTAATTCCTTTTGGAGATTCCCACAGATTTTTAGGATATGTTTGACTTTAAGAAAAAAAATATTAAGCTAGCTAGTCTACTCGTGCCAGCACAGGGTAAATTAAAACAACTTATCCAATTTTCCATTTTTATTGCCCATGTACTGCAGGGATCCACTGGAAAATTTTTACCTCCCTGGGAATTCCTATTAAAAGTGATTTATAGGAACTTTAAGGTGAACTATTAAAATCCACTAAAGAAATTTTAATCGAAGTTAATTCTGTTTCCATAATTGATGGAAAGGGAAGTCCCAGATACTAGTGGGAAGTTATATATGTTTCATTGGTAACCCTCATTCTGAGTGTTCCTAATTTTTAAAGTTTCCAAGTTTGACAGTTCATAAGTTTGATAGCTGTCACATTGGTATTATGGGAGGAAGGGAGTTTTCTTCAGCAACATACTTTTTCTGAAATGAAAGAAATCAACAATGAAAGACTGCTCTGCAGCTAAAGGACTAAAGCCAGGCCATGGGGGTGAAGGTGAGGAGGCAAAAGTTTTGGATCTTGCCAATCCTACTATTGTTATGAGTTATATGAACTGTATAGGTAAATAGGAAGGTGATTAATTGTCACCAGCAACCAACTAAATTGTGTTTGTCTTCCAGAGACTATCTAATGGGCTATTTGGGTACTTTATGAGCTTTTTTATCTCCATCTGTCCATTCTTGCTAATGCTTTGTTTCTTGTATATTTTCTATGAGAGTGAAACAAAAGTTTTCCTATACCTAAAGTGCATGTTGCACATTATGTATCTGTATAGAAGTTGAGGAACTTGTTACTGATCTTTAGAGAAACTTAAACATGACTCATACTATGATCATATTTAAAGATTTTACATGACTACTCTAGATAAGGGCAACAGAACAAAGAAACTAGTCTTCTTGTGGTGAGACTCTCAGGATGGGAGATAGTCAATATAATCAAAGAGCCTTGGTGGGAGGCCTTAGCCATGACTTTTAAAGACCCAACTTCAATTATATTATATTTACAAATATTTCCTCAGAAACTAAAATGAATGCATGTGCAAGAATCTGTGGGAAATGTCTGCAAGCTCCACAAAGGTAGGAACTACTCATTTTTCTCTCTTTGGTAATATGAGATAATTTAATTCATGATATTCAGAAACTCTCATATCCAGCCCATTTCCAATTGTTACTTTAAAAGTATACTGCAATAAGCCAAACCAAGATGGCAGAGTAGAGGCATGAAGGGGGCTTGAACTTCTCTGAGAATCTTCTCCAATCAAACTTAAAATAATGCTTCAACATGAGTATTGGAGTGGCAGAATGAACAAGGAGAGAGAGTAATGCAATTTTCCTGTAGAAAAACAATTTAGAATGTAGGCAGAGAGGGTCTGTTTCACAGGTATGAGAGGGGAGCACAACCTGCAGCAAGGATACACCAAAGAGCACCAGAGCAAGTCAACAGCAAGTATTCACACCCTACACCCGCCACTCAAGGTTCCGAACCAAGTCAACATCAAAACTCTAGGACCCTGACTAAGTCAACAGCAGAGCCCCCCAACCCACCCTTTGAAGGTATAAGCTCCAGCACAAGTCCACAGTGAGGCCCCAATCCCTAAAGCAAGGTACTTCACTGTGCACTGGTCCTGCAAGACAGCACCAGGTCCTGGGATGAACTGAATCAACCAGGAGATGGTAGCTTCCAGAGTTCTCAGTGCATAGGCCATCCCACTACCTTCAAAGAAACTAAAAATTACAGAAACCCAGAACTAGAACTGACAGTAGCAGCAAGTAAGAACTGAAGCTTAAAAACATGCCTCCCTACCCTGAGAACAGAGTCCACCTTTAAGCTAAAAATAAAGGGAAGAAAAAGGTTGGAAAAATGAGCAAACACCAAAAACAAAAACAACCAAAAAAAACCAACCATAGAAAATTATTATGGAGACAAGGAAGATTAAGGCACAAACTCAAAAGGGGACAATGAGATCAAAGCGGCTACCTGTAAAACTTCAAAGAAAAATGAGTATTGGTCTCAGACCCTGGAAGATCTCAAAAAGGATTTCAGAAATGAAATAAGAGAGGACTAGGAAAAATAGTAGGGGTGGGTGGAGGAGGGAATGAAAGCAAAACAAAGTAAAGAAAGAGTCAACAACCTGGAAAAGAAAACACACAAAAATAAAACTTTAAAAAAAATCAGAATAGGTTAAATGGAAAAGGAGGTTCAACACCTCATTGAATAAAATAATTTCTTAAAAATTAGAATGGGGCAAGTGGAAGCAAATGATTTCATATCAAAGAACAACAAAACAAAAACAAAGGAATGAAAAAATGGAATAAATTATGAAATATATCATTTGAAAAATAATTTATCTAGAAAATAGATCCAGGAAAAATAATTTGAGAATTATCGGACTACCCGAAAGCCATGATCAAAAAACCCAACAAAACCTAGACATCATAATACAAGAAATTATCAGAGAAAACTATCCAGATATTCTTGAACAAAAGGATAAAATAGAAATTGAAAGAATCCGCTGAGTGTTTCTCAGGAATATTCCAATCATATTCAAGAGCTCCTAGGCCAAGGTAAAAATAATGCAAGTAGTAAGAAAGAAAAAAAATCAAATACCATGGAGCCACAACCATGATCACACAATACTTAGCAACATCTATATTAAAGGATCTGAGGGCTTGGAATATGATATTACCAAAGGTAAAGGCACTAAATTTACAAAAAAAAAAAAAACTCACCTACCTACCAAAATTGAATATAGTCTTTTGGAAGAAAAAAGTGATCATTTATTAAAATAGAAGATTTCTAAGGATTCTTGATGAAAAGACCAAATTTGAGCAGAAAATTTGGCCTTCAAATACAGGACTCAAGAGAAGCATAAAAAGTAAACAAGAAAGAGAAATTTTAAGGGATTCAACAATGTATAATTCAAAATAATAATTCAAACTGTTTATATTCCTATATGAGAACATGATACTTATAATTCTTAAAAATGTTGTCATTATTAGAGTAATTAGAAAATATAGACAGAGGATGTAGGAGTAAGTTGACTAAGATTACATGATATCCCAAAGAAAATAAATCAGGTGGGGGAGAGGGAAATATTAAAAAAAAATTAAAGGTAAGGGACTAGAATAGAATTTATTATGCTTCAGTTGAAGTAAAAAACAACAACAACAAACAAACAGGTGCAGCAATCATGATCTCAGACAAAACTAAAGTGAAAATAGATCTAATTAAGAGGTAAGGGAGAAAATTATATATGGTTAAAAGGTACCATAGACAATAAATATTATAAAATCAACACTAGACATATATGTACCAAGTAGAATAGTCTCCACATTTTCAAGGAGAAATTAAATAATTTTAGGAGGAAATAGACAGTAAAATTATACTATTATGCTAGTAGGGGACCTCAACTTTCTCCTCTCAGTACTAGATAAATTAAACCAAAAAATAAACAAGAAAGAACCTAAAGAGATGAATTGAATTTTAGAAAAGTTAGATTTAATAGATCTCTGGAGAAAACTGAATGGGAATAGAAAGGAATGTGCCTTCTCAATGGTACAGGGCATCTACAGAAAAATTGACCATGTATTAGTACATAAAACCTTCATAACCAAATGAAGAAAGGCAAAACTAATAAATGCATCCTTTTCAGATCATAATGCAATAAAAATTATAATCAATAAGAGTTTATGGAAAGACAAATTAAAAATTAATTGGAAAAGAAAAAACTAATTCAAAAATGAGTATGGATAAAAAACATTGAAACAATCAATAATTCATTAAAGAGAATGACAATGAGGAGATAGCATATCAAAATTTATGGGATACAGACAAAGCAGTACCTACGGGAAGTTTTATGTCTCTAAGCAGTTAAATCAATAAAATAGAAAAAAAAGATCAATGTGTGTATGCAATTAAAAAAACTAGAAAAGAACAAATTTAAGACCTAATTATTGATCAAATTAGAAAGCCTGAAAAATCAAAGGAGAAATTAATAAAGTTGAAAGTAAGAAAACCATCATACTAAAAAATGAGAGTAAGAGTTTTTTTATGAAAAAATGAATAAAATAGAGAATTGGCTTATTTGATTTTAAAAAGAAAAAAGAAAATTAATTACAATCATGAAAAATTAAAAAAGCTATTTTCTCTAACAATGAAGAGGAAATTAAAACAATCATTAGGAGTTCTTTTGCCCAATTATATGCCAGTAAATTGGACAATCGAAGTGAAATGGATGAATATTTACAAAAATATAAGTTGTCCCAATTAACAAAAGAAGCAATTGAATACTCAGATAATTCAATCTCGGAAAAAAAGAAAAATTGAACAAGCCATCACTGAACTCCCTAAGAAAAAATCCCCAGGACCAGATAGATTCACAAGTGAATTATATCAAACATTTAAAGAACAATTAATCCAAATACTATATAAATTATTTTGGAAAATAGGCAAAGAAGTTCTACCGAATTCCTTTCCTGACATAAATATGGTACTGATGGATGCTTAAGCCAGGAAGAGCAAAAAAAATTATAGAAAAAATCATTATAGAAAAAAATGAAAAAGAAATTATTGTACAATTTTCACAAGGAATATAAAAACAAAAAAATTAAATAAAATACTAGCAAGGAGACTATGGCAATATATCACAAGATCATTCACTGTGATCAGATAGGTTTTATACTGGTAATGCAGGGCTGGTTTAAAATTAGGAAAACTATTGAATAATTGATCATATCAATAACAAAACTAACATAAATTACATGATTATCTCAATAAATGAATTTTGTAATAAATGCCTTTTGACAAAATACAATACTCATTCCTGTTAAAAACAATAGGAAACATAATGATAAATGGTACTTTCTTTAAAATGAAAAGTTGTATCTATTTAAAACCATCAGCAAATAGGATTTGTAATAGGAATAAGCTAGAAGCCTTCCCAATAAAACCAAGAGGGAAGAAAGGATGCCCATTATCACCACCATTATCTAATGTTGTACTAGAAATACTAACTTTAATAATACAATTAAGAAGAATTATGAGAAGAATTAGATAATTATTGAAGAATAATTATATTATATTAGAGAAAAATATAAAAGATTAGAAAAAATCAAAGCAATTAAAGTAGGCAAAGAGTAAACTAAACTATCACTTTTGTAGATGATATAATGGTATACTTAGAAAAACTGAGAGAATTAGTTAAAAATTATTTGAAATAATTAGTAACATTAGCAAAGTTACAAGATACAAAATAAACTCACATAAATCATCAGTATTTCTATATATTGCCAACAAAACCTAAAAGTAAGAAATAGAAAGAAAAATTCCATTTAAAATAACTCTCAGCAATATGAAATAACTTGGATTCTACTTGCTAAAACAAACACAGAAATTATATGGTTACAATTACAAAACACTTTTAATGCAAATAAATTCAGACCTAAACAATTGGAAAAATGTTATTTGTTTGTCGATACATCAAATATGAAAATGACAATTCCACCTGAATTAATTTACATATTCAGTATCTTACTAATCAAACAACCAAAGAATTATTTTATAGAGCTAGAAAAAAATAATAAAATTCATGTGGAAAACAAAAGGTCAAGAGGATCAAGGGAATAAATGAAAAAAAATATGAAAGAAGGTAACTGAGGAGTATCAGATATCAAACTGTATTATCAAGCAGTAATCATCAAAAGAATCTGGTACTGGCTAAAAAACAGAATGTTGGATCAAGGGAATAAATTAAATACACAATATAAATTGATAAATGACCATAGCAATCTAATGTTTAATAAACCCAGAGATCTTAGATTTTGGGATAAGAATTCACTATTTGACAAAAACTTCTGGGAAATCTGGAAAACAGAATGGCAGAAACTAGGTATAGAACACTATCTCACATCCTATACCAAGATAAAGTTAAAATTTGATTTAGACATAAAGGATGATATTGTCAGCAAATTAAGAAACATAGAATAGTTTAACTATCATTTGTATGGATGAGGGAAGAATTTATGACCAAAGAAGAAAGAGAGAACATTGCAAAATATAAAATGAATAATTTTTATTATATTAAATTAAAAAGTTTTACACAAGTAAAACCTATGTAGTCAAGATTAGAATAAAAAAAAACTGGGGCGAAATTTACTGTACATTTCTCTGATAACGATCTCACTTCTCAAATATATAGATAATGAGTCAGTCATAAAAACACAAGTTATTCCCGAATTTACGAATGGTAAAAGGATATGAACAAGAAGTTTTCAGATGAAGAAATCAAAGTTACAATCATAAAAGAAATGTTCCAAATCATTTTTGATTAGAGAAAAGGAAATTAAAACAATTCTGTTATACCATCTCACACCTATCAGATTGGCCAATACAATAGTTAGAAAAATGATAAACTAATGCATTGTTGGTGGATTTGTAAACTGATTCAATCATTCTAGAAAGCAATAGGGAACTATGACCAAAGGGTTACAAAGCTGTGTATAACCTTTGATCCACTACTAACCTGTATCCCAAAGAGTTAAAGTAACCTGCCATGGACAGGGGAGGAGTTGAATGACCTATTTGTAAAAAATATCATTATAGCATCTCTTTTTGTAATGGCAAAGAATTGGAAATTGAGTGAATGTCCATAAGTTGGGTAATAGCTGAACAAATTATGGTATATTATGATGATGGAATACTATTACACTAGAAGAAATGAGGATAAGGAGAATTTCAGAAAAATAATGGAAAGACTTGATGTAAAGTAAACAAAACCAGGAAAACATACACGGAAACAGTAATACTATATAATTATCAACTGTGAAAGACTAAGCTATTCTCAGCAATACAATGATCCAGGACAGTTCTGAAGGACAAAAAAATCTATCTCCAGAGAAAGGCCTCTTGGAGTCAGGATACAGTTTAAAACATTCTTTTTCACTTTGGTTTATTTGTGTTTTTGTTTTAAAATTTTAGTTTTATGAGTATTCTCTCACAAGAATGACCAATATGAAATTTTTTGTATGATCATATATGGATAACCTAGAACTGTTTATCATTTCCATTGTGGGGAGGGGAAAAAGACATGGAAACAACTTAGAAAATGCATATTGAAAATTATTAATAGATGAAGTTGGGAAAATAATTTTTTTTCAATAAATTGCAAGAAAGCTGCATGGCCAAGTGGATGGAGAGGCCTGGAGGCTGGAGGACTTGGGTTCAAATCTGACTTCATTTACTTCTGAGCTGTAGGACCAACCCCCCATTTCCTAGCCCCTACAGCTATTTCAACTTGGAACTAGTACTTAATATTGATTCTTAGATGGAAAATAAGGCTTTTAATGGGAAAAAAACAGATTGAACTCCATTAGGCTCTGTCAATTTTTAATATTGATCCGTAATTTTAAGCATAGTTTTTGCTTACTTTCAAGCACACCTTTACACTGGAGCCAAGAAGTGTGTGAATGTGGGTATTTGTGTGGTGGAAGGGGTATATACACATATATACATATACAAACATACATATAAATGCACATTCATATCTATCTATATATCTATCTATATATGTGTATTTCTGAGGATACTGTCAAGTTCTTCATAGAATAACACCTTCATTCCAATTTTACAAAACATATTTGTATCTAACTCATATTAATATTGGTACTTTTATTATGCTTTATCATGAGGACTACAAAAAATAATGACCAGGTTCCATGAAATGAAACTTTCTATTGTCTTTAGGCACATGGTAAAACCAATGATGCCAAGTCCTTTATTTGTCTCTCCAAGGAGACATCCTTTTCTAAGCTTCAGCTTCTTATGTGTTCTAATTTTACTTATATTGAGAATATATATACTGATACTTCTCTCCACCTCATTTGTAAATGGGAGGGTTAAATTAAATAGCCTCTAAGTTCTTTTCCAATTGTAAATATATATGCATATATATGTATATATGTATATGTGTATATATCCCTGGGTCCTTATATCATAATTCTCTCACTCCAATATATTCATCTGTAACCCAAGTCCCAAAATCCATTGTTATGAGTCTTTCTACACACTGGTAAAAATCAATGCTCTAGAGGCAGGGTGATGAAAAGTTGGCAAGAGTAGGAGACAGTAGAACACTAAGATCTTTGGGGTTCTTTGGTCTTTTGGGGGAGCTTTGTGTGTTTCTGACTTCTGGCTTTGAAAAAAGACAGAAGATGCCAAGCCCACTTCAAGTTGCTAAAGGAAAAGATTTTGCAAAGAAGCTAAACACCCAAGGAGTTGGCCGTCTCCATCATGTCCTTATCCCCAGCTATTCTACAGACTTCAGAGAACTTCCCTTTGGGGGAGATCTACAACTCTTTTAGATGAGCTGAATTATCTATCACCCAATGGGAGAGCTCCTTCTCTATATATTGTCTGGTATATATTCTCCTTTCTGTATTTCCTTTCATTTCTGTTGTGCAATAGATTTAGATCAATGGTTCCCAAACTTTTTGGGCCTACCACCCCCTTTCCAGAAAAAATATTACTTAGCTCCCCTGGAAATTCATTTTTTCAAAATTTTAATAGCAATTAATAAGAAATATAAATGCACCTGTGACCATCACCGCTCTCCTGGATGCTGCAGCACCCACCAGGGGGCAGTGGTACCCACTTTGGGAATCACTGATTTAGATAGTTTTCTTTGCTACTTACTATGAACATTCATTGTGGAACCAGTATTTGGTGGGAAAGAATCAGAAATTTAGTTTAAACCTGAAAATTAAGTTACCTAAACTAAGAATATTTAAGCAAGTAGAGCAATATAATTTTCATCTGGTATTCCCTCTCTCTGAGAAGAGAATGGTCAAGCTTCTGGCTCCACCTTCCTGCTTCCCCTGCAGGCAGGAATGAAAGTCTCCCTTGGAGAAGGGTGAGGGAAAAAGAGGTTAGAGTTATCTATTCTGCCTCCCTTTGAGTCACACAATGATATCTCTATGCTTTCTGTGGGGGAGATAATCCTTGCTACAATTTCTTAAATCAGTTCATTGATCTTTGCATAATTTATGGACTTAAGCTGCTTCAAGTACTGCAAGGCTAAGTAATATCCATTCAGTCATATAGGTGGCATGTGTCAGAGGAAGGACATGAACCCAGGTCTTCCTGATCCTAATACCAGGGACCCAATCTACTTTCAGAAAAGTTTATTTGTTATTTTTCCTGACTGCAATCCTAAGTATTTTTTCTTCCCCAAATTCTTTTGCATTATTGTTAGGTATACCCACTGACAATGATCAGAAAAAGATTAATTTTTTTTAAACATGAAAGACCTTAGAAAATAAAGAAAGTAAAAAATAATGTCCCTTCCCTCAAAGAGCTCACATTCTAATCATGAAGGCAAATGGAGTGATGAAAACTATTGCAAAAGACCTTTTCTGATTGCTCTCTCCCTCCAAGGAAGGAACATTTCCCATTTATATTGTATATATCTTGTTTGTACTTAATTGTCTCCCTAATTAGAATGTAAGCTCCTTAAGAGCAAGAACTGAGTTTTTGTCCTTCTTTATATACTCACTGCTTAGCATATTTGTCCACATAATAATACCAAGATTAAACAACAATGTGCAATAACAAATGGTGTCTCAACACACTAATGGTAAAAATGATGCATTTCTATAGCACTCAAAGATTTATAAATCATTTTCTTAAGAACAACACTGTGACATAGAATGTGAATTTTATTATTCCCATTTTATACAGGAGAAAACCAAGTCTCAGAGAGATTATGAAATTTCCCTATGGTCACATGGCTTATAGCTGGACTTCAAACCAGTATTCTTTAGTCTACAAGTCCTCTAATATTGAATATCAATTAGCTGACTGAGTAATGGGTTGAGAAAGGAGAAACTTTCTAGAAATATCATCTCTGAAATTTTGTCAGTTTTGGCATTTCTCCCTTCTTTGTGGATTTAGTGACTAGGGAACTTTACCTCAAAAATTAGTATGACTCTCAGGTTTTTAGGGATTTTTTTTAATCTCGTGGCCACCAGCCTCTTGCTTTTTTTTGCTTTTATTTTAATTGATTAAGAAAAATTTTCCATGGTTACATGATTTGTGTTCTTTCCCTCCCCACCTCCCAACCCCTCCCATGGATTCCATTGGGTTTTTTCATATGTCATTGATCAAGACCTATTTCCATCCATATTATTGATATTTGCATTAGGGTGATTGCTTAGAGCCTACATCCCCAGTCATATCCCAATCAAACCATGTGATCAAGCAATTGCTTTTCTTCTGTGTTTCTACTCCCACAGTTCTTTCTCTGGGTGTGGTTAGCATTCTTTCTCATAAGTTCCTCAGAATTGTCCCGGGTCATTGCATTGCTGCTAGTAGAGAAATCCATTACAGTCTATTGTGCCACAGAGTTATCAGTCTCTGTATACAGTATTCTTGTTCTCCTCCTTTCACTCTGCATTAGTTCCTGGAGATTGTTCCAGTTCACATAGAATTCCTCCAGTTCATTATTTCTTTTAGCCCTATAGTATTCCATCACCAACAGATACCACAATTTGTTTAGTAATTCCCAATTGATGGGCATCCCCTCATTTTCCAATTTAAGGATTTTTTTAAAGAAAAGGAATATAAAAATATTTATTGCAGTTCTTTTTGTGGTAACATACTCATTAAGACTGTAATGGGGGTAGCGGGGTGTAGCTAGGTGTCTTGGTGGATAGAAAACCGGACCCGGAGGTCTGAGTTCATATCTGATCTTAAACATTCCTAAATTTGTGATGCTGGATATCCTTGACCCTAAATGCCTAGCCCTTACTGCTCTTCTGCCTTGAAACTGATAATTAGTATTGATTCTAAAACAGAAGTTATTTTAAAAAGAATGTAACCAGTTGTCAAGAATAGCTAACTAGGGACCTGTAAATAAGTGAGAGTTAAGTGAGAATACCTGATTATAAGGGGTAAATAGGACAAAAAGGTTAGTAACTGATAGGCAGTTCCTGAAATAACCCTTTCTAGCACATTTAAATATTATTTTTATTTTCCAAAATTCAAGTTATATACAGATTCTTCATAATGTCACTGCTTTTGTAAAATAAACCAGGATATCATTTGTATTCTTTCAGAAGTTTTTTTTCTGAAGCAGGTGGCTTGGGGTCATCCTTTTTGCTTAGGAGGTGACTGACTCTTTGTGCTCAAGACAAGAATTCATGGGAAGAATCCCACAGACTGACATAAGGCAAAAAAGACATCCCTGACACTCCCAGTTCTCCTATTCTCTTCTTTAGAGGGAGCAAATTCCCTGATGAATATTCTCCTGTAGAGTGAAATAAAAGAAGCTAGGATCTTTCTTGAGCTTAGACCATAAAACATAATTGGACAAATCTCCACAGACAGCATAAAATATTGTATCCTGTCCTACACAGATGGGAATATTTAGCCTTCACACAACCTTCAAATAACACATTGTACTCCTTTTAATCAATCCATATATCAAAGAGGACGTGCCTTAGTCTCCTGAGGGTTTCATTATGACAATAGATGTTAGCAGGCAATGGGGAGATATGTTTTATTACAAAAGTCAAAGTTGGTTTGGGCCATAATTTTACAAATCTCATTAATGATTATAGTTTCTTATTTCCAGATAGGATAAAATAGCACTCTAACTCTGTACACCTATCTCCACTAGGAGGAGGAATCTCCAGCTATTTCTGCTTATTGTAGGTGACAAAGGAATGCCTCATGGGAGGAGTCTGTGCCAGAGCTGATAAGCCTACCCACTTAGTATCCCTGACCCCTGGGCACAAATTTCAGCTTAATGGCAGGTGAGAGAGCAAAAGGAACCCTGCTTCTTGGCTCCCATGGATATATAAATGGGGTTTGAAGGAATGCCAGAAGCCATCTCTCTCACATTCTACTCTTCTTCTCAAATTCCTTCGTCTAAACTGTCTTCTGCAGAGAAGGAATGTGTTATACAGTAGAGTAGGTAGAAAGCCATCCTCACAGTCAAGAAGATGTGGGTTCAGGTTCCCACTCTAAAATTTACTGGATAGGGGACCCCAGGCCAATCACATTTCCTTTCAGTGACTTCAAGGATTCTCTATGATCAAAATCCTTTTCTCTGCCCTGGGCTCATCTGAATAATCCTTTTAAATGCATATAGTAAAATATACAGGATTACAAAAGAAACTAATTATATTGAAATGCGGTTATTTTAAAAAAATGTAAAGGTTTAAGAATCCCCAGAAACCCATCAACAAGCCCCTCTGAGGGGTATTAGGAGGTGGACATTTTATCTTAGAGCATTAAGAACTTGCAAAATATCTGATCAGTATTGATACAGGAAATTTCTTCAGTGATAATTACCAATACCAATGAAATTATAGATTTCCCCTTCTTTTTGAAATATTATTTTTAACATTCTTTTTTAAAATTTTGATTTCCAAATTTTCTACCTTCCTCCTTCAATAACTCTCATCCATCTCACTACTCTGAGATGGTAAGCAATTTATATAGATTTTATATGTGCAGTTACATATAATATTTTTTTTTCATTTTGTGGAAAAGAAGAAGAAGGAGGATTAGGAGGAAGAAGAGGGGAGGAAGGAAAGAAGGAAGGAAGGGAAATATAGGATGTTTTGTCTACTATCATACTCCATCAGTTCTTTTTCTGGAGGGAGATGTTATTTTTCATCATAAGTCTCTGAGGCTGTCTTAATTGCTAAGAGGTCATTCACAGTTTTTCATCAAAAAATATCACTGGGTAAAATGTTCTTGTGCTTCTGCTCACTTCACTTTGTACCAGTTCATGTTAAGTTCTTCCAGATTTTTTCTAAATCATCCTGCTCATCATTTCTTATAGTACCATAAATAGTATTCCTTAACGAACACATACTACAACTTGTTCAGCCATTTCTCAATTGATGGACAACCCCAGGATTTCCCATTTTTTTTGCTACCACAAAAAGAGTTGCAATAAATATTTTTATATTCCTTTTCTTTAAAAAAATCTCTAAAATCCTGAGTGTCATACTAATTTTTGAGGTAAAATTCTCTAGTCACTCAATCAACACAGAAGGGAGAAATGCCAAAACTGACAAAGTTTTAGAGGAGAAATTTCTAGAAAGTTCCTCCTCTCTCAACCCATTACTCAATCAGCTAACTGATATTCAATATTAGAGGACTTGTAGTCTAAAGAATACTGGTTTGAAGTCCAGCTATAAGCCATGTGACCATAGGGAAATTTCATAATCTCTCTGAGACTCAGTTTTCTCCTCTATAAAATGGGAATAATAAAATTCACACTCTATGTCACAGTGTTGATCTTAAGAAAATGATTTATAAATCTCTGAGTGCTATAGAAATGCATCATTTTTACCATACATGGGTTGAGACACCATTTGTTATTACACATTGTTATTTAATCTTGGTATTATTATGTGGACAAAGGAAAAAAAAAAAACGGCTGACAATGGACCATCAGCATTTCCTGCCTAAATGTATCTGACATAAAGCAATTCTCTCAATAAGGAGACAAAAAAGGACCTGGAAATAACTTCAACTAATATTTTTTTTTCATTTTGCCAAGAAGCGATACATGGTATTCCTTTTATATACTATTTTAAGGTTGACAAAACACTTGTAAATATTATTTCATCTTACCCTTATAAAATTACTCTAGGATTTAGGAGCAATTATTATCCTCCCTTTAGAAATAAGGAAACTGAGGGATAAAGATGTTAAGTGGTTTATTTAGGATTAACCAGTTCATATCTATGTACTGTTCTACCTACTGATACTAGAAAACATAAACTCATTTAGGATATAGATTTATTTGCAGAACATTACAGAAGGTTATAAAAGATGAGACTACCACACCAAAAAAGAATGAAAAATAGAGTAAGAGCAAGTGCCTGGCAGAAAAACATAGCAAAAGACCAAAAAGGCCAAGTCAACCCATGTATTTTTATAGATGGATGTTGTAATGGAGGGTTACCAGGGATGTTAACTATTATTATTTTGTGAGTTCACACTGGGGTGAGAGAGACAGGAATGACAGATGGCAGGACCAAAACAAGGTAGGGAGACCATGTTTTACTGCCAAGGAGGTGACTACTTACTGAGGTGACTATTGGGCCCAACTGCCACTCTGCAGTATCAAGACTAGGCCTATGGAAGCCAGCAAGTAAAGGCAAGGTTTATAACAGTTTAATTGAGGGAAAGAATAATAAAGGATGGGAATAAGGGATTCTACACTAACAAGCTAAGGGCAAACCATAGGGTCAAGGGAGGGACTTATCTACCCTAATCTAAGACCTAAGCCAGGCAGGACCCAGAGAATAACAGGACTGGAATGGGAATCCTCACAGTAGAGTCCAGAGATGTTTTCAGGATGCCAGGAACCAACTCCTCCAGAACTGATGGTCCAAAGCAGCCCAGTAGGGAGAGGAGTCTGCGAGCTGTCCAGCAGATCACAGATCACTCCCTTCTCAGTGCTGTTGTGCAGGATAGATGTCCTCTGCTTCCAACCTTCACACTCCAGGATCCCAGGGGAATCAGGGTGCAACTCCACAAGCTCTGAGGTCTCCCAGGGAATCAGTGACTGCTTGTAACTCCCACCATGGAGTCCTTCTCAGAGAGCCAGCCACTTCCTGCTTCCCCATTCTCCATGTGGAATTCTCCAGCCCTTACTGCTAAGTCTCCTACATAACAACTAAATAATCTCCCTCACAACAATCTGAGAGGACAACAAATGCATTTTAGAAAGCACAGATTTGTAATTATTTCCATAAAATCTATTTTCATCAATGACAGCGAAACCACCATATTTCAACCCTAATAACTCAGTGTTTGATGTTCCTTTATGAAAAAAGTAGAAATGGCTCAAAGAAAATGAAAACTAGGCCAGATCAAATATACAACAAAGAAATACACGTTAGAGACATAAAATATTGAGGAAATTGTGGTTCAGATTCTTAACACATTCAAATAAAAGGCAGATATGGAATAATTAGAAAAAAACCATACAAAATTTATTTTTAATTTTTACTCTCAAAAATGATCTAAAGGATAACAATAATTACAAATCCTCAGATTTATGTTATCCCAATAAAATATCAGAATTACTCCAAATGCATTGACGTTAATCTTGATCAAAATATAAAAGCCACAACTCAGCAAACATTTTCCTAGAGCAAAGGCACATCTTCATAATAACAAAAGTGATACAAAGGTATATCTAGGAGGAATGATCATGAGAACTCCTACCCAATTTGAAGTCTTTCAATCCACTTGATAGGATTATGTAGAGTATGTGCCTTTGTCAGAAAGGGAAGCTTACATGGAGCTAGGCATCTATATTATCTCTTTTCTAGGATTTCCCAGGGTTTTCTAGATGGTACCCTAGTGCCTGGGCCTTCATTAAAGATAATTGGTGACTGAGTCAGGACAGATGGACACTTGATGAGGTAACTTAATCCTTCTATGATTTTAAAGAGTAATCCATGGAAATACCTTTTCAGAGTTTTTTTTTTCCTTTGAATTTCCATCAAAGAAAGAGGAAGATGATTTCTCTGCCCTCTCTCCACCTAGAAGAGCAATGAAACTATATAGATGAAATGCATGGCATAGATGTGCTTAATCAGGTGAACTTCAGGTTGTGGTTTCATTGATCTTTTCAATGCCTTTTCTACCTTTTTTATTTTTTAAATTTTCTTCCCCAATTATAAATTATAAATCAATGATGAAAAATTATGAGATTTTAGCTTTGGGGGTTGTATCATGGTCAAACCAGAGTTTAGGAGAGACAGTTCTTGAGTCAGTAATCTAGAGAAAAATGGGATTTCATCAGCATCACTTCTTGGATGAAAAGAGGATTACTATTGCTTTAGGACTAAAATCATACGATAAAGGAGTAGAAGATGTAGACCTTGGAAACCCTCCATAGTAACTACTGTGATTTTCAGACAGTGCAGGTCTGAAAAAGATATGAAATATCACTTTTGCTGTTCGACAAAGGGTTTTTATTTTGTAAGAGGACTAGAATGAGCATAAGGGGGTGATTGAATATGTTTTGTTCCTACATTTATTAATGCTCACCTGAGTCCTTCACTTCATGATGTTCCATCTTCTATTTCTATGTTGCTTTGACTGTCTTCAATTTCTGGACTACATTATGGCCTAGCCTCTGCTTCCTAGAACCTCTTGTTTTCTTTCAAAACTGTGCTCAAGAGATAGTTTTTTCAACAAATTTTCTTGATTCCCCAGATGCTAGGTCTCCCTGAAGAATTTATCATACTCATCTGTCTATCCACATATATCCAAATATGTAGACAGATATATATATATATATATGTATAGCTCATATTCATATGCATATACACACAAACAGTTGTGTAAATGTATACACACATATATATTGTGGATAGAAAGATGACAGAACATAAATGGATATAGTGCATAATGAATAAATTGGCTTCCAAATTCAGAAAGATCTGGCTTCAACTCTTGCCCCTGCCTTGTTTTGGTTATACAAGTCTGGAAAGTGACTTGCTTTTTCAATGACACAAGCAACTCACCAGGACTCAAATTGCAGAGAATATGCTATTGAGCATTCGTAAAGGGAGTCTCTTTTAAAAATCAATCAATCAATTAATTAATTAATTTAGAATATTTTTCCATGGTTATATGATTCATATTTTTTCTTTCCCCTCCTTCCTCTCCCCTCCCATAGCCAATGAGTAATTCAACTTGGTTTTACATATATCACTGATCAAGACCTATTTCCATATTATTAATATTTGCAATAGAGTGATCATTTAGAATCTACATCCCCATTCATGTCCTTCTGGAACCATGTGATCAAGAAGATATTTTTCTCTGTGTTTCTACTCCCACAGTTCTTTCTCTGTTTGTGGATAGCATTCTTTCTCATAAGTAAAGGGAGTCTCTTAAAGGCAATTTTTATACATACAAAAAAAATAAAGAAAAAAAAAGAGAGAAAAGGGGAAAGAATGAGGGAAGGGAGAGGAAAGGAGAAAGACAGAGACAGAAAAAGAGATAGATAGAGACAGAGAGAATGTCAGAATTACTTTTAAAGTTGTATGGAGGATGAGATGAAGAGGGAAGAAACTTTGAGTCAGGCAACCAGTGTGGAGGCCATTGCAATATTCTAGAAGAGAGATGATAAGGGTCTACATTAAGGTGGGATCTATGTAAGGGCAGCTAGGTGGCAAAGTGGATAGAGTGCCAGGCTTGGAGTTGGGAAGACATATCTTTGTGACTTCAAATCTGACCTTAGACACTTACTAGAGGGTTACTCTGGGCAAGTTATGAAATTCTGCTTGCCTCAGTTTCCTCATCTATACAATGAGCTAAAGAAGGAAATGACCAACCACTCCAGTACCTTTGCCAAGAAATTCCAAATGACAATGAAGAGTCAGACACAACTCAAATGACTAAAAAACCAATAACATCTTTGTGAGGAGAGCGAAGGGGGAAGATGTGAGAAGTGGGAGAGATAGGAATGACAAGGTTTAGAAATTTATCAGCTTTGTAACAAAAGAGTGAGGAGACAAGGAAAATGCCAAGACTATGAACTTGATGAACCTGGGTGACGGGAAGGTATAGTGTACCTATTTTCCTTGCTTGCTTTGATTAATGTTGCTATACATGAATTTCCTTTAAGTGTTCAGTGAGAGAGGAGTGAAGCAACTAATATTAAGTTAATTTAGGTGCCAGGAATATAGTTCAACTATCACCACCTCAACAACTAAGGAAAGTGATTTTTGCCCTTGACCTCAAAAAAACAATTATTCTTCTAGACTGAAAATATACGATATATAATAGATAGCTATACTTACAAATCCAGCATCCTCTAGAAGACAGAAGAATGAGGAAGTAATTATTCAAACAAAGTCATCCTGCCAGTCTCCTCAAAGGTGGATCTCTAGTCTCCCTGAGAGATAAAGTAAGGCATTCCAGATCTATGCATCCATATTATTAGTGGGTCTCCTGATCCTATAATACATGGGCATTTTGTTACAAGATAGAACACAATAAATGGTGGCAGGGGTGCACAGGAGATTATATCCAGAGATTACTGCAGTGTGAAACCACAAGGCATAAATAAAACTAGCTAAATGACAGGTTTTAATTAAACAAATTCCATTCATAAAAATTGTTTACCTTTAAAAAAATCAGTACAGAGAGAGAATTCTTGGACATCATATTTAGCCTTAGTCATCAGGCTGCTTAGCAGTATAAACTGCCTGATTTCCATTCATTTTTCTGAAATGCCTACCTCTGTAATTTGCAAGTCATTTGCTGTAACTAGAAGTTCTCTTCACACTTCCACAACTAGTTTAGTATGCACCAACTACCTTCAAAGAACACCAATTTGGGGGGTTGGGATTTTAAACTTAAACTTCAAAAAAAGATTTAGTATTTGTTGTATTTTCATTCAAGTTAAAATAAATAAGATAATGTGTCAGTCTGCCTAGATTATGAAGCATGGGGCACAAAAAAGGGGAAGAAAAGGCTTCCCCCTTTTGTGGGCTTGAGTCTCTAAGTATACAGGTGAAGTAAAAGGTAAGTTGATTATGCATTCACAAATTCTTTGTAATTGAATATACCGGGATTCCTTACTTAGAAGATTGGCTATAATTAACACAAGGCAAAACTCATTTAGAAAATGAAGATTGCATTATTACCTAGGAAAACAATGTATGTACATGTATGACAGAAATGTTCTTTAAACTACAGTATATTATCATTGTCATTTAGAAATGTAGGCAATATACAGGGTGCAAAAATCTTAGTACAGTTTTAAGCCAGCAAAGCTTTTTAAAAATATGCATTAAAATATGGAAATAGGTCTTGATCAATGACACATGTAAAACTCAGTGGAATTGCATGTTGGCTATGAGAGGAGGATGGGAGGAAGGGAGGGAAAGAACATGAATCATGTAACCATGGAAGATTTTTCTTAATCAATAAAAAATTAAATTAAATAAAATTAAAATATATATTAAGACTTTGGGGTCACCCTGAATAAGGAAAGTTTTTGAAGTGGCATCCAATATCCAGTGTGCTCTCCTTGAAGAAGTCTCTAGTTCTGGGCTAAGAGATACTGGTACTGAATTTTGTCTTAGAGGAGAATGATTTCTGAAAGGGAAATTGAATATTATGCATTCTAGCTTGTTAACCCCCACCTTGAAGTTCTGGGGAAAATATATTGAATAAATCTTTGTTTTGTTCAGTGTTTTTCAGCTGTGTCTGACTCTTCTTGATCCCATTTGAGCTTTGTTTTGTTTTGTTTTTAGGCAAAGATACTAGAGTCATTTTTCATTTTCTTCTCCAGCTCATTTTATAGACGAAGAAACTGAGGCAAACAAGGTTAAGTGAATTGTCCAGGGTCACACAGCTACTAAGTGACTGAGGCCAGATTTAAACTCATGAAGTTGAGCCTTCCTGACTCCAGGGTCAGCACTCTATCTACTGAACCACCTTAGATGTACCTAATGTCTAGGGTATCTTCTAAATCTGACTAAAAGGGCAGGGTGTATTCTAGAAAGGAATTAATTCCATGTACAAAACAGATACCAGAATTAGGCACAGAGTGACTATTTATTTATTCCACCAGAAAAGAAATGCCTAGAAGTTAAAATCTGCAGAAATACACATTAACACTTAAAACATGACACAATAACCCGTCACTCTCATTATATTCACCCTGAAGCTAAAGACAATTTTATATGAACTATCAACATATTTCACATTCTCTTTGAATCTGTATTTTCTGAGTAGACTCTAACACAGAGTCTACATTGCTAGCAAAATAAGACACACGTGGTTTGAGTTGCCTCTGACTTTTCAGCTCCAACATCCTAGTCTCTGGGCATCATCTCTGCCCAAAAGTTATTGCCAAAATCATCTCATTATCTAGTCTTGGACAACAATCATTTTATGCAAGGAACATTTGACCTCTTAAATTCACAGAGCAGCCACGAGGGCCAGAAACATCCACCTCAGAATTGCTATTCAGTCATCTATTCTCAGAGAAAGAAACAGAAACCAGAAAAGGCAAAGGGGACCTTGAGGAGCATATTTGTCTAGATGAGCATGTGTTCTCTCTGCCAAGTAATGCAATCATTATTGCCTAGAAGGAAATTCAGGTGGCAGTGGGTGGGGAAGCGAGGGGCACATTAGTAAAAGAAACCCTTAACCTCTTTGTTGGAAATCCAAAGGAGAGGAGACTTTGAATGTTTTCCAAAGAAAAGGCTACTTTGAAGGAGATTAGATGCCATTTTGTCTTATGCTCATTCTTCCTGACTCAGTCACCAATCTTGGCTGCCATTGATCCCAACTACAATGATTCATGAGCACCAACCAGAAACTGCTGGTCAGACCTTTAGCAAAGGGCCAGAGCATGGAAACCTTCTCATGAAGCCAAATTACTCATCCACAGCTTTATGGGAAGTGTCCCAGCCCAGTTGATCAGAAGGCTCCCTGGATCACTATTATTACACAAGCATAGTGGACATCACAGATTCTGTGATCACTTTGGAGGTAGGGGTGGAGTATCTTGGGATGGATAGACTTCTCAATGTATACTCTAAATACGAAGCTGTCTGGGTGGTCCTAGAAATATAAATTCATCACTCTGGGCTCTTCCCATGTATACCTGATCACATAGAACTGCATAGCATGTAGTATCAGGGAACATTGCCCAAATTCTTACAAGGAAAACTACCAAAGCATTTTCTTTTTATATGTGGAACAAAAACATAAATAAATGCATTCCAAAGCAGAAGTATCAATAATTCTTCTGTAAACAACCACACCCCCTACACACATACATACACACACACATCTCTTGAAAGCTTTAAAAGGATAAACAAACCATAAATATAGATTTGGTTTCTGAAGGCACTTGCAATATTGCACAGCCTCCCTCTACTGTTCTGACCATGAGAATTTCTCTTCTATCACAGGATGATACCAGAAAGGAACCTCATAGCCCAGCAGTACACCTTCATTTTATGGATGAAGAAAGTGACGTCCAAGAAGTTTAAATGATTTGCCTGAGTCTGTTGCCTCTCAGAATTCTCTCCCATGAATATCTCAAAACTCCTCTCCTTTGCTTTTCTGTATTTTTCACCTTGTTTGCATGTTCCTGTAAATTCCTTCCTTCAGGTGGCACTTGAACCTGGGACCTCTCCAGCCCTGTGCCAAAGAAAATTGGAATTTTAGAAAGAGAATTTTTACCACAATCTGTCTTAACAGGACCCAAATATAAATATTTTTAAGGCATCTTGACAAACCAGGTATTATTGAGTATGTAACATAAGACACTAGAATTAGTGTCAATGGACCTGGATTTGAATCTTATTTCTGTTACTTATTAACTTGATTAATTTGGACTTGTCGTTTCATCTCTTGGACCTCTGTCTCCTTGGCTAAAAAAGGAGAGGATAGCATTAAATAATCTCTAAGGTCCCTTCCAAACCTAAATGTTATGATCCCAAGTTTTCTTTCCCAAAAGAGAAGAGAGAGACGAGAGAGAGAAGGCACAGGAGAAGAAGGGAGAGGAGGGGAAGGAAGAACCTTTAGGAATGACTTGTGGAATATATAGTCATATATAAAATTATGCCTTTCTCAAGCATAGTCAATTGATTCAGAGTCCAGCCCTTTCTTTAGTCAAGAAACCAATTATTAGACAGTGAGTGATGAGATAATACTGTTCAGTTTTTTTTAATGGATTTTGTCAATGCGAGGAGAAGAAATTTCATTAAGCTGCATGTTGATAGTGAGAATAATTTAACTCAGAGCACCAATAGCTTTGCTACTTTTTAAAAATGGGCTGGGATAATTTATATGAGTTTCAGCAATAACCCTAGGAGTTAGAGGTCAAAGGAAGTGGAGGGGTTCGGGGGATAAAAAGGGAAAAAAAGTAACGTATCTTCATCTTCCTCTTTTGAGTATCTGTATATGTGTATCTGTTTGTCTGTCTGAGTGTGTGTGAAAAAGAAAGTGAGAGAGAAAAATCTTGAAAGGATATTTCATTTCTCTCCCTTGTTTTTCATTTTCCTAGTCTGGAATTTTCACTCCCCTTACCTGATTCTTACAACCTTGTGGGAAGGTCTGCTATCCCCAAAGCCCCATTCTAGCCCTGTGGTTCAAAACATATAAATTTTTGAGATGCCTATATATCTTCCATTCACAAAAGCAAGATTATATTCTCTTAAAACTTTGAAAAGAACAGTCCCAAAATCTTCAAAAAAAAAAAAACCTGATTATCCTACAAAGCTATTCATACTTCTGCAACTATGACTCTTCTGCTAAGTGGCAGGAATACTTATAAAAACCAGGATTTTGTCTACCTTGGTTCTCTGCAAGTCAAAGATGGTGAGTTGAGTAGGCTATCACTACAATTCTTAGAAAGAGTCATAAAAAAGGGGAAAAATCAATCCTAACTCCAAAAATTTCCTGCACCAATATTTCACAGAGTCCAGATTTTAAAAGATTACTCAACCTGCTAGTTATTCGACCTTGAGAATCAGCCTGGACTATTGTTCTTATCTCTAGATCCAGGTATAACACTTTTGTATCTTAGGGGGAAAAATTAACCTTCTAAATTAAGAAGCAGAAGAATATTAGCAGTGATGGTTATAAACAGTAAATCCAGAGGGCAACAAAAGAAAGCATAAAGTAATATGCAAAGGATATTTACTTAGGAGAAAGGAGTTCTTAGGTTCTAGTCCTGGGTCTCTGGCTAATTATATAAAATAAATACTATAACAATAAACAAATGAATGAATGACTACATAGCTAATAGCACTTACTTTGTACCAGAGACCATGCTAAGCACTTTACAATTACTATCTCTTTTTTTCTCACAAAAACTGTGGGTAGGTACTATTATTATCCCTATTTTATACATGATGAAATAAAGCAAATACACATGAAGTAACTTACCCAGGTATTACACAGCTAGAAAGTGTCAGAGGTATTATTTTAAAAAATATTTCAATATAACTGAGTTTCCTTTAAGAATCTGTGTATTTTATTTTATATATTTACAATGTTTATTCTGAGAAGAGGTCCAAAGATCTCACCAGACTACCAAATAGGGTCATGACTCAGAAAGGAGCCCAAGACAGTATTTATTGTTTATCTCTTCCAGCTTTAACAGTCTATGATTACATATGATACAGGAAAAGGACTGCTGGCTTTAGAATCTGAGGAACTGAGTTCAAATCATAACAGCATCACTAATAATGAAAAAGCAGCAAGGTGACACAATGGATTAAATGCTGGACCTGTATCTAAGACTGTAGTTCAAATCTAGCCTCAGATGTTTACTAGCTGTGTGTCCCTGAGCAAACCATTTCACTTCTGTCTGCCATAGTTTTGTCAATTGAAAAATGGAGATAATAAAGGTACCTACATAAAAGGGTTATTTTAAGGATCAAATGAGATAATACTCATAAAATTCTTAGCATGGAAGCTGTACATAGTTGGCACTTAATAAATGCTTATTTTCTTTCATCCCTCACTTCCTTTTTTCCTTCTTTCCTATAATCCTTCCTTCTTTCCTCTCTGAACTTTGTTGTGCCTCCCTTTCCTTATTTATAAAATGAATTAGGTTAGAAAAGATATTCTCTAAGGAACCTTCCCACGCCTTGTGAGCCTGGGACACAGCTATGAAAGAAACAGTTAATATTAAAGACTAAAATATCCAAGCATGGTTAGGAATAAACAGAAACACACTCGGTGGCTCTCATTTTTAAAAATTACAGAAAATTGCCCTCTCTCCCTTCCTAATGATTTGTTTAGGGGGAAAATATTAACACCCCTTTATTTAATCCATTTTTAAAGAACCAAGAAGTAATGCTTTAAAGGATCTCCAAATACAAACTACACAGTGATTTTTTTTTCTCCAGCCTTTTACATTTTGAGTGAGCTGTTAAATCTAGTTTTACATTTTGTTTATTTTTAGCAGGGTTAATTTAATACGGCTGCATTTTATCTATAAGATCTGTCAGATCTTTTTTTTAAGCTCTCAAGTGCTTTGTATATTATATCTTTTGCCCTAGACTCTACTCAGTGTATGTAATAATTCCTTTTCAATAAAATATGGGGACTCGAGGAGGGAGGGAGTGGCAAAAGGAGGGAGAAATTGGAAATTCAAGTCTCATACTGTGCAAGCCAACAGGAGAATTAGGCCCTGTGTGTTTTAGGCCTAAATCTTTTCATCTTTTCAGATGCCTTTCTGACTCTTTCCTTAGTAAAGGTCTATATCCAGGGCATTTTATTCATCATCAGCTATTCTCATCTCCCTATAGGATTGGGATGTTGTTATATGACTTTTTATTGTTCTGAAATTAAGTTCTTTTTCATTTTTTTAGGGGGGTAGAGGAGGAGAATGGTGGCGGTGGCTGTATTTATTTGTTTTGTTTTTAAGACTGAATTTCTCTATTTAACCTAGTCTGGAAGTTCAGTAGCCTCTTAGGGAACACATCCCATAGCTCTAAAGGTCAAAGCCTGGTACATGCAAACACGCAAACAAACACACACACACACACACACACACACACACACACACACACACACAGTCTCTGTTTCTCTCTCTCTCCTCCCTGTCTCTCTTTTTCTCTGTCTCTGTCTGTCTGTCTGTCTGTCTGTCTCTTTCTCTCTGTCACACTCTGTCTCTGTTCTCTGTCTCTTTCTCTGTCTGTCTCTCTCTTTAAGAGTCTCTGTGTCTCTGTTTCTCTCTATTTCTCTATCTCTGTCACTCTGTCTCTGTGTTTGTCTCTGTCTCTGTCTCTCTCCCTCTCTTACTCTCTCTCTCTCTCTCTCTCTCTCTCTCTCTCTCTCTCTCTCTCTCTCTCAGCATATTAATGCTGAACTTAATCTTAGGGAAGACATTCAGTCAGCTTTGACCCCTCAGAGCTCCTGAACTCAAGGGATTCACCACCTGCAACCAGTACCCCCATAATCACCTATGTTGTTTTGTTTTAACTTCACAGCTACCAAGTAAAGTTAATGAAATCATCCCAACTACTTTCTTCCTTTAGGGAAAAAAATAGATTTGTACCTTCCCATATCCCTGTTTTTCACAGGGCAAAGATTGAAATTTTTTTTAGCAATGTTTTTCACTGGACGGTTTTAGATTTCCTGAAATAAAAGTGAAGATTCCAAGCGCCTAGAGATGGGGGTGTTTAAATTCTGTAGCACTTTCCTTCTATTCCTTTGCCACCCCCTCATCCTCATTTGTTTCCTTCCCCCTCTTTCCCCATTCTTGCTATCTTCACCTTTAGACTACAAATTGTATCAGCTATTTCTCTGGACACCTCTTCTCTGCTCCTCATCTTTCCCACATCTCCCCACCACCCCTGCTATTTCTCCTTTCAACAAAAATTAAAATATATTTCCATGAGATCAGAGATTTATAAACCGAAAAGGGGCTTGGAGATAGTTTAGTTCAAACTCCTCATTTTTCAGGTGAGAAAATGGAGAGCCATATAATTTAAGGAACTTTTCCAAGGTCACCCAGGAATCTGAAGCCAGGGTGAAAATTTGAATCCCTTTCTTTCAACTTTAAATTCATTACTTTTCTTAAGACTTACATCTAAGGACTATGTGCCCAGGGACGGAAAAGTATTCTGATACAACTGCCCTGGTAACTTTCAGGCAACTTCTCTGCAGTAATCTAATCACTTACTGGGAGCAGCTTGAACTATGGAGAGAATGCAATATTTAAAGATAGCTTTAACAAAAATAATTCAAGTAAGTTTGTTCATTTGCACTGTTAAAGGTTTCTTATTAATCCATGTGAAGTAGAGTACCTAAAAGAGGGAAAACAAGAAGAAATACATTTATGTGCAGTTCTTACCTTTATTCTTTTCCTTTGATTAGGTCTGGCACTTGTGGTCACAATTGATGTATCTTAAACACTCCAGAATCAAAAGATCAAGAATCACAGGATTACAAGGGAACATTGGCTCAATTATGACATGTACATTGGCATTTTTAAAATTATGCATATAACCATCTGCTGTGGTTTCAGTCTGGGTTAACTTGATTTATGAACTTTGGGCAGAGAAGAAAACTGGAAAGTGGGCATCTCACTTGGACTCATAAAATATGATAAGAACCTGCCTCATTTCAAATTGTGAAGGCATCACTATCTATTCTCCTTGGTTGGAATGCTAAATCCTTTTAATTGCAGTTTAAATATCTGAAGTAAAGACTTAAATGTCATTCTCATTTAAATTCCTAGCCCCCCCCCCAACAACAACAACAACAAAATTCTATGCTCTATTTTGATCATTATGCAAATGAATGAGAGAAAGGGTGAATTTTCTTTAGGGATTTTTTTTTCCTCCCAATGCTTCCAGCTGACATTTATGTCCCTAGTAAATATCACTTGGTAGCCAGAAGGTTCTAAGAGATATTTTGTTGAGTAGTAAATGTGATCTCTGCTTAGACCCTTATGTTTGTCACTTCCACTCTCCGAGTCTCAGTTTCCTCATCTGTTTAAAATTCCTGCAAGGTACTGCATTTTAGGAAAGAGATTAGTTATGAAGGTGAAAGGCCTTGAATACATGTCATATAAAGATCAGTTGAATGAACTGGGAATGTGTTGCTTGGGAAAAGATTCAAAGGTCCCCATAATTTTCTTCAAGTATTTGGAAGGCTGTGATATGAAAGCAGTAATAGATTTGTTCTCTTTGAAACCAGAAGTCATAGACATAGGCACAAATTAAAAAAAAAAAAAGAAAAGAAAAGAAAAACTGATGCTTAGTGTTATGAAGAAAGAAAGAAAGAAAGAAAGAAAGAAAGAAAGAAAGAAAGAAAGAAAGAAAGAAAGAAAGAGAGAGAGAGAGAGAAAGAGAGAGAGAGAGAGAGAGAGAGAGAGGGAGGGAGGGAGG